>NC_053431.1:73458441-73804614 GCF_007990345.1 Gossypium hirsutum | reverse complement strand
TCTAGTCTAAAAGGCCCGAAGTGCCTCTAAACTGGCCCGCATCATCTCGAAATCTCTTCGATGTCTGTTGAAGAGACCTTCCCGAGGATCTTTTACGAAACTCTCCAGTTCCCTCATCAACTCTTTGCTTTTCTTTTCTAAGCTCTTCGGCTTTACAAGCTCGTTCAACAAGTACCACAAACTCTCGTATTTCAAGAACGCCAACGAACATTTTATATCTTCATTCAGCCCATCCTCGAAGCGTTTACACATAATAGCTTCAGACGAAACACATTCCCGAGCGTATTTGCTAAGTCTAACAAATTTTCGCTCGTAATCAGTAACCGACATGGAGCCTTGCTTAAGCTCAAGAAATTCCTTCCGTTTTGATCAACAAATCTCTGACTGATATACTTTTTCCGAAACTCAGTTTGGAAAAACTCCCAAGTTACTTGCTCTCGGGGCACAACAGAAGTCAGAGTACTCCACCAATAGTAGGCAGAATCACGTAGCAAGGAGATAGCACACTTTAGGCATTCATCGGGTGTACAAGATAGCTCATCGAGTACCCGGATAGTGTTGTCCAGCCAAAATTCAGCTTGCTCGGCATCATCGCTATCCATAGCCTTAAATTCAGTAGCCCCATGTTTTCAGATTCTGTCAACTGGGGCTTATTTGACCTTATTTGGTCCGTTACCGGTGGTATTGTAGGTGCGGGGTAGTATTTGTCGGAATGGAGGTTGTGGAACAGCCATATTAGTTCGAATGTATTGGTTGAACCAATCATTCATCACGCTATAGAATGCTTGTCTAGCTTCATCATTCGGATTACTAGCATTAGGTTGAGAGTCTGCCGGCACTGTCCCTTGTGCGGGAGCAGGCGCTACACTCTCAAGATCATCAGCTACCTCTCGGTCACGATCGGGATCCATTACTATAAACACATTTACAATTGTCAGAAATCACCACACTATCAAGTAATCACATAAAATGGCATGTATAGCTAGACCCAACACATTACGGTAGTCCTAGAATCGACTAAACCGTAGCTCTGATACCAATTTAATGTAACACCCCGAACCCGAGACCGACACCGGAGTCGGACACGAGATGTTAACAAACTTTGAAAATTTTTTTTTCCAGACACTGCCCAGTCTGAGTACTAGTCGCTTCAAAAATCATATCTTGAGTTTCACAACTCGAAAATCAGTTTTGTGATTTTTCCCTGAAACTAGACTCATGTCCCCACCTATGTATTGTTTTCTAGAATTTTTGGTCGGGCCAATTAGTACAGTTTATTAGTCAAAGTCTCCCATGTTACAGGGGTCGACTACACTGACCTTTTCCCATTACGACTTGGATATCTCTCTGCACAGAGCTTCAATACTGATGCCGTTTGTTTCTATGGAAACTAGACTCAGAGAGGAATCCATACATATATGGTATGACTCCTAATTATCTCTGGTCAATTTATAGTGAATTTCCAAAGTCGGAACAGGGAATCCAGAAACTGTTCTGGCCCTGTCCCACAAGAACCTGAATATCTCTTACTGTACTGTTCATATGATTGTTTCGTTACTTTCATATGAAAGTAGATTCATCAAGGTTCGATTACATAATTTATTCACTATTTAAATCCACTGCTACGAATTCTTGTGATTTTTCCAATCCACACCACTGCTGCTGTCAGCCTCTGTTTTCAAAGTAAACCTTACCTATTTTCGGGGTTTCATGGACCAACTAGGGCCTTGTCATACATATGCCCACATATGATCATACTTAGCCATTCCAATGGCTGATCATTTGCTCAACACTTCCATTCCAACTATAGTTACATCATGAAACCATCTATACATTCATAAACACGAATGGTCTAATGCCATACTCCACTTCTACAAGCCATTTTCGCATGGCTGTACACTTATACATTTCATAAAGTACTCGAAAAACAACAATGGGTAGTCCTATACATGCCATATCAAAATTCAACCAAAATAGTACCCAAAAGAGCCTTTGATAGTGTGGGCGACTTCGACTTCAAGATCCCGAGTCCGATAGCTGGAGAACCAAAAATCTATAAAACAGAGGAGCAGTATAACGAGTAAGCAATTTATGCTTAGTAAGTTTTGAGCAAGGAATTCCAGCATAAACAAAGAATAACACACATTTAGCTAAACGGAATATCAAACTTGCTTCACAACATTAACAACCCTTATGTACATACACAATAGACTAACTTAGCCGAAGGCCGGTAGCTCGTTTATCAACTGAGCGAACATTTATTTGTAAGGGCTCGATTAAATTCAACACGTACGTAACATATCCCCATATTGGGATGTTTTTCGAGTATTCGCTGGAATTTTACAGCAAGCTCATTCATTACCAAATCACGTACCTTCGGGATTTAACCGGATATAGCTCCTCGTTCAAATGCCTTCGGGACATAGCCCGGTTTTAGTAACTCACACAATGCCTTCAGGACATAACCCGGATTTAATAACTCGCACGAATGCCTTCAGGACTTAACCCGGATTTAGTATCTCGCACAAAGGCCTTCGGGGCTTAACCCAGAATTTGTATCTCGCACAAATGCCTTCGGATCTTAGTCCGGATATATTCACTTAGCACAAAGCCTTCGGGACTTAGCCCGGACAGCATTCAATTAATCATGCACATCTAACAATAATTCATGGCACATTCATATTTCATTTTCATTTGCGAAACTCAAACACAAGGCACATATCGTCCTTGCACATTCGGCTCAATAGCCACACATAGAGCATGATTTAATCACATCGTAATTTAAGCTCTCTTACTCAAGAACTTACCTCGGGTGTTGTCGAACGATTCCGCTAGCTATTCAACCACTTTTTCCTTCCCTTTATCGGATTTATTTCCCCTTTGCTCTTGAGCTTAATTAAACAAATAAATTGATTTCATCATTTAGGCATCAAAAAGATGAACACAAGGCACTTAGCCCATATTTAGACATTAGACATTAAAGTCTCATACATGCAAAAATCATGCATCAACACAACATATTAGCTAATTTCTTTCCCCTTGGCCGAATATGCATGTCTATTTTTGGGGTCGATTTCAACACTTAATACACACATATACACACTAGTAAAGCATCCTCCCCCTTTTCATCAATTTAACACATGCATTGCTCATTAACATGCAAAGTTACATTCGGCCTTAGCACACATCTTGCTAGCCGATTCTTCTCCATTTAGCAACCAATGCACATATGTGCTCACACAAAAATGCTAAAAAGGAGGTTCAAGAATCATCAAGCCATCATCACATGAATCATTAACAAGCTTCATATTTTGCATGCAATGGCATTAACACAACCTCCACCTAGGCCGAATCTTAACTCATCCTCATGCCTCATCACCACAACATCAAACACCAACCAAGAATGATGCATCCATGGTCAAGTGCCATTTCCATCACATAGCAAGATTTAGACCATGGGCTAGGTAGAACTCAAGCTAACAACTAAAACATGCATGCATCTCATGGAACATCATCAAACATACCTTAGCCTAGCTACATGCATGGCCGAATCTCTTCACCTTTCTTCTTCTTTCCTCCTTAAAATTTTTGGCCAAGGATGAACCAAAGGATGAGAAAATTTTTTTCTTTGTTTTTCTTTCTAATTTAGGCTAAATGAAGGTGAGAAAAGGATGAACAAAGATCTTCTCCTCTCTTTTCTTTAGCTCACGGCAATGGGGGGAAAAGAATCAACTACACACTTTTTTTTTTGTGTATTCATCATACTCCTTTTCATTATTTAATTTCCATGCCTATTATTTTATTTTTTTCCACCCATGATGCACCAACAAAACATGTCTATGACATGTCTTGGCCATCAAACTTGGTCTACCATGCTTGTCATGGCCGGCCACTACTAGTAGGGGGGAATTTGACATGCAAGTCCCCCCTTTGTCCACATGCACTAATAGGTCCTCACACATTGACCTATCACATTTTAGAATTTTCTCACATAAGTCCTATTGACTAAATTCACATGAAATCAACCAAATTGAAGCTTGAAATTTTCACACATTCATAATTACATATTCTAGACAAACAGTATCACATTCAAACATTTCGGTGACTCGGTTTAGCGGTCCCGAAACCACTTCCCGACTAGGGTCAACTTTGGGCTGTCACAGATAGTGTGGATGACTTCGACTTCGATGATCCCGAATCTGATAGCTAACGAACAATATCTATAAAACAGAGAGCCAAAGCAACGGGGTAGGCATTTTAAAGCTTAGTAAGTTTCAAGTAATGAAATCGGCTTTGACTGAAGTATTGCATTCACATAGCTAAATAAATCACTTTATTAATTCACATTCTCATAAGCATACTTACTTCACACTTCATCAACATATACACACACAAGGTATCAACCTATCTAAAAGCCGAAAATTCGTTAGTCGATTGAACGAATATTATTTAAAGCGAATCGACTTTTTTTTTTGAAGCACATGCAAACATACCTTATCGTTTGGGTTTATCGAGCGTATTAATTGAATTTATTGCAGCACAAAACGCTCACATTCAAACCCAAGTTTCTTCGGAATTTAGCCGGATATAACCACAAGCTCAATTGCCTTCGGGTCTTAACCCGGGTATAGCAACTCGCACGAATGCCTTCGGGTCTTAGCCCGGATATATCAACTTGCACAATTGCCTTCGGGTCTTAGCCCGGATATATCAATTCACACAAACGCCGTCGGGTCTTAGCCCAGATATATCAGTTCGCACAAATGCCTTCGGGTCTTATCCCGGATATATCAATTCGCACAAATGCCTTCGGGTCTTATCCCGGATATATCAAATCGCACAAATGCCTTCGGGTCTTAGCCCGGATATATCAATTCGCACAAATGCCTTCGGGTCTTAGCCCGGATATATCAATTCGCACAAATGCCTTCGGGTCTTAGCCCGGATATCATTCAAATGCTCATGCACACATATATCAACAATCATGACACATCCATATTTCACTTTCGTTACTAAGGCTCAAACACAAAGCATTTATTAAACCTTTCCAATTTCGGCTCAATAGCCACACACAAAGAGCATGATTTCAATTGGCTTTATAACATAGTCTCTATGCACATTCGACTATCCATCATAGTATGACTAATCATTTCAATATAATTCAAGTAGGGTCATTACTCGAAGACTTACCTCAGATGTTGTCGAACGACTTCAATGGCTATTCAATTACTTTTTCCTTCCCTTTATCGGATCTAGTTCCCCTTTGCTCTTGAGCTTAAGTTCAACAAAATTTAAAATAGTCATTAATCGACTATTCAAGTATTACTTTCAGAATAATATATATATTGATCCGACTTTCACACACATAGATTATAGTAAGCTTTATAATAATCAATAAATAATTCATTGGCAAATTTTCATTAATGTTTACAACAAAATCACATATTCACTACGAGCTGTTTTCCTGAGTAGCAGTTACTAAATTATTTATAACTGGAGCTACTAAACTCCAAATCACTTTCCGTTAATTTTCCCTGAATATAGACTCGTATATCTTCCATCCATAAAATTTTCAGAATTTTAGGCTTGGCCAATCAATACCAGATTTTTCTTAAAGTTTCCCCTGTTTCACTGTTTGACTATTCTGACCACTCTTCACTACGAATCAAATTTCTCATTTTACAGAATTCAAAATGTGTTGTATTTGATCTCATTTGAAACTAGACTCATTAAGGAGTCTAAGCATATATATTTTATCTTATAATCATTTTTGTACAATTTATAATGATTTTCTAAAAACAGAACAGGGAATCTAGTAGTCATTTTGACTCAGCCCCACAATACTTCAAATATCTCAAGATCGGTAACTCTTTTGTTTTTATAGTTTCTTTTGTAAGAAAATAGACTCTTCAAGCTTTAATTACATAATTCACTCAGCTTCTAATTCAACTCCTACAAATTATGGCGATTTTCCAAAATCACCTTACTGCTGCTGTCCCCAAACAGATTATTACCAAATCAAATACTAACATTAGCATTTCACCTTAATAGCTAGCTTACCAAGCCTTAATTTAACATATAATTCACACATATCACATTCAGCTATATAGACATTTATCATATTTCCATTTCAGCATATATAACTAACATTTATTCCGAAATTTTAATATCTAATTGCTTATAAACTTTCTTCGGATGTCGTCGACTAATTGATCGGCTACTCAACTACTTTCGATTTTCCCCGATCTAAATCCAATTTCTTGGTTTCTTGATCTTAACATATTCAAATAAATCTCATTTTAACATATTTTCATTCAATTTAGTCTAATAACGCATAAATGGGTAAATTACATTTTTACCCCTAATATTTCGCACTTTCACAATTTAGTCTTTATTCCACAAAACACAAAATACACAAAATTTGGTCACACTCCTTAAGGGCCGAATCTTCCTAGTACCCATATAAGTCCATACATTTCATTTATTTCACCTTTGAGTCCTTCAAAAATTTATTTTTGTAATTTAGCCCTAACTACTCAAAATCACCAAAAACTTCAACACAAAACATATTAATCTTTAACATATCTTTCATTTTTCATCAACAACTATCAAAAAGCTCAAGCACTCATCAATGGCAAAACACAAAATCATCATCAATTCACAAAATTGAACCATGGGTTTTAAAGAACACAAAGCAATGATATCAAAAATGTGAAAATTATCAAAAACCAAACAAAAGACTAACCTTAATCTAACTCCCAATGGCCGAACCTTAGCCAAGCTTTTCTCTTTTTCTTCTTTCTCCAGTTTCGACAATGGAGAAGATGATATGATAGTGGCTTCCTTTCTCTTTTTTTTTTATTCTTTCTTTAATTCATTATGTCTCCAATAACCCAATTTCCTATTATAATATCTAATTCAACAAATAAATTGCCCATCATCAATCCATCTTGGCCGGCCACTATAAGGGAATTGGGCAAATTTGACATGCAAGTCCACCTTTGTGTTGACATGCACTAATAAGCCCTTTAAAATTAGCCTATCATATTTCACCATGTCTCATGTTGATCCCTATTTAATAATTCCTCATACAATTGGCAAAATTAGGGAATGAAATTTCCACATATGCATGTACACACATAATAAGCATAGAATATAACAATTAATTATTTTCATAACTCGGTTTTGTGGTCCCGAAACCACTTCCCGACTAGGGTCAATTTAGGGCTGTCATATCACTGGCCCGAAGCCTTTTCATTATTCATATCACTGGGCCGAAGTCTTTACTGTAACAATATGGCCTATAGACCCATTTCAATAATAAAGGCAACATCAATGAACATATGCAAGCCCATTTGGGGAGACTACTCAACCCACCAACCGCTACTCTCCACCCGTACCAACCAAGCTCTCCATGTGGGGAATAACTCAACCCACCCAACCAAACTCTCCACTAGCAGCATAGCTACTTTATCATATAACTGGATGCCTAGCCTCTTTTAATAACTGGGGCAAAAGCCCTTTTTGATAAACTGGGGCAAAGCCCTTTTCGGTAACAGGGGCATAGCCTTTTTGTACTTCCTCTATCCATATAAACCCAACCCATGCATAAATGAATGCATCATGTGCATATCATACATATCATGTGCATATCATGTCAAATCATGTATATCAAAATCTCATGCATCAAATTCATAATTAAACCCTAGGGGTAAAATGGTCATTTTTACCTATGGGCAAAACAATCATTTTCATATTATAAGGGTAATTTCATAATTTTACCAAATATTAGGGTTTTCCATGTTCATTATTAGTTACTAACAATTCCATGTGTTTTGACATCGATTCTAGCCCATTCTTAGCGAAACCGAGTTATTGGGCCAAAAACCCCTAATGGGCCCTACATAGCCGAATTAGTCATTTAGGCCCATTTAGCCCATCTTCCATAACGGTATTAGTCATATTAATTTGCAATCTGACAGGATTCCATTTTCTACCAAATTTACCCAAATGGGCCCGGTAGCCCATTGGGCCCGATTTTAGCCCCTCGAGGCCCAACTTACCATCGTGCACCCAATCGTGCCCTTACCTGTTCCAATGATCCCGATCATTGAACTTAGTGAATCTAACTAACCTATGAGCGTTCGCATGCTCACGAGTCCTCGAAATGCCAGAATTTTGGCATTTCGGCGTTTCGACATTTATTGATTTAAGCTACGAAAGAGGGTTCGTTACACACCCTTTTTGCGATATTCCTCGACAAGATCTCCTACACGATTCCTCCTATAATCAACCGCTTATAGATTAGATCATGTTAGTAATTAAACCAAATTGAAGACCCCTATTACCAACACTTACATATTCGACCACCATCCATAATGGCCTTAAAATTCATACCTTTGCCGAAATTGATGACTAGATTTAGTCACTCCGATGATCCAAGCTAATCCAAGTCGACACCCTTCGTCTTGCTCCTCCTCCACTATACAAACTATAAAAGATTAAAAGAAGAAACCCAATAAGGCCTATACCCACATTCGGCCACCTCCTTAAACTATAGGGGTTTCGGCTTTTGTCAACAGTTATTATTAAAATCGCTTTAGAGTACGAACACTTACCACAGTCTCTCTTCTTGAATCTGTGTAAAGCTTAGAAAATAAAGGGATTGGCCACCAAAAAGTGAAGGAAAACAGAGAGTTGCTGGTCAACAAGATTTCGACACCACCTAGCTTCACAGGTTTCGGCTTTTGTCAACAGTTATTATTAATACCGGAGCTTCAGTCAATAAGGCCTTCAACTGATCAAAGCTTTTCTGACACTTTTTGGACCATTCAAACTTGACATCTTTCTGTAACAATCTCGTCAACGGAGTAGCAATCATTGAAAAGCCTTTTACAAATCATCGGTAATAACTAACAAGTCTTGGAAAACTACAGACTTCAAACACATTTCTCGGAGGCTTCCAATCTAAAATCATGAAAAATTTGCTCAGATCAACTCGTATGCCAGATGCTTACACAATATGGCCCATAAAACTGACTTCACGTAACAAAAATTCACATTTACTGAACTTAGCAAAAAGCTGCTTATCACGCAAAGTCTATAATACAATTCTCAAATGCTCGACATGCTTAGATTTATCACGTGTATAAATCAAAATGACATCAATGAATACAACAACAAATCGATCTAAATACAGTCTAAAAATTTTGTTCATCAAATCTATAAAAAAACAGGTGCATTCGTTAATCCAAAAGGCATAACTAAAAACTCACAGTGTCCATACCTTGTTTAGAAAGCAATTTTCAAAATGTCTGAATCTTTTATTCGTAATTGATAATAGCTTGATCTCAGATCTATCTTTGAAAACACAGTAGCTCCTTTCAACTGATCAAACAAATCGTCAATTCTGGGCAGAGGATATTTGTTCTTGATAGTCACTTTCTTCAACTGAGGATAATCAATGCACATTCCCATCGTACAGCCTTTTTTTTTCACAGACAAAACAAGAGCACCCTAAGGTGAGAAACTCGGTCTTGCAAATCCTCTATTGATCAACTCTTGCAACTGAGACTTTAATTCTTTCAACTCCGTTAAAGCCATTCTATATGGAGCTATTGAAATTGTGGTAGTTCCTGGCGCTAACTCGATACCAAACTCTACCTCTCGGATCGGAGGTAATCTTGGAAGTTCTTCAAGAATCACATTAGGGAACTCACAAACAACAGACACTGATTCTATTTTCCTTTCTGTCACTTTTGTATCAATCACATACGTGAAATAAGCTTCACATCACTTTTTCACATAATTCAGAGCTTTCATTGAAGATATCACAGCTGGTAGCGCATTTAAATCACTAGAATCAATTCAGACTATCACATCATTCTGACTTTTCAAATCAATAGATTTCCATTTACAATTTACAATAGCATTATGCAAAGTCAACCAATCCATACCCAAAATTATATCAAATTCGTCAAAAGGTAACAATATCAGATCGACCGGAAAACAAATATCTCGAAACATCATTGGACAACTCTTACATATTTTGTCAACCAAAACACACTGACCTAAGGGGTTCGATACTCTAATTACAAATTCAGTAGACTCTACAGACAAAGTCTTACTGGATACTAAGTTCACGTATACATACGAATGTGTTGATCTTGGATCTATCAATGCAATAACAGAAGTATCGTAAAGAGGAAATGTACCCTTTATAACATCTAGAGATAAAGTTTCCTCACGAGCTCGGATGGCATAGGCTCTGGTAGGTGCTCTAGCCTTAGATCATATAGATGTATCTTTAGTTGCTCTTTGGGTACCACTCTCATTTCCTATATTTCTTGGTGGCCTGCCTCTAACTGTATTACCACTTGACCTCGGATTCTACACAATTTATTGCTAAGCAAACTCGGGACAATCGAGTATAAAGTGATCTAAGGATCCACATTTGAAACAGGCTCGATCATTCAATCTACAACTTCCTAGATGTCTTTTACCACAAAGTCTACACTAGGGTCGATTGGATTGGACATTTTCAACACTTGCAACAGAAGTGGTGTAACACCCCTTACCCATATCCGATGCCGAGACAAGGTGCGAGGCATTACCGGAGCTAAACATACACATACATGCAAAAACTTGGTCATAAAATTTCTTTTAATTCAAATGTTTCAAACACATTCATGTCGTCCCTTAATTGGGTCTACGAAGCCCAAAACATACATCGGGATTAAATTGGGACTAAACTGAGAGCTCTGAGAAGATTCGAGAAAACTTAGGAAATTTTCCTAAGAAACAGGGTCACACGCCCGTGTGGACATAAGGATACGCTCGTGTGTCTTTGACACGCCCATGTCCTAAGGACGTGTAACTTTCTGTTTATGACGCCAGCATGCAAATCTAACCACACTGCCGGGCCACAAGCCCGTGTCTCCAAGTCGTGTCCCTCACACGGTTGAGACACACGATCGTGTCTCAGCCCGTGTGGCTAACACTTAGGCTATTTTCCAAGCCATATTTCTCACCCATTTAACCATTTATTTCCACCAACATTTTAATACATTTATGAATCAATTTAAGGTATTCAACCACGCCTTATAATTATCATCGTTTGTTCATTTCATAGCCATATCAATCATGATAAAATCATAATAATTTGAATCTCAAACTTAATAAATACAAGTCATACCAATGGCTAGTTACAGTTATACCATTCATAAGCCAACATTGACTAATCAATTAATATATATCAGCCATATCTCTATAATTTAAATATATTTTCATAACAACTTATCTTGATTTCATACTATTTCATATTTGAGCTTAAATAACCAAAGTATTTGAAATATCATCTTTATTCAAATAGTACACATAAGATACATAATTCCATAATTATGAATGAACACATTTATCAAACATATTCATTATTCATATATCAATATCTCATGTCTTCATATATCAATAAACGTCATTTTCATGAATTTTGAGGTTAATTTAATAATTATTTTTCTCGTGTTCAGTTTATTCCATGTCGGAACTTTGATCATTAAATCATTTGAAATATCAATACATATGGACAGTACTCTCAATATGAACAATTATATAATCACAAACGAATTCATTCATCAACCAAGTTCTATACTCATGTCATATCAACTCGTACTTCCTTATATCACATAGTTTCATATAACACTTACCAAACTTTGTCAAATTAGTGAACGTCTTATGGAATTGAGTACTTCATTTTCTCGATGCCATAGTTCAACTATGGTTTTACACATCTTCACATAATGATGCCATAGCCCAGCTATGGTCTTACACATATTCATATATCGATGCCATAGCCCAGCTATGGTCTTACACAGATCACATATCACATATCGATGCCATAGCCCAGCTATGGTCTTTCACGAATCATATATCTCACTGATGCCATATCCCATATATGGTCTTATACAGTAGTATATATCACACCGATGTCATATCCCAGATATGGTCTTATACGGAAGTACATAATCACATCTCTCCAATGCCATAGCCCAGCTATAGTCTTATACTAAAATCACATATCACATGTTGCCATGGTCCAACCATGGTATTTTCCGTCAATTCGTTTTAGCCACTGAACAAAAGTACTCAACCCTGCGTTCCACTCAATTTGAACATTTAGTTCAATTTTCGTACTTTTTCAATATTTACAAATTTAATAATGAACATATGAAATAAAACATTATATCACTACTAATTCAACGTTTATTGTTTATAATTGGGCATGTAATCAATTTATACACAAGTCACTCATATATTTTCCTCCTCTCCTCTCCATCCATATCCTTGGTATAAATAACACACTTGTAAGTAACCTTATCCATAATTTTCACTAATTACTTATGTGAATATTCCAGCTATCCACCTGTGTCATAGTCACTAAATTATTTATATCTGGAGCTACTGAACTCCAAATTAAGATCCGTTAATTTTCCATGAAACTAGACTCACATATCTTCTTACCATAAAATTTTCAAAATTTTTGGTTTAGCCAATAAGTACAATTTATTCTTTAAAATCACCCATGTTCTACTATCTGACAGTTTTGACTCTTCTTCACTAAAAATTAATTATCTCTTCATACATAATTTGAATGATGTTCTTGTTTGTTTCTATTGAAAATAAACTCATTCATGATTCTAGAAATATATATTTAAGCCCCTATTATTTTCTTCAATTGTTTATGATTTTTCAAAGTCAGAACAGGGGAACCTAAATTCATCCTGACCTTATCTCACAAAATTCATTATATCTCATGATTTAAAAATCCATTTCTTACACGTTTCTTCTATGAGAAACCAGACTCAATAATATTTAATTTCATATTTTCTTCATCTTCTAATTCAATTTCTACAATTTATGGTGAGTTTTCAAAGTTAGTCTACTGCTGCTGTTCAATATTGTTTTAGTGCAAGTTGTTTATTACCATTTTCCCCCTAAGCTTTTAATAAATAACAATTTCGTCTCTACTCAATTAGCCTCTCAATTGAGCTGATTTTTCTCAATTAATACTTTATTCTATCACTTTAAACTACTTTACAACTTTTGGAAATCATAATTTCAGCACTAGACTTTAATTCCAAACATTTTCACAATTAGGTCCTAAAATCAATTTCCATCAATTTTACTTGATAAAATTATAATATATCAAAATTAAAGCTTCAATTCTATGTTTATTCATCATATGCTTCCAGCACTCATCGATAACAACTTTAAAAATTAGCCATGAAATAAAAAACTAATGAAATAGTAAGTTGGACCCAATTGTAAAAGTCCAAAAACATAGAAATTTCAAGGAGAAAGCAAGAATTAAACTTACATGAAGCTAGAGTATGAAAACCAGCTTGAACCCTCTTCCATGGTTGTCTTACAGCTAATGAAAATGAAGAGAATTGAAGAGAATTGTAGATATTCCCATTTGGTCCCATTTTTATTTAGTTAATTTTGGCAATTTTTCAATTTTTCCCTTAATTCACCCGTTTCCTGATTTTTCTCAGCTATTGCCGCGCAAAATATCTCCTATGGGTTTATTTTCACTTTAGGTCCTTCCTCATTTGACAATTGAGCTATTTAATCCTTTTAGCAACTTTTACACCTTTTTCAATTTAGTGCTTTTTATTTAATTAACCACCCAAACGTTAAAATTTTCTGACAAAATTTTAATACTACCTTATTGATACTCCATAAATACTTATAAAAATATTTACAGCTCGATTTATAAAATTGAGATCTCAATACCTATTTTCTTCAATTTCTTGACTTAGTAAATCTTTATAAAACACAAATTACTAATTTAAAAATCTCTCAAAAATCACATTTGGCTCATAATTATTAAACTAATAAATTTACGAGCTTATTTGTCGAATTTAGTGGTCTCGAACCACTATTCCCGACATAATTGAAAGTCGGCTATTACAAAAATTTTAATACTACCTTATTGATACTCCATAAATATTTAAAATATTTACAGCTCGATTTATAAAATCGAGATCTCGATACATGTTTTCTTCAATTTCTCGACTTAATAAATCTTTATAAAACACAAATTACTAACTTAAAAATCTCTCAAAAATCACATTTGGCTCATAATTATTAAATAAATAAATTTACTAGCTTATTTGTCAAATTTAGTGGTCTCGAACCACTATTCCCGACATTATTGAAAGCCGGCTATTATAAGTGGCTAGAGTTTTAAAGCTCGAATGTGATCTTGCACGATCTCTACTCGAATGACCCAAAGTAGTCTTTGAACGGCTATAATCATCTCGAAACTTCTTTGATGCTGACTGAAATGACTTATTCGATGATCTTTTCCATACCTCACTAGTTTTTGAGTCGGCTTTTCTTTTCTCTTTACTCAATTCTTTAGCCTTACACACTCGTTTAATAAGCACCACTATCTCTTTTATTTCCAGAATTCTGACTAACAATCAGATATCTTCATTTAAGCCATCTTCGAATCTTTTACACATTATTGCTTGAGTCGAGACGTATTCTCACACATACTGCTTAATCTAACAAGTTCTCACTCGTATTTTGTAACAGACATAGGGCCCTGTTTCAACTCACGAAACTCTTTGCGTTTCTGATCTATGAATCTCTCACTGATGTATTTCTTTTGGAATTCAATTTGGAAGAAATCCTAGGTAATTCATTCTCTCAGAACCACTGATATCAAAGCTTTCCACCACTGATAAGTCGTATCTCTCAAAAGTGACACAACACATTTAACACATTCTTCCGGAGTACAAGACAACTCATCAAATACCCGAATTGTATACTCGAGCCAGAACTTAGCTCTCTCAGCATTATCATCAGTTCTGGCACGAAATTCTTCAGCCCCATATTTTCTAATATTATCAACTGGAGGCTTATTCAGATGAATCAGATCTACCAATTGAAGAACTATGGGAACTTGCGGGATCAGAGGTTGAGGAGCAGCCGGAGTAGTTCTAACATATTGGGTGAACCACTTATTCATCATTTGGAAAAAGGCTTGAGCGGGACTAGGGTCTAGAATCAGATGATGCTGTCCCTTGAGAGGGAGCAGGCGCATTACTTTTGACATCGTCCGCTACGGCTCGTTCAGGATCCATTACTATACGAAAAATACATTTTGTTTGCCAGGATTCAGGACACTATCACAGTTTGTATATATGGCATGTATAGCTAGACTGGTATACGCTATGTTAGTCCTAGAATCGACTAAACCATAGCTCTGATACCAACCAAGTGTAACACCCCCAACCCGTATCCGTCACCGGACTAGGGTTAAGAGGCATTACTGGACATATTAGAATATTTATCAATCATTCCACAACATTAATCATATATCATCATATCATAGGAATTCATACACATATAGTTCCTTCAGAAGGTTTACGAAACCTTAAACAAGCTTTAGAGGGGGTTCAAGACTAAGTCAAAATCATACAAAATTTTTCGATACTAAGCAAATTTTCTAAGTTACAAAGGTCACACGCCCGTGTGAACAGGATGTGTGCCTCGCACGGCATTAGACACGCCCGTGTACCTTGGTCATGGTCAAAATTGACTTGGGACACACGGCTAACCATACGCCCGTGTGTCTAAGCCGTGCTCGAGACTGACTTTAAATTGTAGGACTACCTTAGGGGACACATGGCCGTGTAACTTGATAGTGTGTCGCACACGGCTAAGACACACGCCCGAGTGGACAAAAATAGGCTATTTGTACAGCCTAATTGCCACCTATTTTGAGTCATCCTTGCAAGAATAAAACCAAGCACATTTCATGTCCCAAAGGAAGTTAAAAACATACTCAAACATGCATATTTCAATCCACAATATCACCAATCATTTCCATACTCAATTTCATATTAAAGCATACCAAATTCATATACTAAAAATCATACATTCATACATGTCATGATCCCAATTTATCACATGCATTCTCATATCAAAATCATACCATTTTCATAACTAATTCACATAATAACTTACCAAATTGACCATTTCTCACTAGGCCATTTATGCAAATCAAAACATACCATTTCTTAACATGACTTATATACCAAAAACCAAACCAAATAGCAACTTTAATCTAGCCATATCACATGGCATGATACATATACAACTCAAAACATACCATAATAGTCCTAGCCTATACATGCCATACTTCAATATTCACATTTTCAAAAGGTACCAAAATAGAGTTCGATAGTGTGGTGATGATCCTCGACGATCTTCGAGCTTCCAGTAGCTTCGATATTTAGAAAACAATGCAAACACACACAAAGTAAGCTTTCAAAACCTTAGTTAGCCATACACAAATAAACTTATCACATAACACAATTATACACAAATTTATTCATATAAGTCATGGCATAACACAATAGCAAGTTCATATTCTCTTTTAGCTCAATTGTTCATAATCACTTACTTATAAGTGCATCACATTTTCATGTAGCTCACATATCAAAAGATCATATTTATACTCACCTTTCATTGCCAAATTCCATATATAGTTCATACATACCTGAAGTAGATTTACACATTCACATAATCATTTGTTTTTTGGAATGCCCGTTGAACCCTTCGAAATCAATAAGGATACTCGGATTACTCGGAAAGCTTGTACAGTGCCAACGTCCCAGACATGGTCTTACATGTAATCAAATATCGATGCCACTGTCCTAGACAGGGTCTTACACGAAATCAAATATGATGTCGATATCCCAAACAGGGTTTTTCACGTAAATCTCAAATTGATGCCAACGTCCCAAGCATGGTCTTACACGAAATCACATTTCGGAATCCAATGTCATGACATTTGTATCCTAACTATTCTACAGTTCGTACAAGACTTTTCAGACATTGTTGCATTATTGAAACTTTCTCGGATTTCACATATTCATCTTCCATATTCATCCATCACAATTCAAAAATATATAAGCATAAATTAATCAACTCAAATACGTGACAGCCCGAATTAGGGCCTAATCGGAATAGTGGTTTCATGACCATAAATTCGAGATAGAAATAATTATTTTGAGGTTCATGATATGATTTCATGATTGTGTGAAAATTTCGTGATGAAATTTTATGCATAAAGTGCTTAAATTGAAATTAGGGACTAAATTGAATAATTTGCAAAACTTGCATTCTAGAAGTTTTTAGTATGAAATTGTTTTGGAATATTAATGAGAATGTCTTAAATTGAAATTTGACCAATTTCTAAGTCTATGGATAAAAATTGGACATGGATGGAATTTTTGGAAAGTTTAGTAGTAAGGGCATTGTAACACCCCTTACCCATATCCGAGGCCGGGCTAAGGTACGAGGCGTTACCAGACAAACATACAAACATTAAACTAAAATACGAGCCATAAAATTTTATTCATATTTCAAGGCGTTCATTCTCTTACACATAGTCCCTTATTTGAGTCTACGGAGCCCAAAACATACTTTAGAAAGGGTTTGGAACTAAATCGAGAACTTACGAAAATCTTGGAAATTTCATGCTTTAAGGCTTCACACGCCCGTGTCCCAAAGTCGTGTTCCATACATGGCTGAGACACATGGTCGTGTCTCTGCCTGTGTGGAATATACCTAGGCTATTTTCCAAGCTTTGGTCAACCTTGATCTCTTACACACTTATACAAAATCAAAAGCATATAACATGGTATTCATTTAATGATTAAACATCCTCAATTAAACCACAAACATAACATTTGTATGTCATCATACATGTGTCTCTCATACTCATTTTACCTTGTTTATTATAGTACCACTTATACATTTATACCAAGATTATCATCTTACCAAATATCTTCAGCTTAATCATCAAGCATTCATATTTAAAGCTAGATCATATCTTTATAAAAAACCACGATTCAGATGCGCAGAATAACATGTTTTCCTGAAACATTTCAATTCAATTCCTTACCCAACAAGCATTACATTGAGACTAGTCATATATATATACATGTCATGATACATAACATTCTCTTTTTGTTTTCTTATAAACACATATCATTTATTTCATTAAATAAATATTTCATATACCATAGTTTCCATGTATTCCACATATATTTATTTTTCTCCTCCTCCTCTCCATTCCACATCCTTAATGTATATAGCATTATTGTAAGTACGATTTCACAATTTACTAATAAATGTTCACATCAAACTGTCCACACGAGTCATAGTCACTTAATTATTTATAATTCGAGCTACAGAGCTCAAAATTAATATCCGTAAATTTCCCCTAAAACTAGACTCACATATATTTCCACCATAAAATTTTCATAATTTTTGGTTTAGCCAATTAGTACAGTTTATTCATTAAAAGTTCCCCTGTTTCACTTTCTGACAGTTCTGACCTCTCTTCACTAAAAAATAATTATCTCACAGTATAGAACTCGGATAATGTTCTTGTTGATTTATCTTGAAAATAGACTCATTATGGATTTTAAAAATATAATTTTGAGCCTCTAATTATTTTTCTCCAAATGTTTGTGATTTTCCAAAGTCAGAATAGGGGATCACGTACTCATTCTGAATCAGTCTCACAAAAACATAAATATCTCAAAATATAGAACTCTTTTGATTTCTATATTTCCTTTATATGAAAATAGACTTATTAAGCTTTAATTTGATATCTCATTAAGTCTCTGATTCAATTTATACTATTTTTGGTGATTTTTCAAAATCACATCACTGCTGCTGTCCAAAACAATTTTATTGCTAATTCACTCTTTCACAATTTCTTTGTATTAACCTCATTTTAACATACATATCACAAATCATTTTCACCACATTTCATACATCACAAGTATAGGCCCATTATCACAAGGTCACCATAAAATCATCCTCATGTATAACTTACTTGTTTATAACCTTACCACATCCTGGTCACTTAATGAACACATCATTCACATAACCAAGTTCCTGCACTTATTCATCACAAAACTCACAAAGCAATACATAGAGAGTCTCCCGTTGAACACTTCGGATCAATCCTCGATACTTGGTGGTTTCAGTACATAGCTCCACCCATCATATAGTTCGGCTCTCTTGTACACATGGTGAACACTTAGTACCACCCATGTGACCTAGCCAGTTTATCTCGTAGCTCTCTTGTCTACATGGTGTACACATAGTATCACCCATGCAACCTAGCTACATCATAATGTCTTGTAGCTCTCTTGTACACATGATGTGCACTCAGCACTATACATGTGACCTAGCTACATACCATCTGTATCATCCAATCTTTCCAAAGGTTCAACTGGGATTTCTCTCTCTTTTCCAACAATTTCACCAATCAAGTAATTATCCACAAACATATTTCCAATATTTTTATAAAATATCATAATACAAGTAATAGTGATGTATTACTTACATATAAACTTACAACTCATTTAATATCAACGCAATAACATTAAATTACACTTTGTCTTATTAAAAATCATATGAACTTACAATTTCCCATAATATCCATAATCATAGAAATCACATTTATGTATGATAATTCAATGCACTTCATGTACCATAGACATATTTTTAAATCAATTCATAAACTTGGCACCATAATCATTTAATTTAACATAATTCAATTAATTCACTAAATTTAACTTTCAAATATAAATTACAGCATTATTGTTGTATTATTATCATACCAACTTACATACTTTCAACACCTCGGAGATCATAGTAAATATATCAATTTTACATTGAAACATGCATAAATTAATGCTTATTATACATATGAACTTACCTTGATATTAAAACGGCCATTTTACCAACTTTCCCAATTTTTAATTTTGCTCTCATTCTAGGTTCAAATCTCGTTTTCCGGGACCTAAAACATCATATTTTTCTTATTTAATTAATGTACTATTCAAAACAGTCCTTAACTCAAACTTTGGAAAAATTACAATTTTGCCCCTAAACTTTTGCATATTTACACTTTTGCCCCTAGGCTCGGGAATTAAACTTCATCCCTTATTCTTATGTTTTATGACATGATGATCACTTTTCCCTTCTATGGAAACATCAAATTCTCACTCTAACATATACTTATGACTATTAGGTATTTTTACCGATTAAGCCCTTTTGCTCGTTTTCACTTAAAACCGAGTAGCACAAGTTGTCTAACATAACTTAAAACCTCATATTGTATCATAAAACACCAGAATACACAAATTTTACCTATAGGTATTTTTCCAAATATGAACCCTAGGTTGAATTATTGCTAGCATAAGCTAAATCAAGTTACCGGGACACCAAAAACGTAAATAAGAACTTGAAAAAAGGGGTTAGAACGAACTTACAATTGAGCTTGGGAAGCTTGAAAACCCTATACATGGAGTCTCCCTTGGTATACACGTCCATGGTGAAGAAGATGAGCAAAATTGGCTTTTAATTTTGTATTTTAATTCATTTTACCCCTAAATGACCAAAATACCCTTACTACTAAACTTTCCAAAAATTCCATCCATGTCCAATTTTTGTCCATAACTTAGAAATTGGTCAAATTGCTATTTAAGACCTCCTAATTAATATTTCAAATCAATTTCATACTAGAAACTTCTAGAATGCAAGTTTTGCAACTTATTCAATTTAGTCCCTAACTTCGAATTAAGCACTTTATGCAAAGAATTTCTTCACGAAATTTTCACACAATAATGAAATCATATCATAGACCTCAAAATAATCATAAAATAATTATTTATATCTCAGATTTTGTGGTCCCGAAACCTCTGTTCCAACTAGACCCAATTTTGGGCTATTACAGGCATTTTGGTCATTTGTATATTAAATGAAATAAAATGGGAAAAATAACACAAAAATGTGTTCATCTTCATTAAGCATGGCCGAATTTCACCTCTCTCCATAGCTAGGGTTTCTTTAACTTTCAAGCTTTATAATCAAGAAAGATGTGGAATCGATCGTGATCGGGGAAAAGAAAAGCTTTCGGACAAAATTATAACATTTCTAAAGTTTGTACCGAGGTAAGTTCGTACATGAATAATTTATCAATTTTTTTTATGTTATTTTATGTTGTTATCATATGAATTGGTGACTGTCCATAGAATGATTAAATGATGGAATTTTCAAATTTAATTAGATTACGAATAAGTGTGAACAGTGAAAAAGGAAAGATTTTCCGGTTGAACCTTAGGAACAGGAACAATACGACTGACCCATTGTGAATACGCGTGTGTAGTACTAAGTGTAGGCTACTACGTGTATCATACTGTTAAATCGCATGTGTAGTACTAAGTGCAGGCTACTACGTGTATCAGATGATGAGGTCACATGTGTAGTACTAAGTGCAGGCTACTACGTGTACCGGATTGTTGATCGCATGTGTAGTACTAAGTGCAGGCTACTATGCATATCAAATAGCTTCGGCTATAAGTGTGGAAGAGGAAAATATGTGTAAACAATGGTATATTTGTTATTTTCTGTTGAGTTCAACGGGGAAAATCGATAAAGTGGTAATATGTGAAAGTTATTATAAGGTGAATATGTGCAAATTTATGTTTATGAAAAGTTAGGAGCTACGTGCTCGATAATTGAGTGAATTATGGTATAACAAAAAGGACTAGGTGGAATAATGCAAGAGTGAATGTTAGAAATGAAACAGTGTTGGACAGCAACAGTTACATGATTTTAAAAATTTACCAAAAATCATGGAAGTTGAATAAAAATGAAAATGATATATGAAAATAAAGATTAATGAGTCTATTTTCACATAAAAAGAAACAGGGGAAGTAAAAGAATTCTATATTGTGTGATATTTGAATTCTTGTGAAACAAGGTTTGAATGAATTCGAGATCCCTTATTCTGAATTTAGAAATTCACCATAAATTGTACAAAAATTATTAAGAGTCATACCTTACATGCATGGATTCCTTATTGAGTCTATTTTTAAGGGAAACAAATGGCATGGTCGTTGGAATTCTTACAGAGAGAAATTTGGTTCGTAGTGCACTGGGGTCAGAGTAGTCGTACCCTGAAATAGGGGAGACTTTAACTAATAAACTGTACTAATTGGCCCGACAAAAATTCTAGAAAACAATTAGTAAGTAGAATATGAGTCTAGTTTTAGGGAAAATTTACGGAATTGGATTTCTAGTTTTGTAGCTCGAGATGTGATTTTTTTTTAAAACTAGGACTCCAGAAAACAGCCTATCCTAAATATGTGATTATATACTAGTAGGATTGTTTTACTTTGATAAATTGTATATCAATTTCGTACTTACTTACTAAGCTATATGCTTACCTTCTTTTCTTTTTCTTGTCTTATACAATTACTAAGCCAGCTCAAGATTTGGAGATCTTCGGAGACCCATCCACACTATCAATACTTTTTGGTATTTTGTAAACACTATTTTGGAATTATGGCATGTATAGAGGGCTGAATCATTTTGTTATTTGTTATATGTTATAATTAATTTGGTTTAAAATATTACTTTTCAAAATTTGATAATTTACTTGTATTTATATATATCTGTTATCTATTTTTGAAAAGTAATATTTTAAACTACAGGAATTAATTATGTAAGATCAGGTAAATGTGTGAATTCATATTTTCGTGATCTGTAATATTCCGTACCTTGTTCTGGCTTAGAACATGTGTAAGGGGTGTTACAAAATACATTTATTTGTATATCGACTTACCTCGTACGGATTCAAACGGACGAAATCGACTACTCGATGACTTTTGACTTTCCCTGACCTAATTCTGTTTTCTTTGGTTCTTGAACTATATAAATTCAAATTTAACTCTTTTATTCAATAAATCATTCAATTCAATCCATATACAAATTAGCCCTCAAATTTTCACATTTTCACACTTTAGTCCTTAATCACAAAAATCACAAAATATACAAAATTTCTATATACACATGCTCAGCTGAATTTTCTCTTAGCTCATATAAGCCCACATATTTCATTTATTTCACATTTTAGCCCCTCAATTTCTCATTTTCACAAATTAGTCCAAAATACTCAAATTCATTAAAAATCCCAATACAAAACATAGTAATCTAACACATATCTTTCATTTTCCATCAACTAACATCACAAAACTTACAATTTCATCAATGACATAATTCAAATTCATCATCAAATTCAAATTTTGAGACATGGGCTTGATAGAGTACAAAGCAACGATCACAAAAATGTAAAAATTATAAAAAAAATGGATTAAAAACCATACCTTAATCACCAATTTCCTTAGCCGAACCATAGGAACTGTTTTTCTTTTCTTTTTCTTTCAATTTTCAGCAACCAAGAGGAACATATGACTAAAATTAGATTTTGTTTTATTTTATTAACCTTTATTAACACAATTACAAAAATGTCCTTGATTAATAACATTTAACACATAATAATTCATGTCCATGAAAGTTCATTAACATTTATCATGACATATTCACATCATAAGGACCTTACAACTAAAAAGCCATAGCAAATATATACTTTAACAAATAGGAAGTCACTTTTGCACTTTACGTGGTTAGGTCCTTTTTCTAAATTAGGCACACAACTGATTAAATTTTTATACGAAAATTTCACACATATTAATTCACATATTATAAACACAAAAAATAATATTAAAATATTTTTGACTCAGATTTGTGGTCCCAAAATTACTGTTCCGACTAGGGTCTAAATCGGGCTATTACATTCCAAATCATCTCCAATCAAGCTCAATTCATGATAGTCTCATACCATTAACCACAATATACACAAGTATCAAATTTAACAATCTCATTCATGCTAACTCCCAATCACAAATCACCTAAATGGCATCTTATAATTATGCATCATTTTTCCTAAGCGAATAAGCATACTAATTTTGAAATATCAACCATTTGACATCCACAATTCCTATAATCAACAAGCATTATACATCCATCAACAAACTCACAATATAAGTCATATGCACAAATATATACACAACCAAATCAACCAAATTAAGCCAACTCTCATGGCTATATACAAAACCAAACTCTTAATATTTACAAGCCATTTCAAATGACTAAATTCATTAACAACACATATACCAACAGAACCAAAATACCTATACATGCCATATACTCAAAATACTTAATTTCGAAAGGACCAAAATGATAGTTGGATAGTGTGATGAAGTCTCCGATGATTCCTGAATCCGAGCTAGCTTTGATTTCACTATAAAAAGCGAAAAAGAAACAAAATTAGCTATAAAGCTTAGTAAGTTTGTATAACAATAACTTAGCTTATCAATTATGCACAATTTGAGCAATTTAAACATATCAAAACATATCTTAATTTAAACCATCAACCTACCACTATTTTCATTCACAAGGTTAATTATGCATTTCACAAGTTTCTTCGATTCAATGTTTGTACGTTTTTTGTACATACATGTGCCATCTCGTATCAAATACATACTCATCCACATCATTGATTTACTCGTTGAACCATTCGAAATACTGTCCGATACCTGGGAAACTCGCACCCTAAGTGCCACATATATAGCCGAAGCTATCTCAATCTCATATCACATATAATGCTCATTCTTGAGCTATCAACGGGTCTGCTCAAACAAGCTGACGGTCATGACGAAGCTACATGGTGCTGCTCACATAAGCTTACGAGAATCCACAACACCTACCAGATAACTCAGCCACTGGTAGGACGTATGGACCTGTACCCAATCATATAACCCCTAATGATATGTCATTCGTATCCTAATCTATTCCAAAGGTTCAACTGGGATTTCTCATTTCCTGAATCATTGTCGAACATGTCCATAGTGTCGTATTCACAATTTATGCAATATTAAAGAATTTAAAACATAATTATAACAATGCTTATTACATACAAACTTACCTTGAATGCAAAAACGACGAAATGAGTCGATTATTCTGAAACCTTGTTCTTTACCCAATCTAAATCTGTATTTCACTTTTCTTGATCTAAATATAATCAAAATTAACTTATTTAATTATCAATCTATTCAATTTAGTCCAAAATACACATTAAGACAATTTTACACTTTTACCCCTAATAATTCACATTTTACAATTTAGTCCTTATATCATAAAAACACAAATTCATGCAATTCAACCTAAACCCATGCTAGCCGAATTTCAATTAGGTCCCTAGCAGTCCATATTTTTCATTTATTTCACAGTTTAACCATAAAATTTACACATCTCACAATTTAATCTCTAATTGGACATTTTAATAAAAATCACTTAACAAATGTTGTTTATCTAACAACAAGTATATATTTTCTACCATTAAACATCCACACTAGTGCCAGGACTCAAGCACGGGACCTCCAACACAACACACCCCCTTACCACTCGAACCGGTAGGCTTATTCTGATATGGATTAACAGAAAATTTTATAAAAGCCCACTCAACAAGGATAAGGCTTGGATAAAAAATAACAAAATTTGCTAACATGGGACTTGAACCTGTAACGCCCCAAAATTCTAAGTATTTATTTTTATGGTTGTGACACAAATGCATGTCTGCTTTAGTGGTTAAGTGTTCTGGGAAGTGTCTGAGAAGTCTTGGGTTCAAGCCTTGGCTTGTGCAAAAGTTTTGTTTTATTTTGAATAAGCCCTATCTCTAGTCAGTAGGTTCTTAAATAATTGTGGGTCTTTTATTTCAGAAAAGGCCTGCTGGTCTAAGGGATAAATGGCACATTACTGTTACTGAAAGTCTTGAGTTCGAGTCCTGCTATGTGCAAAGGTGTTTTATTTTGCTACTAGTGCCATGGTAGTGTTCTAGCTTAGCCGAAACTCTGAGGAATTTGGAGGGAGTTCAAATTAGATGGTTGAGAGATGGGAGGAGAGTTTTGAGGAATGGATCAAGGGAGTGGTGGACGGTTTGAATGATTTGGGGAGGAAAATTCAAGATTTTGAACTGTGGGAGAGTTAATGCTGAATTGGTATGCTAGCCACTAAAGAATTCGGTTAGGGGTTGGTATGTTTTCTCTCCTCATTTTCAGTTTCTAACCTTTTTCTTTTTGCTTCTTTTCGCTTATTGGTTTGGTGGCCGAATATTGTAAAAGACCATTCGGGAATTCTCGTGTCCTTTTTGTTGTTATTGTTTATTCCGAGCTCTTTGACCGATTGGCTCTCTTCTATTAGTCATTCTCTCTATTTTCTTTTGCCTTGGTCGATTCTTTTCTCTTCTTCCCCTCTCTCAAGCTTTGGCCGAATACCCCTTTTCTTTCTCTCTCAATTCTTTTCCCATTTCATCTTGCTACCTTGGCTGAATTGTAACACCCCACACCCGTGCCCTACACCAAGACAGAATATGAGGCGTTACTAGACTTAAACACATATATTCAAACGTTTCCAAGTCACTAAGACTTGATCAAATTTAAAACTTTTTCTAACTTTGTTTAAACTCCTTAATATTGGCCTACGAGGCCCCAAACAATCATTTGAAACCATTCAGGACCAACCTGGGTCCTTTAACTAACTTTAGAAAAAAATAACTCTTGAAAATAGGGCACACGGCCGTGTGAAAGGGCAACATGCCCGTGTGGTGGTCATTATAACATGGCCGTGCTGATGGCCCGTGTGACACACACTTCCTAAGCATCTAGGGACACGCCTGTGTCCTATGCGCGTGTGAATTAAATTCTAAATTCGAACCTATAGGGGTTTTCACACGGCCTGTCACACACCTATTTCTATGGCCTCTATCCTTCACACGGCCATGACACACCCGTGTCCTAGCCTGGGTCTAAAAACCTTGACATTTTGTTTCTGACATCAGCATCCAATAAGAGGCACATGGCCAAGGCACACACCTGTGGCCAGAGGCCGTGTCCTCCACACAATTTAGACACATGACCATGTCTCATCCCGTGTGTTTACTACCATGCATACTGACTTGCAAATTTTATGTGCAGGGGACACACGGCCAGATAACACGCCCATGAGGCTGACCGTATGTCACACACGGCCTAGACACACGCCCGTGTGTCTACACGTGTAGACAATATAAGGCTATCTACCAAGCCTTTGCCACCCTGTAACACAATCTAACACCAACCAACATGTCAAAGTCTAACTTAATATGATTTCTCAACCAAACAACCATGGCTACGGCCTACACACATTTCATAGATTCAACCACGCCAACACTCTCACATTCATGCAAGACTAGCTTGCATTCATATAATAACTTTCAATATTAGCCATTTTTTGTGGCCTTATTCAAAATAAATCAAATATTAGGTTGGGGCAACACATTTGGCCAATTAACAGTGACACAAAACTCAAAAGTCAGGGTCCTATACATGCCATAATCAAAATAAAGATCTAACTATACCAAGTGCCATGGATGATAGTGTGATCGATGCCTCTGACGTCCGATGATCCTCGAGCTAATTAGCGGTACTATAAGAAAATGGAAAGGAGTGGGAGTAAGTATAAAGCTTAGTAAGTTACATGCAAATAAATATAACAACATCTTTACCATTCAACATCATGCTCATAATACAAAAGTAGGCATAAGCACAACTTACTCATCACTATCCAACACAATTCACATAGCATATATTGAGCTCACATCTCATACATTTCAAATAGGTACCTGTACCACTCACAACATAGTTATACTTTTCTCGTTTAACTTAAACTGTAACTCTCATCGTTGAACCATTTGGAATGCTTTCAGATATTCACTAAGCCTCAAATGTAGGGTATAATGCCGATGCCATGTCCCAGACATGGTCTTACACTGGCTCATCCATCAAGTAGATGCCATGTCCCAGACATGGTCTTACACTGACTATCAAAATTGAGGTCGACGCCATGTCCTAGACATTGTCTTACTTTAGCTCTCACATATCCGTGCCGATGCCATGTCCCAGACATGGTCTTACACTAAAACATCTCATAGCTGATGCATGTCCCGGACATGTCTTACACTGGCCTACATCTCGAGGTCGTTGCATGTCCCAAACATGTCTTACACTAGCTCTCGTCTCAATGCCAAAGCCATGTCCCAAACATGGTCTTACTAGATCTTGCCTCAATACTGATGCTATGTCCCAGACATCGTCTTACATTGGCTCTCACAATATGGCCGATGCATGTCCCAGACATGTCTTACACTGGCACACCACTAACCCAAATGTCATTGCATGAATATCCGATTTATTTCCTAAAGTTCAAACAGGAGTTCTACTATCTCAATATTCATCATACATAATCATTTCCACAAACAACCAATTTATGCTATGTCAATTCAAACACATATAATAACAATGTAGTTGTATTATTTACATACAACTTACCTCGGTATTCAAAATATGGTGACTATTTCGACTTTGTCCGCTAGCGTTGCTTTTCCCCAGTCTAGGCCTGGATTTTGTAATTCTTGATCTAAAATAATAAAAATTCTAAAGTTTAAATCACTTTATCGATCTAGGTATTCAACAATTTCTAATTGGGCAAAATAACCATTTTCCCCCTTGACTTTCACAAAATGACCATTTTACCCTTAGACCTGAAAATTGATTTTTATTGAATTTCCTTATTAGCCAAGCCTAGCTGGCCATTTATTACTCTTATGACAACCCCAAATTCCGAATATTTCACAACATTACTATCTATTTTACAAATGTTACAAAATGGTCTTATTAGGGTTTTCATGACAAATCCTTTCACAAAAGTTGTTTATTTCACAACCATGATTCATTTTCTTCCATAAAATTTAAGAAAACACCATGAACACTCTCATGGTAAAACCCTAGACATTCAACCATTTTGCAAAATAGTCCCCTTATTAGAAAGCTCATGTTACAAGGGGTCCAAAAATACAAAAATCATCAAGAATAACCTTCTAAATGACTTACTTGCAGGAGATATTAATGACTGATATTTAGAACTCTCTAAACCTCATTTTTTGATGCTAAAAATTGGTGAAGAAGAAGAAATAAAAAGATGAAGCCTTTTTGTTTTATTTTAATATTATTACTAGTCAAAATAGGTCACCAAAACCTCACCTAATTTTGACTTTCTTGTTTGATGGCCGGTCGAGCACTATTCTAGGGTCTATTGTACATTTAAAGAACCTAAATTTATTATACATGGCAATTTAACACCCTTAGCTATTAAATTAAGTCTTTTGCACTTTATGCGATTTAGTCCTTTTTTTGCAATTACGCTCCCAAACGCTAAAATTTCTTCACCTAATTTTTCATGCACTAATATAAACATGCTATAGCTCCAAAATAATAATAAAATAATTTCTCTGAATATGGATTGGTGGTCTCGAAACCACCATTTCGACTAAGCCCAAAACCAAGCTATTACTATTCTCCCCCTTAAGGATTTTCATCCCCAAAAATCTTACCGTGAATAAATTCGGGTATTGGTCTCTCATGGTCTCCTCAGGTTCCCATGTGGCTTCCTCAACTCCATGTCTATGCCACAAAACTTTCACGAGTGCTATACTTTTATTCCTCAATTGTTTGACCTCCTGAGCCAAAATCTTAACCGACTCTTCGCCATAAGTTGTGTCTGAGCTAATCTCAACCTCTGTTTACGCGATCACATGCGAAGTATCCGATCTATATCAACGTAACATGGACACATAAAACATGTTGTGATTCTTTTCCAATTCTGAGGGCAAAGCCATTCAGTAGGCAACAAGCCCTACTCTCTTGGTAATCTAATAAGGTCCTATGAAATGAGGACTTAGCTTACCCTTTCTACTGAATCTGAGGACTTTTTTCCACGGGGATACTTTCAAAAACACTTTATCCCTGACTTGAAACTCAATCTCTTTCTGCTTCAAATCCGCGTAGGATTTCTATCAATCTGAAACGGCCTTCAAACAGTCGCGAATCACCTTAACTTTCTCCTCGGTCTCTATAACTAAGTCAACCCCGTGTATCTAATTCTCTCTCAGCTCGGTCTAATATAAGGGTGTTTGACACTTACGCCCATAAAAAGCCTTATAAGGCACCATTTTCAGACTTGACTTATAATTGTTGTTGTAGGCAAATTCGACTAGCTGTAAATACTTTTCGCAACTACCTTGGAACTCGAGAACACAACACCGTAACATGTCTTTTAAGATCTGAATCACTCTTTTTGACTGACCATCGATTTTTTGGGTGAAAAGTCATGGTAAAATTTAGTTTCGTTCCAAATGCCTGTTGCAACTATTTCCAAAACCTTGAGTTAAACCTCAGATCTCTATCCGAAATAATTGACAAAGGCACTCCATGAAGTCTTACGATCTTAGAAACATATAGATCAACCAATTCCTCAAGGAAATAGTCAGTACACACTGGAATAAAATGTGCCGACTTAGTAAGTCTATCAACAACTACCCAAACTGAATCCTTTTTCCTTGGTGTCAAAGGCAACCCTGACACAAAATCCATGGTTACTCGGTCCCACATCAACTCGGGAACAATCACAAGCTGAAGTAAACCTGAGGGTACTTGGTCTTCGGTCTTCACTTGTTGACAAACTAGAAACTTAGAAACAAACTCAGAAATATCTCTTTTCATCCCCGACCACTAGTACATTTTTTTCAAGTCGTTATAAATTTTTACACTACCTGGATGGATAGACAAGCAACTACGATGCGCCGTTCAGAAAATTCTCTGAATAAGCTCATTATCCTTAGGCACACAAACTCTGTCTTCGTACATCAAGCATCCATCAATACTAATCCAAAAATCTGATTCAACACCAGACTCACACTGAGTTCTCTTAGCTTGCAATTCACCGTCGTTATTCTGAGCTTCACGAATTTCTGGGAGAAACATCGATCTAGCCTTTAATTCTGCTAGAACTGAACCATCCTCTGATAAGGCCAATTAGGCCTTTATTACTCTCAAAGCAAATAAGGATTTTCTACTCAATGCATCGACGACCACTGTAACATCCCAAAATAGGGCCTAGTCGAAATAGTGGTTTCGGGACCACAAATTTAACATCAAAATATTTAATTTATGATTACTATGAGGCCTAGAATATTATAATATGTATATGTTAAAGTTTCATGAAGAAATGTTTTGAGTAAGGTGTTCAATTGGAAATTAGGGACTAAATTGAATAAATTGCAAAACTTGAATTCTAGAAGCAATTTGTATGAAATTGCTTTGGGTTATGAATTAGAAGGTCTTGGAGAGTAATTTGCCTAATTTTTAAATTTTTGGACAAAAATGGGCTTGCATGGATGAAATTTTAAAGAAAGTGCATGAGGGCATTTTGGTCATTTGGCTTTTTAATGAAATAAAATGGGAAAAATTAAGCCAAAATCAGCTATTCTTCTTCTCCATGCTGCCAAAATTCTCTTGTCACCATATCTAGGGTTTCCAAACATTTCAAGCTCAATAGTAAGTGCTTCCAAGCCCCGTTTTTAATATTCTTTATATTTTTAGAATCCCGGTAGCTTGTTCTCTTCATTTCTACCCATATTTCATGCTAGGGGTTGTGACAGCCCTAAATTGACCCTAGTCGGAAAGCGGTTTCGGGACCGATAAATCGAGTCACCAAAGTATTTGAATATGATATTTATTGTCTAAAATATGTGAATATGAATGTGTGAAAGTTTTAAGTTTCGATTTAGTCGATTGCATGTGAATTTAGTTAATAGGACTTATGTGTGATACTTTTGAAATGTGATAGGTTAATCTATAAGGACCTATTAATGCATGCTGTATAAATGATGGGTTTGCATGTCAAATTACCCAAGTTTTAGATAGTGGCCGGCCATGCAATAGGTTAAAACATATTATAAACATTTTGTGTTAATGTGTTGTGTAAAAAAATAATAAAATAAAAAGGTTAATAATAAAGTAATGAAAAGGGAGGGGTGATGAAAACAAAGTTGTTTCACCCATGCTCCTCCATTTCCGTGACTTGAGGAAGGAAGAAGAAGAGGATTCTCTTGCTTCATGTTCGGTTGGTTGATGTTTAGGAAGAGGTATGTTTGATGATTATTCCATAAAAATCATGCATACTTTTAGTTGTTAGTTTGAATTCTACCTAGCCCATGGTTTAAATTTTTGCTATTTGAGGGAGATGATACTCGGCCATGGAAGTTGCCTTCCTTAGTTGGTGTTTGATGTTGTGGTAATGAGGCTTGAAGATGATTGAGTTTGAGTGCTTAACAAAAAGGATTGGATGTGAGGGTGTGTGAGAATTAGAAAAGGATGGGTCTTAGCAACTTCATGAAGTATTCGGCCATGGTACTAGAATGTTGTAATTGTGTTTAAACTTAGAATTATGTAGTTGTATGGTTAGTATAGGTAGGGATGACCGAATATGAGAGCATGAATAGATGAAGAGTTTTGTAATTATAAAAAATTGGTTAACTGATATGTGGTAAATGTTAAGTGTTAAATGAAATAGGAATGATATCATGTTGGAATAGGTGTATTCGGCCTTTGATTAGGTATGTAGATGATAGTGATAGACTGATGTTGCACATTCGGCTATAGGTAAGCATATTGATGATTCTATCTTGACTTAGATAACCAGCTAAAGGAGAATATTAGCTAATTTGTTGAATTTGATTCATGATTTCATATATATGACTCTAATGTCTGATATATATATGGGCTAAGTACCTTGAATTTCTCTCGATGTTCAAGATGATTAAATCAATTTATTTGTTAAATTAAGCTCAAGAGCAAAGGGGAACTAAATCCGATAAAGGGAAGGAAAAAGTAATTGAATAGCCGTTGGAGTCGTTCGACAACATCCGAGGTAAGTTTTCGAGTAATGGAACTTAGTTTATGATTTGTTTAAGTCGTGACATATAAGCATAACGAATAAACGGTGATATAATGATTCTTTTTGAGTTATATATTGAGGTAATTAGTTCATACTTATGACGGGCAGCCGAATGCGTATAGAGATCATGTTATAAAGCAAATCGAAATCATGTTCTTTGTATGTGGCTATTGAGCCGAAAATGGTAATGGTTGATAAATGTCTTGTGTTTGAATTCTAGTATGAAAATGAAATATAGATGTGTTATGACTTATTGAAATATGTGCATGATTATTCGGATGATATCCGGGCTAAGTCCCGAAGGCTTTGTGCCAGTAACTGTATCCGGGCTAAGACCCGAAGGCATTTGTACGAGTTGCTATATCCGGCTAATTCCCGAAGGTACTTGGGTTTGGAAATGAGTGATCTTGCTGTAATAATTTCAATTAACACGCTCATAAAATCCAAACGATAAGGTATGTTTCGTATATGCATCGGAAAGGTTGATTCCTTTCAAATAGTATTCGCTCAATTGATTAACGAGCTTCCAGCCTCTAGTTAGGTTTGATTCCTTGTGTATGAATATAATGGTTGAAGCGTGAAGTAAGTATGATTTTGAGAATATGCATATATGCAATTATTCATTTAGTCATATGAACGCTATACTTTAGTCGTAAATAATTTCATTACTCAAAACTTACTAAGCATTATATGCTTACTCCGTTTCTTTAATTCTCTGTTTTATAGATTTTGTTCGTCAGCTACTGGACTCGGGATTGTCAAAGTCGAAGTCGTCCACACTATCTAAGCCCTTTTGGTACTCTTTCAGTTGAACTTTGATAGAGGCATGTATAGGACTGACCTTGTTGTTAATTAAGTACCTTTTGGTAATGTATATATTCGGTTGGCAATGCGAAAATGGCTTATATATTTTGAGCATAGCGTTATAATCATTGCGTATATATATGGCTATTGAGAGGTGTGGAATTGCTTGGCAATGATTAGCCATTGGAATGGTTAATCACGATCATATTTGGTGCTATGTATGTCAAATGGCTAGTTGAATCATGGAAACTATGAAATAGGTGAGATTTGCCTTAAATAGATGCTGACAGTAGCAGTGATGTGAGTTTGAAAAATCACTAAAAATAGTAGGAATGTAATTAAATAATAAATTATGTAATCTAATCTTGATGAGTCTATTTTCATATGGAAGAAGCAAAACGACCATATGAGTCGTATTTTATGAGATGTTTAAGTTTTCGTGAAACAGGGCCAGAGCAATTACTAGATCCCCTGTTCTGACTTTGGAAATTCACCATAAACTAACTAGAGATAATTAGAAGTCATTCCTTATATGTACAGATTCCTTTTTGAGTCTAGTTTCATTAAAAACAAACGGAATATGTATTGGAGCCCTGTACAGGGAGATATCTAAGTCGTAATACATGAAGGTCAGAGTAGTCGAACCCTGAAACAGGGGAGACTTTAACTAATAAACTGTACTAATTGGCGTGACCAAAAATTCTAGAAAAAAATTCGTAGATGGATATATGAGTCTCGTTTCAGGAAAAATTTACGGAATCAGTTTTCAAGTTTTGGAACTCGAGATATGATTTTTTAGGTGATTGTGATGCAGTTAGCCAGCTTGTCTGGAAATTTTAAAATGAACTGTGTATATAAATGAATTAAGTCCGTTAACACCTCGTGTTCGACTCCGGCAACGGTCTCAGGTATGGGACGTTACAATTTTATTGGTATCAGAGCCACGGTTTAGTCGACTCTAGGACTACCGTAATACGTTCGGGTCTAGCTATACATGCCATTGTGTGTCTATTTGATAGTGTGGTGATTTCTGAGAGTTAAAAATGTGTTTGTTTATAGTAATGGATCCCGATCCCAACCGAGCGGTAGCTGATGATCTTGAGAGTGTAGCGCCTGCTCCTGCACAAGGGACAGTGCCGGTGGACTCTTAACCTATTGCTAGTAATCAGAATGATGAAGCTAGACAGGCTTTTTATAGCGTGATGAATGATTGGTTCAACCAATACATTCGAACTAATACGGCTGTTCCACAACCCCCATTCCCGACTAATACAACCCCTACACATGCGATACCTCCGGTAACTGACCAGATAAGGTTAAATAAGCCCCCAGTTGATAGAATCCGAAAACACGGGGCTACTGAATTTAAAGCTACAGACAGCGACGATGCCGAGCAAGCTGAATTTTGGTTGGACAACACTATTCGGGTACTTGATGAACTATCTTGCACACCCGATGAATGCCTAAAGTGTACTATCTGGTCTTGTTAAAGCTATACTACTATTCGAGAGGTACACTTGCCTTCATCGTGACAATAGTTAGTTTCAAAAATGATTAATTATAAATATTTAAAACCTGTCGCGAATATGATGTATCATGTTTTTGGCGCCGTTGCCGGGGAACTAGGATATTAGGTACACTCAATTTTTATTACTTTAGCCATTTTACTTTTATTAAAATTTAAATTTTTATTTTCGTTTCTAATTCTTCATTTATTCTCTTCTGACATGTTTTTCTAGTTTTTGACCAAAAGGAACCCGTCAGGACCATTACTGTTTGATAGTGAGATCGATCATAAAGTTTGTAGAAACTGAAGAGAAATAAGGTGAAGCTTACGATACATAGAGGAAGAGCAAGAGGGCGATACTTCAACCACAACCGAGGAGATGGCTAAAAACCAAGAAAATCCACTACCTCCTGCGATTGCTGCTAATCAGAATCTTGCTCCACGCACTTTGTATGATTATGCTAAACCTTCTTTAACAGGAATTGAATCGAGCATAGTTAGACCTGCTGTAGCTGTAAATACTTTTGAACTAAAACCTAACACAATTCAAATGATACAGCAATTTGTTTAGTTTGATGGTTTGCAGGACGAAGTTCCCAACGCTTACTTGGCAAACTTTTTGGAACTATGTGATACATTTAAAATTAATGGCGTTTCTGATAACGCCATTTGCCTTTGGTTATTTCCTTTTTCATTGAGAAACAAAGCTAAACACTGGTTGAATTCGTTACCACGAGGGTCAATCACTACTTGGGAACAAATAACCGAAAAGTTTTTATTAAAATATTTTTCACCAGCTAAAACGGCTCAATTACGTAATGATATCTCTTCTTTTGTGTAGATGGATTTAGAAACACTCTACAATGCATGGGAGAGATACAAGGACCTCTTGAGAAGATGCCCTCACCATTGGTTACCACTCTGGCTACAGGTTCAAACATTTCATAATGGCCTGAATCCTTCGACTCGACAGATGATCGATTTAGCTGCTGGCGGAACTATCAATAATAAGAAACCTGAAGATGCTTATGAATTTATAGAAGAGATGTCACTGAATAATTATCAGTGGCAAGTCATGAGGACAAAGCCAACAAAAGCAGCCAGGGTTTATAATGTCGATTCGGTAACCATGCTCTCTAATCAGGTAGAACTCTTGAATAAGAAAATTGACGGTTTTCTTAGTTCTTCACAGGTTCACCTAGTAATGCAGTGCGAAGCAAGTAGAGGTGGATCGAGCAATCTAGATTACCAATCCTATGGCCACAACATGGAGAACGAGCAGTTAAATTACATGGGTAATAATCCTTGATCTCAAAATAATCCTTATAGTAATACTTACAATGCAGGTTGGGGGAACCACCCAAATTTCACATAGGGAGGCCAAGGAAATCAGTGACCACCACCACTTCTAGGCTTCCAACAACCACCCTACCAACAAGAGAAAAAACAGAACCTTGAGGAGATGCTAACAAAATTCATCTTGGTGTCAGAAACTCGTTTTCAGAATACCGAGACAGCACTTAAAAATCAACAAGCATCGATCCAAGGGCTCGAAACTCAGATAGGTCAACTCGCCAAATTGATATCTGAACAACCACAAGGTAGCCTGCCGAGTAACACTGAATCTAACCCAAGGGAGCAAATCAATGCAATTACCATTCAAGATGAGGAAGGGTTAGTTGCACCTGAACCAGAACAGAGGCATGAAACTGTAGTAAGTAAAGGTAAGGGTGAGGTGGACCACAATGACCAGAAACCGGTAAGTAAATAGTACAAACCTCGTGTGCCATACCCAAACGCAACAAGGAAAGACCGCACAGAAGAACAATTTGGTAAATTCCTTAAATTATTAAAAAAGTTACATATTAACTTACCGTTTATTGAAACTCTTTCGTAGATGCCAAACGCAGTCAAATTCTTAAAGAAGCTTTTAACAAATAAGCGGATGTTGGATGAGGCGTCGCATGTGGAACTAAATGCAGTTTGCTCAGGCATACTACAGAATAAGCTGGCCAACAAATTAAAAGATCCAGGGAGTTTTACAATTCCCTGTTTAATTAGTAGCCTAGATGTTAATAATGCTTTGGCTAATTTAGGGGCTAGTATCAATGTCATGCCTTACAAAATGTTTAAACAGCTAGGTCTTTGGAAACCCAAACAAACTAGGATAAGTATTCAATTCGCCGATAAAATAATCAGATTTCCTAGGGGGGATTATTAAAGACATACTAGTTAAAATTGACAAATTTATATTCTCAGTTGATTTCGTTGTTCTAAACATAGAAATGGTAACGTTCCTTTAATTTTAAGGAGGCCCTTTTTAGCAACAGCTAGAACAACAATTGATGTTGGCACAGATGAACTCACACTTCGTATGGAAGACGAAACAATCACCCGTCAAGCTCATAATTCAAGTAACACATCGAAAATTGAAGGTGGTTGTATAAATCATTCTACCAAAACTGACCATGTGGTGCAACCTACTTTGCAGGAAATAAGTTCGAAGAACCTACACAAGCCATGTTCAAGCAGCAACAATGGATCTATCTATGAAGAACGAAGGGTACAAATTGAGGAACTAGATGAATGGTGGATACAAAAATCGAGAACACCCGATAAACCGAAATCGAGCTAGGACGAGCTCAATACATCGCCAAATCAACTTAAGGTTGGAGAAAAAGTACTACTAGATGCAACAGATCCTTGCATTACCACTTCTGAACCTAATGAAGAAATTCCTCTCACGGTACTTAGTATTTTCCCATATGGTACAGTCGAGGTAATTCACACCAAATTTGTAACTTTTAAGGTAAACAATACTCGTCTTAAACCTTATATTAATAAAGTTGATAGCAGGGATGAGGAGTGTAAACTCCTCGAGCCATCATGATCACACACCAGAGAGGTAAGTCAAGCTTAGATGATAAATAAGCGCTTCTCGGGAGACAACCCGAGCACTAACAGTAATAATTTATTTAGATTCTAGTTTTTCACATTTAACCTACTAACTGAGTCTTGAAAGATAGGTTTTTCCCATCCACACGGCCAGTCACACGGGCGTGCCTTAGGCCGTGTGCACACTACAGGAGGAGACACGGCCGTGCGATACGGTCATGTGAAAACAGGGCAAAACTTTTTCCCCAACACGGGATGCAATAAGTCACCACGGTCGTGTGATACAGCCGTGGGTGAAACTGCCAAACCAACATGGGCTTGCGACACGACCGTGTCGAGAAACCGTGGGCGGACCTGTCAAATTAGCACGGGAGTTCGACACGCCCGTGCCTAGCCCCTATGGTCGACACTGTCAACCTAACACGGGTGTGGGCTACCATACACGGGTGTGGGAGAAGCGAACGAAGCAAGACACGGTCGTGCCAGACGGTCATGTGTGCCCACACGCCCAAGGAACATAGGTGTGGGGTGAATGTTAGACACGCCTAAATTTAAAAATCACAAAATATGCGGGCAAAAATTAGGGCACACGTATGTGTCCTATGGCCGTGTGCCCCAAAATCTATATAAACCCCTCACTATTCATCATCTCCCTCCCCAAAAATCCCTAACACTAGCCGCTGCAACTCCACAATCCCTACCTGCCACGCCCGCGCGCCGTCTACAACATTGTTTCCGATGACCCAAGCTTCTCCCTTTTGCGTTTGTTTACTCTTTTCTCTCTGTTTTCTTTAAATATTTTGCCTATTTCCTATTTTTTCTGATCCATTTAACTATTTTAAGTGAATATTCATAATAAAATAATAGAAATACTCATGCTTATTATTAAATAATTTTTTCCATTTTTCATATTACATTCATCCATCTTTCTCATTTCCATGGATTTTATGCATACCCACATGCACTTATGCATTAAATATTCCCGTAGCATTATTCTCATAGTCCTATTTTAATAAGTTAATATATTTGCTTTAGTTGTTTTAGTTTTGTTTACTTCATCTTGTATGTGAGTCTTATGAAATATTTCTATTTTGTTTTGTTTTTCCATGCTATTCTTGGGAGATATTTGTTGAACTTCGACTTTTCAATGTAGATATACAATGTCATCCTCACGTGGTAAGAAGACCGTTGTCCCCGCCTCGAAGAAAAGGAAAGGAGCAGCGTCATCCTCGGGTCCTACACTGAGATCTGTCACCTTTTCCTCGAGTTCCCCTTGGGACCCCAGGAGGAGCTATTTCAGACATTACGGGCCCGACCCCTAGGTGTGGGCCGCTGCATTGACTGGGCCACACTTGAACAGATTCAGTTGGCTGATGCGGTCCGAGCCCTCCTAACGACTGACCCGTGGGGGCTCTTCTTTGAGATCGTCAAGCTGACGTATCTCGAGTTCACATTGGAACTCTACTTGACGTTCCATCTTCAAACCATCATGACCAACTTCGACGATCCTGGAATGGTCCAGTTTTGCCTTGGTGGTCTAGTGCACCAGTTGAGCGTTGTAACACCCCAAACCCGGCCCAGACGTTATGGCTGAATCTGGCGCGTCATATTGAAGTGTTTTAGCGAAAACCTTGTTGTCATTGGAAACACTTCCTTAAAATAAAAAACCTAAATTACTTTGTAAAATCTCTTTTCAGTTGCCGAAGCTTTATTTAGAACATATGATTTTATGAAAACTCGTCATTTAAAAATTGAGTTATGGAAATGTAGTATTTAAAAACAGTTATAGTTTAGGAAACCAGGTTCTACTTCTAATATATATAAAGAATAAAAAAAATGATAAAAATCATAATTTGAAATATTAGCCAGAGGAAAGACCTTGTTACAACCCAAATCAAATAGAAATAATTTAAAGTTAATATATTAAAAATTGCATAAAGACTGAGCCTAAACTTTTTATGCTAGTTGGCCACCGCCGAGTCCCTCCATCCGTCAAACCGCCTATTGAGGATCACTTGAAAAGTTTAGAAAGAGGGGGTGAGTTTTGAAAACTCAGTGTCTACAACCCTCAACGAGTATAAAGAAATCATTAGTCATTTTGGGCCAGAGCCCAATTCAATAACGGTGGTCTCTTGGCCTTAGCCCAAATTAGCCTCGGTTGGGCCGAAGCCCACATCGCAATAATATCACAACAATATCATACATGTAATTCAATGCAGTGCAATCCCGTCCCAATAATCCATCCGCTACACACCAGCTCCGTCCCCCGACACATCATGTGGGGATATAAATATCGACCTACCCAATCAATGCACATTCATGGTAGCCCGGTTGCGGAACTACCTTCATTTACACATTGGGTTTAAAAGCCGTTGGTGGATCCACGATTTCAAGCCACCATGCGATCCTCATATACTTCCTCCCTTCCATAATACGCAACCCATATGCAGCCTAAGCAAAATATCATATGTATGCAACAGATATGCATGTCACATCTATAAAACTTACATTCAGCACCTAGGGTTATTTTGGTCATTTTTGCCCTTAGGGTCATTTCGGTAATTTTTCCTTTTATTACGGTTTTCACTTATCTTGGCTCGTTAACAAATCCCGTGAGCTAATTTGAACGAATACCATGCACCAGGTATGATTCCAGATAAGAGAAGGTGAGTCATTAAGACGACTTAAGTACCAAGCTCTCCCCAGATCCAATCCTAGACATGCATATACCCGTTGCCACACCTTAACCCAATGGATTGTCCACAGTCGTAATATATTAATTAAGTTTTATGTAGTCATCATATACTAGGCCTAAAACCCCTTACAAAGCCCAGTCAAGTTCACATACCTATATATGGCCCACTAGGCCCAATTACATTTATATGGCCTATTAGGCCCAAATCACATTTATATGGCCCATCAGGCCCAATTCACATTTATAGTCATGCTCACATACGGTTTTTCATCACATAGCATCAATTATCAATTTTTACCTATTATGGGCCCAACAACCCATTAGGCCCATTAAGCCTATTCTGGCCCGGTTGGCCAATTCACAGCCCAAGCCCATGGAATCGCTCATGGGGCCGCAGAAAACCTATCGGTTTCCATCTCACGAGTGTTCGCGCACTCGCAAGACTATCGTAGTCAAACTTTTGGCTTTTCAACATTTCAACTTTTGTCGATCTACTTGTGTGTGCAGTGTGTGTACACACTTTTGGCTTTATATCAAGTTATCATAGGGTAGAAGTACACACCTTATCACCTGGAGTGCTAAGTATTCATAATTTCCTGAACCTATATTCAACATTATATTCCATTAGTCACATTCCATTAATTCAAAATAAATTTTTGTGAGATCTTGAGCCTTTAGAGCATATTTTATTTCTTTCATGCTCACTTTTCTTATGAGTGCGTCAGTATTGATTTTTTATTCTAGAACTTGCTTGATTATGTATGTCAAGACCACACCATTTGATTTGATATGCCAAGATGATAAAGGCACTTAGGTTTAACCCACTCACTACACAAAAGCCTACCTTCATAATTAACCCTTACTCAACCCCTTTGAGCCTAACAAGCCATTAATTGATTTACCCTCAATATTAACCCATAACCCATTATTGTTGAAATCCCCTAATTTGATCCCTATTTTTGTCGAGATTCTATTTGAACTAATTGCTTAGCTATGTTTTGTTATTCTATGTATTTGACTTGTTCTAAATAAAATAAAATAAAATACATCAACACATATTAATAGTAATTTGTCGTTTTTGAGTTTGAGTGTTAATTCCATATTTTGAGAAGAAGCTCACTTGTATTCAACTGACGACTAGTTATTTTTCTAGCTAGGTAATTTTTCAATTCAATCTCGATTCTAACCTTTTCCTTCAGCTTGTGACCACGCCCCCTAACCAAAGCCACGTTACAACCTTCAAAGACCTTTTTGATTAATGTATCAACTCAATATATAGTTGTGGAGATTTGATTTTCAAGCAAGCCTATGGTAATAACTTTTCATATTGACTAATGAGTGCTTTAATTGATGTCCTTAAACACCTTGAGTGATTTGAGTGAATCTTTATTGAGGATGTTAAACTCTGTAATATTTTGATCAAAGGTAATCACTTAGATAAGGGGAGACACCTATGTTTTCGTGATAAAATACTCAACCTGGAATGTTTGAAACTTTGATGTACTTTTAGTTGAATTTTCAATGTATGAATACTTTTGGATTATTTTGAGATATTATTGATAGGGATTATAAAGCGGGAAGAATTTATTTTGATTGTGAGTTGAGGATTTTTCTTGAGGACAAGCAAACACTTAAGTGTGGGGGTATTTGATAAACTGTAATTTATACATGTTTTTATCCCATGCTTAGAACATTTATGGATGGTTTCTCATTAGATTTGGTGAATTTGATGCTTCTAATTCTTTTAATGTCATGTTTTATACTTAGGTGAGCATAGGAGAGTAAAAAGAGCGAGAAACGGGCTGAAAATAGAGAAAATGGACCCACATAGGAAGTCAACACGGCCTGGGCTTCCTCACACGGCCGTGTCCCTTTGGCAGGATCAAAGCACGACTTACACGGGCAGACTACACGCCCGTGCCTATTCAACAGCCTTGACCACGGGCTGGAGTAATCGCACACAGGCGTGTCCCTGCCGAGCCCAAGTATAACCCTATTCAGAAAAGGCCAATTTTGATGGCTCTTAGGCATTCTAAAGCCTATTTAAACACCTGAGAAGGCACTTAGGAGGACGACGCGGAGGAGGTAGCAGGGAATTACTCAAGAAAAGCCGATTGATCCATCTCAGAAGTCGGATTCATCATCAAAACTGAAGATCTCCCTTTAAGTTCCTTCAGGAGTTTTGGGTTTTCTTATGTTTTGTTATATGTATGCTTTTGAGATGTTTTCTTTCATAAGTATGAACTGAACCCTCTAAATACCTAAGGGGAATGAAACCTAAGACGGATTTTGTTATTATTATCTAAATTGTATGATAAATATTTGACTTGTTCTTAATTATGTGTTCTTAATTCTTATTTTAATATTCCAGGATATTGATTCAAGTTAACGCTCTTATTCAGGAGAGAAATAGACCCTGTCTAAGAGTAAATTTTTCATAATTAAGCGGAGTTGATTGCACGCCTAGAGATAGGGTGATTAGATTTTGTCGGATTAGGGTGAAACCTAATAAGGGGGTAATAGATCTAGTTAATGTAACACTAGGGCATTAATTTGAAAGAGATTTCAATTAATTAACCTAGGGTTAGACGTTATTAGTCCCGAGAGAGATAATAATATAACTTAGGGATTTCTATAGATCAAGTCAAATGAATAAATCATCTAACTCAGTGTCAAATAACAAGTGAAGTCTAGGTGGATTTTTCCTTAGTTATTGTCTTAATCAATCGAATTTTCTAAAAAGTATTTTCCCAAATTTTCTTTCTGTGTATTCTTAGTTTAGTAATTAGTTTAGATAACCAAATCCCTTAATTTTTAGGCTAGATAATAAAAAGAAGGTAATTACTAGTACTTTTGGTTCCTTTGGGTTCGACAATCCGGTCTTGCTAAAGCTATACTATTGTTCGATAGGTACACTTGCCTTCATTGTGACATTAGTTAGTTTCAAGAATGATTAATTATAAATATTTAAAACCTATCGTGAATATCACGTATCAAACATGTCAAAATCTAACTTAATATGATTTCTCAACCAAACAACCATAGCTAAGGCCTACATACATTTCACAAATTCAACCATGCGAGCACTCTCACATTCATGAAAGACTAGCTTGCATTCATATAATAACTTTCAATATTATCCATTTTCCATGGCCTTATACAAATTAAATCAAATATTAGATTGGGGCACACATTTGGCGAATTAACAGTGACACAAAACACAAAAGTTAGGGTCCTATACATGCCATAATCAAAATAAAAGATCTAACTATACCGAATGCTGCGGATGATAGTGTGATTGATGCCTCTGATGTCTGATGATCCTTGAGCTAATTAGGTAGGACTATAAGAAAATGGAAATGAGAGGGAGTAAGCATAAAGCTTAGTAAGTTGCATGCAAATAAATATAACAACATCTTTACCATTCATAATCACGCTCATAATACAAAAGTAGGCATAAGCACAACTTAGTCATCACTATCCAACACGATTCACATAGCAGATATTGAGCTCACATCTCATACATTTCAAATAGGTACCTGTACCACTCACAACAAGGTTATACTTTTCTCGTTTAGCTTAAACTGTAACTCTCACCGTTGAACCATTTGAAATGCTATCGGATACTCACTAAGCCTCAAACATAGTGTATAATGTCGATGCCATGTCCCAGACATGGCCTTACAATGGCTCATCCATCAAGCCGATGCCATGTCCCAGGTATGGTCTTACACTGACTATAAAAATTGCGGCCGACGCCATGTCTCAAACAAGGTTTTACACTATCTCTCACATATCCATGCCGATGCCACGTCCTAGTGATCGCGTGATCCGTAACAAGTAATAAATATTTATAATGAAGATCAAACCTAGACTAACTATTATCATGACGAAAAGGCAAGCGTACCTATCAAACAATAGAATAGTAACGGCAAGACTGGGATATCGTACCCAAGGGAACCAAAAGTACTAGTAATAACTATCTTTTTATTATCTAGCCTAAGAATAAAAGGGGTTTGTTTTAATTAACTAATTATTTAAACAAAGAACACACAGAGAAAAGAATTGGGGAATTGCTTTTGGGAAAATTGATTGACTTGAGACAATACCTAAGGAAAAATCCACTTAGACTTTACTTGTTATTCTGGCTCTGAATCAGACGATTTATTCATTCAACTTGTTCCGTAAAGATCCTTAAGTTATGTTATTATCCTTATCCAAGACTAATAACGTCTAATCCCTAGATTGAATAACCGAGACTTTTCTTTAATTAACACTCTAGGGTTGCATTAACTCGATCTATGGATCCCCTTATTAGGTTTCACCCTAATTCGGCAAAATCTTGTCACCCTATTTCTAGGCGCGCAATCAACTCCGCTTAATTATGGAAAATGTACTCTTAGACAGGGTCTATTCCTCCTCTGAATAAGAGCTTATCTTGAATCAGTATCCTGGGATATCAAAATAAGAATTAAGAACACATAATTAAGAACAAGTTAAATATTTATCATACGATTTAGAAAATAATAGCAAGATTCGTCTTTGGTTTCATTCCCCTTAGGTATTTAGGGGATTTAGTTCATAACTAAATAAGAAAACATCTCTGAAGAATAAAGAATACAAAACATAAAGAAAACCCAAAACTCTTGAAGGGGAATTGAGGAGAGATCTTTAGTCTTGATGATGAATCTGGCTTCTGAGATGGATCAATCGGCTTTCTTGGGGTAATTGCTTACCCCTCTTCTTCGTCTCCCTTTTTCTCCTCCTCTAGTTCGTATTTTATAGGTTTTGGAATACCTAGAAAACCTCCAAAATGGCCTTTTTTGAATTGGACTTAACTTGGGCTTAGCAAGGACACGCCCGTGTGACATGGCCGTGTGACGTGATTGCCAGGCCGTGTTCAATCTGTTAAATTACACAGAGCCGTGTGGGTCAATGGCCAGGTTGTGTGAATCGTGAAAGCCTTGGTCGACACCCTCGAAAGACACGGGCGTGTGAGCTGCTTGTGTGGCAAGGCTTCGACCGTGTCATCTTCTCGATTTGGTCCGTTTTGTCCCCTTTTGTTCGTTTTTCGCTCCTTTTGACTCTTGGTGCTCTCCTGAGTACAAAACATGAACTTAAAGCATTAGGAGCATCGAATTCACCAATTCTAATGAGAAATCACCTATAAAATGCATTAAACATAGGGTAAAAATATGTATAATTTACGGTTTATCAAATACCCCCACACTTAAGCATTTGCTTGTCCTCAAGCAAAATTCTCAACTCATAATCAAGATAAACTCTTCTCAACTTATAATTCTTGTCGATAATATCTCAAAATAATCCATAGGTAACATTGAGAATTCAACTAAAAGAACATAAAAGGTTCAAACATTCCAAGTTGAGTATTTTATTCATGTAAACATGGGTGTCTCCCCTCATCTAAGTAATTACCTTTGATTTAGAATATCATAGAGTTTCACATCCTCACTACAGATTCACTCAAATTACTCGAGGTGTTTAAGGACAATAAATGAAACACTCAATAGTCAATAATGAAAAGTCATTACCATAGGCTTGCATGAAAATCAAATCTCCATCACTATAATTTAAGATGATACATCAATCAAAAGGTCTTTAGAGGGTTGTAATGAGGTTTGGTTAGAGGATGGGGTCACAAGCTGAAAGAAAGGGTTAGAATCGAGATTGAATTGAAAAATTTCCTAACTAGAAAAAGAGTTAACCTTTACTTGCTTAATCTTTACTTGCGTACAACAGAGCTTCTTGTCAGAATATGGAATTACTAATATGTATACATAGTTTTTTTTTTAGGATCAAGTTAAATAAAGAAGAAAAACATAGCTAAGCAACTTTTCCAACTCAGATCTCGACAAAAATAGGGATCAAATTAATTTGGGGGATTTCAACAATAATGGGTTAATGGTTAATATTAAGGGTAATACAAGGAATGACTTGTTAGGCTCAAGGGGGTTTACTAGGGGTTAATCGTGGAGGTAGGCTTTTCATGGCATGAGTGGGTTAATCCTAAGTGCCTTAATCATTTTGATATATCAAATCAAATGGTGTGGTCTCGACATGCATAATCAAGCAAGTTTTAGAATACCAGTTCAATACTGACGCACTCAAAGCAATAATAAAAGTGAGCATGAAAGGATGAATAGATGCTCAAAAGGCTCAAAAATCTCCAAAAAATTATGGCTTTTTGATGTTTAGATTCGTGAATTCTAATTCAAAGTAAAACCTAGACTTGGGGAAATAGCCTATAATTTTAATTTCTTAAAAATCAACATATCATGCTTGATTCTCTAATGTCTTAAAGTTTAAATAATCAATGCATAAATCCCTATGTTTCAATTCAAGATATATCAATCAAAATCATAAATCAATTAAAATTTAGCCTAAATATGATATGAGAGCTTTTCAAGAGAATAAGGCAATCATTAATAAATACTCCCCACACTTAAGATGTACATTGCCCTCAATGTACAATGTTGGATATTTAGAGAATAAAAATAAGATAGGGAGAGAAGTGAAACTTCATGTATGATGAATTCCTCGAACTTAGAGTTTTGGAGAGTGATCGATTTGAGAGTGGAGGAGGATACTCCGGTGGTCGTAAAGGTTCATTAGGCCATAAGTCCTACGCCAAAAGAATATTGTATCTAGTGGTAGCTATGGTCATGGTTGAGCAGGACATGGCAGTCGTGGAGAACCAATTTCTGGTGGAGTTTTAGTTCCTCTGTGATGATGAGCTTAAGAGCTCTATATAACTGTGATGGAATTAGGAACTTTTTAGGAGATATTAGGAAGAATAAGTACTCGAAAAGGAATAACCAAAATTCATGATTAAAAATTAAATTCTAAAATATAAAAAATAAGGTAGTTTCAATTAAAAATATAAAGTAATAATAAATATTTCTAAACATCTACATCACTGGATGGTTCACGAGGTGGGACTGGCGATGAAATGTGGAGGTGCTGACAAATTTGCTGTAGAGTAGCATCAATGTTGTCAAATCATTGAAAACACTGATACTCGAATCGGGTGAGATGCTCAGAGATGTCAGCATATGAAGTCGCCGCATGAACTGGACGAGAGGGTGGTGGTGACTGAGCCGGTGGGTCCTCGTGCTGTGGGGGGACATCATCAGGAATGTCCTCGTAGGCGTCCTCCTCGGTAGATTGGGTGAGACGATACTGGGGAGGGCAGGTTCCTCGGTGCCTCTTGGAACGGTGGAAATGTGCAAGTGTACACAATCGTAACAAGTAATAAAGTGAAAAGTAAATGTCGAGTTATCGTACCCACAGGGACTGTAAAAAGAAATATTTATGAAATAAATTAAAACACTTTAGTGAGGTAAAAATGATTTTGGTTTGAAAAGAGTGATTTATAAACTAAGATTTTAAAACTAAGCAAACAATTTAAATAAAATAAAAGAGTTCTAGTGCACGATTTCAATTAAGATTTCATCAAGATGATATAATTGTGTTGGATTAATTATACCTGTTTAACTTCAAAATATTAAATTCGTGCTTACGCTGATATGAATAAATTCACGGCAACCCAGTAATTTGCTAACTTATGAACATATTTACTAATTAAAAAATTCCATTTATCTCTTGAACATATCCCTATGCCAATTCAACCGACTAAACAGATTTAGCAAAGTAAACATGCTATCACACATACATACTTATTGAATTAAATTATCTCTCGCATATTCCTATGTCGATTAAACCGATTAATTCAACTTAGTAAACATGTAAAAGATTATGTGAAGTAACAAAGTAGCCATACCTTGAAACAGTTTAATCACAACAATCTTGCAAGTTATGCAAGTCATATGTATCTCCAAATACAATGCTAATTTAATTTTCAGTTACCTTAGAAGAATTAAACATGCACTGATTAAGTACTGAGTCCATTAATTTCAATTTCAATCCGTTTAAACAATTAATTCTTTAGTTATCTAAACAATTATAATGCCAGATAACCTAAGCATGATTTTACTTAATCAAGCATTTCACTGAGGCCTATAACAGCATAAACACTAATTTAATAATTCAAGTAGGCAAAATATAATCAACCCAACACGAATTAAATTCAAGCTAAATTGATTAAAATAACCATTTCAACAACACTATTTTTCATAGATATGTTCATCATAAAAACAACAGAAATTAAAAACAAAGGGAACAGAAAGCAAATCCAGTGTTTCTCTACAGCTTGACTGTTGCTCCATTCTTAGTCTCCGTTGTCTTCGCCGAGCAAGGCTTCTATGAATTCTTGATTGCTGCCCAAGATGGCTGAAGAACACCTCTTTCTCAAGAGAGGAAATTGGCACAAGAGGAAGGGAAAATGGGATGGAAAAATGGAGAGGAAACTTTGAGAGAAATGAAGAGAGGATGAGAGAATGTTGTGGAATGAGGGATGTTGAGGGATGCTTTGAAATGGGCAGCATAGGGTGGCTTTTATAGCTGAAGAGGGCTGGTAAAAATAGCAAATTCAGCAGCCAAGAGAGCCCTCCCATGGCCGGCCACACACATGGGAATGTTGAAGCTTTCAACCTTACTAAAAATAGGCTGGGGCAAATCTACAAAGCCTAAAATAAAGGTGGAGTTTGAATGTAATTTGGAGGTTTTTCAAGGGCACTTTTGCAAGCATATTTTATTAGCTAATTTTCTGATTTGGGTCAGCCAATGGACGGTTCTGGTCAGGCCAATTAGTGGCTGGTTCGGCTCACTTCATTCGGTTCAACCAGTGCGATTCACTAGCCCCTTTTTTCATAATTAATTAAAATTAATTCATTTAACCTAAATTAAATAGGAAATAAATTAAAATTAATTTAATTATGAATTAATACACATTTCTGGACCATCTTGGGCTGGAAATTAATTGGCCTCGATACATCAAATTGCTCTCGGTTTTGTTCTTCTCGCAGTGTTCACCGGGCCCTTTTTCTCCAATTGTGTAATTCTGTCAAAAATAACCAAATTTAATCAAAATTTACTATAAAATTAATTAAAATTCATAATGTTCATATTTTTAACATAAGTTAATTATTTTATAATATTTAATTATTTTTTGACAAGAATTTAACCGAATTTGCATGAATTTAAGTAGAATTGGGTATGAAAAAGTATATAAATTTTTGTGTTTCCACACCCCCAAACTTAATTCATTGCTCATCTTGAGTAATGCGCAAATTTTAAAAAGAATCTCTCGTAAACACCTTTGAAAAATTCCTTCAGAACAACATTTTTCCCAAAATTATGAACTTACAATACTTATGCTCAAAGACAATAAATCTGTTAGTTATGCTATTTAAGTATGCATATTGTTCAAATTAAATTCAACCACTTATTATTATAGCAAAATTTAGACTAAATGCTTTTGTAATAAAGACACGTTAATCCTTACCAATTGGATTTTTATTCCTTTATTAGAGACTAAGCTGCAATCATTAAGCTTAACTTATGTCTTCATATGTTGATTGTAGCAATTTCTCTCCACTAATGTAGGTAGCAAGAGGACTTTGAATCAATAGGTCTTTATCAAGGTTGTAACATGGCTAGGCTAGGGGTAAGTGAAAGATGGATAAATTTTGGTTTTAAAAAAACCCTAGACTCAGCGTCAATTGAACCTTCAGAGTTTTTACCTTCGATACACCAACTTGACTTTCATATGCACTTTTTCAAATATATGTGGTTTTTTTTTCAATTAACACGAGCACTTACTTTGCGTACTGTAATTCTCGAGCATGATACTTCTTGTCAACTCCCCCAAACTTATTTTCGAACAACATCTAGAACATTACTGAGTCTAGTGTTTGGGACAATTTTAAGATTATTAAGCGAAAAGTAATGGCTAATTATTATAAGGGTCGGAATAAAATCAGGCCATATAGTCTCAAAGTTGGGTTTCAATGGATAAAATATACCATGGTGGGCTTGAAAGGCTCAAATGGTCCAAACAAGAGTTGCCTAAATCATTTCCAGCGTTTCATGTTCCGTAGGATTTCGCCTCAAGAAACTTACTAAGTCAATTTTAACGACTTAAACTTTCATGCATACCTAACTTTCCTAAAGAACTAAAAATTTTATGGTACAAATTTGCATGCTTTATTAAAAACACATTCATGTCATTATTAAGCTAACATAATAATTTAGTGAAATAATAGAACTTTATTCATACTTAAATTGAGCATACTTAACAGAATTCAAATTTTTGAACAAAATATATCCTAATCATAATTAAAAGAAAAATTTTATCCTGAGTGGAAATAATTCAATTTCTCGGTCCCCCCAACTTAAAATGAACTATGTCCTCATTGTTTAAAGTGAATAGGATTTTAGAAAAGAGAAGGTGAGTCAATTTGATTGCTTAAGTACCAAGCTCTTTCTAAATCCAATCCTAGACATGTATATATCTATTGCCACACTTTAAATTTTGTGACTTGCTCACATTTTATTAGTGATTTTCCTCTCTTGTTTTATTATGCAAAAAATAGAAATAAATTCCTAATTAAACTTAATCCTAAAATGACCTAAGAACAGAGATAAAATAATGTCAAGATGCTCCCTTTATTTATTTGCAGACCCTTCCGTATTTGACTCATCTTTTGCTCCATCACTATTGCTTTTGCATGAATCGCTTCGCTCCTTTTTTGAGAGTGGAGTCCATGGCTCGAATATGAAATCTGGAAATTCAGGCACAAAATTAAATGGGTCATTGTATATTTTCTTAAAAGCACTTCTCATCGAGTCATCCCTTATTTTTGAGTATCTTCAGTAGGCTTGTTGCTGCCATTGCATATGTTGCATTAAGTCCATCAGTTTTGATAGCTCATCTCGAAGGTCTGGGCTTGACGTTTTAGCTCGAAACATTGAAGTTCTAGCATCCGATTCATCTTTTGGCTCTACTGGGTCGACCTTATCAGGGACTTCAAATGATTGCATCGTGGGATCTTCTTCTTCATCAGGTTCTTCAGGCTCTTCACTTTCTTCAACTCGTTGTTGTAGAACTGAGTCTCCGGCTACTCAGTAGAGGTCCCAATTTGTAATTGTCCCTTAGGTGTACCTTGTCTTCTTGACATTAGCAAGAATTTCTGCTTTCAAGCATAGAATAGTTATTGTAAAGGGGAAGTAAGCAGGGCCAGAACGTATAGCGGCATAGTTTCAAATTTCTTTTAGGATGATCTTTACCACATCAATGGTCTTACCCGTTAAGATTGAGTATAGTAAGACCATTCGCTCCAATGAAATTGTAGTCCCATGTGAGCTAGGCAGAAGGCTGAAACGGATGAAATAAAACCATACCTTTGCAATTGGTGTTAAGTATTCTCTTCGACACGTATGGGTTCCTTCTTTCGACACAGTCCAACTGGAACCTTCAACTGTAAGCTCCTCGAGAATTTCTCACAGATTTTCAGGCTTGATATTGCTTATCAATGTGGAATATTCATCATTTTTGAGATCTGGTAATTCAAAGAATTCATTAATAGCATTTGAATTTATCGGCACCTTGATTTCGCAAACTGGAACTTCTATCATCTCGCCTAAAGTTAAATTTGCATAAAACTCACGAACTAGTTCCTCATCCACACTTGGTCTCTTTTCACAAAACAACTCCCAATTTAGGGTTTCAGTAACTTGACGAATACGAGCCATAAAGTCTCGGTAGTTGCTCTCCTTTAAAGTGAAGCCTTTTTCTGGATGCATCTATTGGTTTTTGAAGATACTTTCGTATCTCACTTTGGCTTCTTCACAGTGGACTTTGTTTTGTGTTTCATCAAATTGAGCGGAAGCACGAGTTCTCTTGCGAGGCATGTTTAACCTGATCATAAGACGGAAAAATTAGTTTCTCAATAAATTTTAATAAAAATAATTAGTAATTCAATGATTTGAAAAATTGATTAATTAAAATTAAAATTAAGAAAAGCTAGGTCTTACTACCTTTTTTTGTAAAAATATAAAAAACTCTAGGAATTAATAATAATGAAGAAAAATATGGGAATTTAAAAGAAGGGTTGGAGGTTTGTGGCTTAGGATGGATGGGAAAGGAATGCTGCACAAGCAGCTAGGGCGTGCGGGCGTAGTGCATGTGGGAGCAGCGGTACGCAGTAAGGCTGGTAGCAACAAGGGCGTTCGGCAGCAGGTGGGACTTGGGCGCGCGCAGGATTGTGCGGAGGGCAGGTACCGTGTGCGAGGTGAAGGCCTGGTGCGAGTTGAGGCTGGGGCCGCTCGAGGCAACGCGCGCGTTGTGCGCGGGATGTGCGTGCGATGGAGCTGGGCGTGTGTTGGCCAACTGCTTGGAGCTGCTGCTGCTTGGGGTTTCGGCACTTGGGTATTTTGGTGCTTTGGGTTTTAAGTGTTAGGTGAATGGGAAGATGGGTAGTATTTATAGGGGGAGAAATAGGAATTAGAGTAGAATTCTTAAAACAAATTAATTAATAAAAATTCTAAATTCTAATCCTATATAAAGATAACAACAATTAATAATTAGATATATGCATATATTAAACTATTAATTGCTATTTAATTTATTAAAACAAAGATAAAATCCTAATTTCATGCTAAATTGATAAAGATTAATATACAAATAGATATAATTATATATTAAAGATTATCATCTTATTATCGAAACTTATCAAACAAAATCCAAAAATTGATAATAATTAATATATATTATAATGGGTATAATTATATATTAATAATTATCTTTTTTTTAACTAAAAACATTCTAGAAGCCCTTTAAAAAATATTTACAAAAAGAGGAATCTAGTTTTTATTATTTACGAAAAGAGCAATCAAATTTTAAAAATAATTCAATTTAAGTCCCTAGACTTAATGAAAATTAAAAATTGAGTTGCAAATTAAAAATTGGATCAAATTGACCCTTTTATTTGAAAAACAAAAATTTATTTTATTGATTAGGAAAAAAATTCTTGAAAAATTATGTTAAAATAAATTCCCAGGAAAGATTGGAGGGGTCACAAATGGTCCCGCTTAAGTTCCAACCTCCTAGACAGAATTTATTTAAACATACTAAACCTAAAAAATAGACCCTAAATTATTTATTAAACAAAACACAAAAATTATTAAATATCTGACAAAATGAACGAGATGTTATCCCGTTCGGTTTTATTCCCCCAATAGTGTTTCAAACGCTGAGCATTAACTTGAAAATTACCTCTCTTACCTTAGAGTTCAACAACTCCGTATGGATAGACTCTGTGAATTGTAAATGGACTGGACCAACGTGATTTTAACTTACTTGGAAAGAACTTCAATCTCGAGTTGAACAACAATCCTTGCTGACCTTTTTCAAATTCTCGAACCCGGATGTGTTTGTCATGCCATTTCTTGAGTCTCTCTCTGAGTAATTTGGCATTTTCATATGAGAACATTCGGAATTCTTCTAACTCGTTGAGTTGGAACATCCTTCTTTCTTTTGTGAGCTTAGGATCTAAGTTGAGTCGTCGAAGAGCCCAGTAAGCTTTGTGCTCTAACTCCAAAGGTAGATGACATGCTTTACCGAAAACTAGCCTATAGGGTGACATCCCTAAAGGTGTCTTGTACGCTGTCCTGTAGGCCCATAAAGCGTCATCTAGTCTTTTGGACCAGTCTCGTCGGTTCGGGCAAACTACCTTTTCCAATATGCCCTTGATTTCTTTATTTTCCAGTTCAGCTTGTCCATTCGTCTGCGGATGGTAAGCCATTGCAACCTTGTGTTTCACCCTGTGCTTGTCTAGTAACCATTTTAACCACTTGTTCACAAAGTGGGACCCTTCATCATTAATGATGGCTCTCGGGGTTCCAAACCTCGTGGACATGTGTCTCTACAAAAACTTCATCACAACCCTAGCATCGTTTGTCGGATATGCCTCTGCCTCAACCCACTTGGACACATAATCTACTGCGACCAGTATATACTTGTGACCAAAAGACGAAGGAAAGGGCCCAAGAAAATCAATACCCCAAACATCGAATAATTCAACCTCCATGATGTTTGTTCGAGGCATCTCATTTCTGTTGGTGACATTTCCTACTCTTTGACATCGGTCACAACTCTTTACATATGCATATGCATCCTTGAATAGTGTTGGCCAAAAGAATCCGGCTTGCAATACTTTGGCTGCAGTACGAGTTCCTCCGAAATGACCCCCACTTGGGGCTGAGTGACAGTGGTATAGAATATACGGTATTTCTTCTTCTGCCACGCATCTCCTAATCATCTGATCTACACACTTTTTAAACAGCTATGGTTCCTCCTAGAAATAGTACTTCACATCGTGAAGAAACTTTCTCCTTTGTTAATATGTCTTATTATACGGCATTAAACCACAAGGTAAAAAGTTAGCAATATCAGCAAACTAAGGGGTATTATGGACATGACTTACCTTCAGTATATGTTCATTTGGAAATGTTTCTTGAATAGGTACAAGTGGAGAATTCCCTTCTTGCGGTTTCAATCTGGACAAGTGATCTGCTACTTGGTTTTCTACTCCCTTTCAATCTTGAATTTCCAAATCGAACTCTTGAAGTAGTAGTACCCATCGGATCAACCTCAGCTTAGCGTCTTTCTTGGCAAGTAAATATTTAATTGCCGAGTGGTCTGTATTGTAATGCCCCCACGCCCGAGACCGTCGCCGGAGTCGAGTATGAGGTGTTACTAAGCTTAGTTTAACATTTTTAGAACTTTGGATTATTTGTTTCTACATTCACAGCTTTTAAGCTACTTGCGTCACAGTCACAAGAAAAATCATATCTCGAGTTACGAAACTCAAAATTAAGATCCGTAAATTTTCCCTGAATCTAGACTCATATACCTATCTACTAAGTTTTTTTCTAGAATTTTTGGTTGGGCAAATTGGTACAGTTTATTAGTTAAATTTACCCCTGTTTCAGGACTTGACTGGTCTGACCTCTGTTTACTACGAACCATATTTCTCTCTGTAAAAATCCATATGACTATGAGGTTTATTTCTCTTGAAACTAGACTCAATAAGGATTCTGAGAATATAAAATACACTACCTAATTATATCTTTAAAATTTATGGTGAATTTATAAAGTTGGAACATGGGATTCAGAAACTGCTATGACCCTGTTTCACCAAAATTCAAATATCTTGTAACATATAATTCCCTTGCTTCATTTATTTCATGTGAAACTAGACATAATAAGCTTCAATTTGATATGTAGTCCATCACCAAGTTCAATTTATATGATTTTTAGTAAATTTTTAAACTCGCATCAGTGTTGCTGCAGTATTCTGTTTATGGCAAATTTCATCCCTTTTATGAGTTTTTATGCACTAAATATCTTAATAGTTTTCCTTAACATCAAGCATAATCTACACTAACCATTTTCATAATTTATCATTATCAAGCATTTCCTCAACCATTCCACAACCATACCATAAGATCATTTACACAAAATAGGTATATTGCTATACATGCCATACTTAAATTTACAAGCCATTTACCAAAAGTCTTCCGGATAGTGTGACTGAGCCTTCGACCTATCTCGACTCCTGAGCTGGCTTGTCAAAAACTACAATGAATAAGAAGGAGGGAGTAAGCATAAATACTTAGTAAGTTCATATGCAAATAATAAGTAACTTAACAAATAGTCATACCAATCAACATTAGCATGTATCACTAAAACACATATCACATTTTTAATCATTTTTCATCATCTTATTACCTTATCGTGGTTGTATCAATACTCAACCCGAGGGTTAAATACATACCTATCCAAAATATCCATTTCACATCACTTACCAATACGTCTCTTTACATCTCGAATATTCCTCCATTTGAGTAGAACTTTACCCGTTGAACACATCAGAATATAATTCGGATACACGGATAAATTGCACATAATTGCCACATATTCAATCAAGCAATCATGTAACCCGCCCATAAGCGAACTCGGACTCAACTCAACGAGCTCGGGCATTCGCATCCATAAGTGAACTCGGACTCAACTCAACGAGTTCGGATGCCTAGTTACATCTCACGAACTCGAACTCAACTCAACGAGTTCGGACATTCGCATCCATAAGTGAACTCGGACTCAACTCAACTCAACGAGTTCGGATGCTCAACCATCCTAGTGACATGTCACTTGTATCCTAATCTATTCCTAAGGTTCAAACGGGCTTTTTCCTCGAACACTTATCCTTGCCGTCTTCCGTAGAATGCCGAAATCAATACTCGGTAACAATTATATTTAACAAGTAGTTCACATAATTTACATATTATTTGAAATTAACCACAAAGCATACATTTCATAATAAAATTCAGCATAACATATAATTAACATCAATAACTTAAAAATAACCATTATGCTACATTATTTACACATGAACTTACCTTGGTACCAAAATACAAAGATTTTGCAATTTAGTCCACAATATTTTCTTTTCCTCGATTGAGGTCGATTCCACGTCTTTCTTGATCTCAAATAACACATTTAGCTTATTTAATACTCACATTATCAAATTAATCCTTAACTCAAATTTTGGTAAAATTACAATTTTACCCCTAAACTTTTGCATATTTACATTTTTGCCCCTAGGCTCGGGATTAAACTTTATTCCTTATTCTTATGTTTTACAACATGCTAATCACTTTTCTCTTCTATGGAAACATCAAATTCTCACTCTAACATGTACTTGTGACTATTAGGTATTTTTACTGATTAAGCCCTTTTACTCGTTTTTGCTTAAAATCGAGTAGTACAAGTTGTCTAACATAATTTAAAACTTCATATTCTATCATAAAACATCAAAATACACAAATTTCACCTATGGGTATTTTTCCAAATATAAACCCTAGGTTAAATTATTGCTAACATAAGCTTTATCGAGTTACCGGGATCTCAAAAACGTAAAAATCATTAAAAACGGGGCTTGGAATCACTTACTATGGAGCTTGGAAGCTTGAAACAAACCCTAGCTATGGAGAAACCTTGAAATTTCGGCCTAATGAAGAAGATGGACAAAAATTGGCTTTTAATTTTGTTTTTAATTCATTTTAATAACTAAATGACCAAAATACCCTTACTACTAAACTTTCCAAAAATTCCTTCCATGTCCTAATTTTGTCCATGAACTTAAAATTGGTCAAATTGCTATTTAAGACCTCCTCATTAATATTCCAAAACAATTTCATACTAAAAAACTTCTAGAATGCAAGTTTTGCAACTTATTCGATTTAGTCCCTACTTTCAATTTAAGCACTTTAGGCATAGAATTTCATCACGAAATTTTCACACAATCATGCAATCATATCATAAACCTCAAAATAATTATAAAATAATTATTTCTATCTCGGATTTATGGTCACGAAACCACTATTCCGATTAGGCCCTAATTCGGGATATTACATGTATAGACATTTACCTTGGTACCTACAAGATAAGATCGAAACTTGTCGAAAGCAAATACGATAGCAAGTAACTCTTTTTCTATTACCGTATAGTTTAACTGAGCTCCTGTCAGAGTTCAGCTTGCATGGTAGATGGGATGAAAAACTTTGTTCCCTCGCTGGCCCATGACAGCTCCTATTGCGAAGTCACTTGCATCACACATCAATTCAAATGGCAAGTCCTAGTCTAGTGTGACAATTATGGGTGCCGTGACTAATCGATTCTTCAAGTCATTGAAAGCTTTTAAGCATTCTTCATTAAATTTGAATATCGTGTCCTTCTCCAATAATTTGCATAAAGGTTTAGAAACTTTGGAGAAGTCCTTGATAAATCTTCGATAGAACCCGGCGTGGCCCAAAAAGCTCCTAACACCCTTTACAGATGTTGGAGGTGGGAGTTTCTCAATAACATCTACTTTTGCCCTGTCTACCTCGAACCCATGTCTTGTTATCCGATGCCCTAGAACGATACCTTCTCGTACCATAAAATGGCACTTTTCCCAGTTAAGGACTAGGTTTGTCTCTTCACATCGCCTAAGTACCATAGCTAGATTGGAAGTAATCATCGTACGTATCTCCAAACACTGAAAAGTCGTCCATGAAAACTTCCAAAAATTTCTCAATCATGTTAGTGAAAATAGACATCATACATCTTTGAAATGTAGCAGGTGCATTACATAAACCAAATGGCATGCGTCTAAATGCAAATGTACCGTATGGGCAGGTGAATGTGGTCTTGTGTTGATCTTCTAGTGTTACCGTAATCTGGTTGTACCTTGAGTATCCATCGAGAAAACAGTAGTAATCTTGTCCCGCGAGTCTATCCAGCATCTGGTCTTAGAACGACATAGGGAAGTGATCCTTCCTAGTTGCCTTGTTTAGTTTTCGGTAATCAATACAGATTCTCCATCCAATAACTGTTCTAGTCGGTATCAACTTGTTATTCTCATTCTCTATGACCGTGATACCTCCTTTCTTTGGTACGTACTGGATCGGACTTACCCATGAACTGTCTGAGATGGGGTAAATGATACCCGCATCTAACCACTTGATAATCTCCTTTTTCACTAAGTCCTTCAGGATGGGGTTCAGCCTTCGTTGTCCATCGATCATCCCTTTTTCACCATCTTCCAGGATGATCTTGTGCATGCATACAGATGGACTAGTACCGCGAATATCGGTTATGGTCCATCCGATAACCTTCTTAAATTGTTTCAGAACTAAGATAAGTTTCTCTTCTTGCTCAGTAGTTAACTCTGCTGAAACAATCACAGGTAGAGTAGAAGCGTCACCTAAATAAACATATTTTAAATGAGAAGGTAATACCTTGAGTTCTAGTTTAGGTGGCTCCTCGATTGTGGATTAAATCCCTTTTGATTAGCTTCTAGCAAAGCTAAGTTTCCATCCTCCTCTTCATCGCTTGGAGGGTCTGATGTCAAAATTTTTTCCAGAGGATCCTCAACAGAGTTGAGTTCCTTCTCCACTATTAAATCCTCTAAGTTGGATACTGTAGAATAATCATCTATCATTGAGTTGAAAATGTTAAATGTTACCTGATCGTCCTGAACGCGCATAGTAAGTTTACCCTTCTGCACATCAATAAGTGTCTTTCCAGTTGCTAAGAATGGTCTCCCCAGGATAATTGGTACTTCTTTGTTTGTTTCGAAATCTAAAATTACAAAATCAGCAGGAAAGATAAACTTATCTACACGTACCAATACGTCCTCGATTTTTCCTTCTAGATGTGCTAAGGATCGATCTGCTAGCTAAAGTGTAACAGTAGTAGGTCAAACTTCACCTATCCCCAATCTCTTAAATATCGACATAGGCATCAAGTTGATACTTACGCCCAAGTCACATAGTGCCTTACCACAATAAGCTGCTCCAATGTTGCATGGAATGGTAAAACACCCAGGATCCTTCAGCTTAAGGGGTAATTTGTCTTGAAGATATACACTGCATTCCTTCGTCAAAGCTACCGTCTCAAATTCTCCAAGTCTCCTCTTCTTGGACAGGATATCTTTCATGAATTTTACGTAATTTGGCATTTGTTCAAGTGCTTCAACCAACAGGATGTTGATATGAAGTTGCTTGAGTACGTCAAGGAACTTCTTGAATTGGACCTCCTGTTTTTGCTTCTGGAGTCTTTGAGGGTAAGGGGGCAGAGGTTTATATACTGGAGTTGGTACTGGTTGATTTGTTTTTGGCGGTAATTCTACTACTAACAGAATGGTTGGCTGATCAGAATTGGCTGGTTCTGATGTTACCTTTTCAGGTGTTGCAGGTTCTGGTTCTAGTGGAACAGGAACTTCAACACTCGGTTGAACTTCTTCCGAATCTTGAGCTTCAGCATGCTCCTTTTCAGCTTCAATGATGTTGGGCTCTACCATTTTTCCGCTCCTCAATGTTAGTACTTTACAATGCTCCTTCCCTGGATTTCTCGAATTTTTCGTATCACTAGGTAAAGCACCTTGTGGACGGTTTCTAAGTTCAGTAGCAAGCTGGCCCACTTAATTCTCCAAATTCCTTAGAGTGGCGTCATTCTCTACCATGTATGCCTCCAATAAATTCTCTAAGCTATTGGACGATTCAGCCTAAACTGGTTTCTGAACTTGCTGTGAAAAACTAGGTGGCTGGGTTGGTCTAGGTTGGGCATAGTTATTACTGCGTCCAGCCCCTTGGTTACTCTAGGAAAGATTGGGGTGATTTCACCACGATGGGTTGTAAAAGTTGGATTGTAGTCCTTGCCTTCCTCGGTTCTGATTCTGATTACTTATGTAGTACATGGATTCTGGGTTTGACGAACATTCTTCAAACACATGTCCTTCCCCACAATAGACACAGGCTATATTGTCATATTGGTTAGGTGGTTGAGCTGCAAAACTGTTAGACCCATTAGTGGTAAGATTCTTTAACATTGAAGATATCGAAGATACCTGGGATGCAAGTGAAGTGAGAGCATCCACTTCATGGATTCCAGCAGCTCGTCTTCCTGACGTTGCTCGATTGGTTGGCCACTGATAATTGTTACTGGTGATCCTCTCGATGATTTCATAAGCCTCATTGTAAGACTTAGATAAGATAGCACCATTAGCAGAAGCATCTACTACCATCCTTGTGTGAGGGTTGAGACCATTGTAAAATGTCTCAAGTTGGATGCAATGCGAAATTCCGTGATGAGGGCACTTTCTTAATGACTCTTTGAATCTTTCCCATGCCTCATACAAGGAGTCATCATCCATTTGTTGGAAAGCAGTAATCTTATTTCTCAGCTTAGCAATCTTGCTAGGTGGGAAATACTTCACAAGAAATCTCTCTGCTAACTCTTGCCATGTGGAAATTGAGTTCAGTTGCAGTGAGTTTAACTAGGCTCGAGCTCTGTCCCTCAGTAAGTACGGGAACAGTTTTAATCGTAATGCATCTTCGGCTACTCCAGCTAGCTTGAAGGAGTCGCTCACCTCCATAAACAGTCTTAAATGAAGATGAGGATCTTCAGTAGGCATTCCACTGAACTGGCCCACTGTCTGAAGCATCTGGAACATGACTGGCTTCAGTTCAAATTGTTGTTCCTCGATCTCAGGTCTTCTAATACCTGGATTAAGGTAATTAAAAACTAGCACGACATATTGTCGTAAAGCTCTATCCCTATCATCAGCAATAAGGATAGGATTTTGAGCAAGGTTTTCTCCATTTCCTTGATTGATATTCTCGAAATTCATCTCTTCGGTCCTTCTCTCGTTCGCTTGTCTTCTTCATTGGCAAAAGGTTCGTTCTATTTCAGGGTCCACTAGGAGTAAGTCGATAATTCGGTCAATACTCATAAACACCTGAAATAATCAAAGAAGAATTAATTAAGTAAAATTGAACAGTAAAATAAAAGAACCAAAATGTAAAAATAAATTCACAGATAATGTTTTTTTTTTAAAACAGTCGCCGACAACGGCGCCAAAAACTTGGAACGGTGGAAATGTGCAAGTGTACATAATCGTAACAAGTAATAAAGTGACAAGTAAATGTCAAGTTATCGTACCCACAGGGACTGTAAAAAGCAATATGTATGAAATAAATTAAAACACTTTAGTGAGGTAAAAATGATTTTGGTTTGAAAAGAGTGATTTATAAACTAAGATTTTAAAACTAAGCAAACAATTTAAATAAAACAAAAGAGTTCTAGTGCACGATTTCAATTAAGATTTAATCAAGATGATAAAATTGTGTTGGATTAATTATACCTGTTTAACTTAGAAATATTAAATTCGTGCTTATGCTGTTATGAATAAATCACGGCAACCCAGTAATTTGCTAACTTATGAACATATCTACTAATTAAAAATTCCATTTATCTGTTGAACATATCCCTATGCCAATTCAACCGACTAAACAAATTTAATAAAGTAAACATGCTATCACACATACATACTTCTTGAATTAAATTATCTATCACATATTCCTATGTCGATTCAACCGATTAATTCAACTTAATAAACATGTAAAAGATTATGTGAAGTAACAAAGTAGCCATACCTTGAAACAATTTAATCACAACAATCTTGCAAGTTATGCAAGGCATATGTATCGCCAAATACAATGCTAATTTAATTTTCAGTTACCTTAGAAGAATTAAACATGCACTGATTAAGTATTGAGTCCATTAATTGCAATTTCAATCAATTTAAACAATTAATTCTTTAGTTATCTAAACAATTATAATGCCAGATAACCTAAGCATGATTTTACTTAATCAATCATTTCACTGAGGCCTATAACAACATAAACACTAATTTAATAATTCAAGTAGGCAAAATATAATCAACCCAACACGAATTAAATTCAAGCTAAATTGATTAAAATAATCATTTCAACAACAATATTTTTCATAGATATGTTCATCATAAAAACAACATAAATTAAAAAGAAAGGGAACAGAAAGCAAATCCAGTGTTTCTCTGCAGCTTGACTGTTGCTCCGTTCTTAGTCTCTGTTGTCTTCGCTGAGCAAGGCTTCTATGGATTCTTGATTGCCGCCCAAGATGGCTGAAGAACACCTCTTTCTTAAGAGAGGAAGTCGGCACAAGAGGAAGGGAAAATGGGATGGAAAAATGGAGAGGAAACTTTGAGAGAAGTGAAGAGAGGATGAAAGAATGTTGTGGAATGAGGGATGTTGAGGGATGCTTTGAAATGGGCAGAATAGGGTGGCTTTTATAGCTGAAGAGGGCTGGTAAAAATAGCAAATTCAGTAGCCAAGAGAGCCCTCCCATGGCCGGCCACACACATGGCAAGGTTGAAGCTTTCAACCTTGTTAAAAATAGGCTGGGGCAAATCTACAAAGCCTAGAATAAAGGTAGGGTTTGAACTTAATTTGGAGGTTTTTCAAGGTCCTTTTTGCAAGCATATTTTATTAGCTAATTTTTTGATTTGGGTCAGCCAATGGACGGTTTTGGTCAGCCCAATTAGTGGCTGGTTCGGTTCACTTTATTCGGTTCAACCAGTGCGGTTCACTAGGCTCTTTCTTCATAATTAATTAAAATAAATTCATTTAACCTAAATTAAATAGGAAATAAATTAAAATTAATTTAATTATGAATTAATACACATTTCTGGACCATCTTGGGCTGGAAATTAATTGGCCTTGATACTTAATTGCTCTCGGTTTTGTTCTTCTCGCAGTGTTCACCGGGCCCTTTTTCTCCAATTGTGTAATTCTATAAAAAAATAACCAAATTTAATCAAAATTAACTATAAAATTAATTAAAATTCATAATGTTCATATTTTTAACATAATTTAATTATTTTTTGACAAGAATTTAACCGAATTTGCATGAATTTAAGTAGAATTGGGTATGAAAAAGTATATAAATTTTTGTGTTCCCACCTCTCGATCATCTTCATGCTAAGTATGCTTGAGATGCCTTGTGGAGACATCTGGCCGATGAGGGTGAGGGATGATTTTTGGGCCGCGGTGTTGAGGAGCCCGAAGTGTCACGTTAGTCGAGTCATGTAGGGGCCAATGGAGATGACCCCCTTCCGATGCCACTCCGTCTGGTGTTAAATCACGTGGGCTATGAAATAGGCAAGGTCGATGACGTGCCCTTGCAACATGCACCATAAGAAGTAGACGTCATGGGTGTTGACGACGCCGGTGCTCTCTCGCCTCCCTGTAATCGCGTGAGCTAAAATAGCGTGTAAATACCTCAAGGATGGTGGGAGAACTGATGCCTTGGAGCGGCTAGGATTGTACGAGGCCGTGCTAGAGGCCAAAGTGTGCCATCACTTCGAGGGAGAGAAATGTATGTGGCAATTGAGAGCATGTAGTTCATTTTCCTCCCTAAACTCCTTCGTATATAGGCCTAGTGCAGCACCAAACACTGGGAAGCTTAGCTGGTGAATTAATCCCCCAAGGTGAAACTGGACCGTGCCAGGATCATCGTACCTTGTTATTATGGTCTGGAGATGGAATGTTGAGCAGAGTTCCATCGTGAGCTCGTGGTATGCTGGCTCGATAATCCCGAAGAATAGCTCCCATGGGTCGGTGGTTAAGAGAGCTCGAATCACATCAGCCATCTAGACTTATTCTACGGTAGGCCAGTCGATGTAGCGGCCCGCTGCTAAAGGTCAGACCTGAAGTATTTGGAAGAGCTCTTCTTGGGGCCCTCGTGGAAACTGTAGGAAAGGGTAACGAATTTTCACGGTTGGACCCGCGGAGGACGACACTCCCTTCCTCTTCTTCGAGGCTGGTATGGCAATTTTCTTTCCTCTTGAAGATGATATTGAAGGCCTGTGATATAAAGAATAATAATAGGTAAACATATTCGAAGGGGAAATAAACTATTTCAGCCAAAACTACTAATATGAAGCAAACTCAACCACAATAATCATGAGAACGAGAATAGAAATGTAATGGGTATAAGGTTTTCCTCGTCTCAATTGAACATAAACTGGATGGTAACTAACCTACGAATGCAATTTAAATGATAGACATTAGCATGATAGTAGCATGAAAATAAGCATAGTAATGGCATGGATATGAGGTGTGTCTAATAACTTGATTTAATTTGAAATGTATAATAAAGAACCTATAAATGCAAACTAAATGATAAAGTGGTGAACAAAAATGAAAACTAGTTCAAAAGTAATGGAGATTATTGTAATAATAAGCATTAATAATGAGTAAAATAGAAGTGAAAGGAGTAAACAAACGCTAAGGGAGAGGGATTGAGCTTTAAAAACGAAGTTTGATGGCGGTGCACGGGCGTGGCAGGGGGCTGTGTGGAGTTGCAACGGCTAGGGTTAGGGTTTTTGAATGGAGAAGACAATGAATAGTGCAGCCTATTTATAGATTTTGGGACACACAGCCATGGGGCACGCCCGTGTTCCCCAATTTCAGCCCATATGTTTCGCGTTTTTCCTATTTTGGCGCATTTAAAATTTGACACACGCCCGTGTGCCTCAGGTGTGTTGGTTCACACGGTCGTGTCGCACGACCGTGTCTAGCTTCATTCGCTTCTCCCATGCCCGTGTGTTCTAACCCCATGCCCGTGTACATTTGACAGGTTCGACCACGGGTGTTCGACACGAGCGTGTCGCACGCCCGTGCTATTTTGGTAGGCTCGACCACGGCCATGTCGTATGGCCGTGGCGTTTTATCGTTGCCCGTGTTGGGGAAATCTTTTGCCCTGTTTTCACATGGCCTTAAGCACGCCCATGTGATTGGCCGTGTCTTTGTGGAAACACCTGTATTCAAGATTTCTATTAGTACGTTAGGAGTTAAATATCAGAATTTAAAGAAATTAATAATGTTAGTGCTCGGGTTGCCTCCCGAGAAGCGCTTATTTATTGTCTAAGCTCAACTTACCTCTCTAGTGAATGGTCAGGGTGGTTTGAAGAATTTATATTCCTCATTCCTGCTATCAAAATAGGGTTTTAATCGGGTGTTGTTTACCTTAAAAGTGCCGAACTTGGGGTGACTCACCTCCACCATACCTAATGGAAAAATACTGAGTACCGTAAGAGAGGTTTCCTCATTTGGTGTGGTAGTGATAATGTAAGGATCAACGGCATCTAGTAAGACTGTATCACCGACCTGAAGTTGATTAGGAGAGGTATCGGGCTTGTTTTTGCGTAGGTTCGGTTTATCATGTGTTCTCGGTTTGTGTTCTCGCCATTCGTCTAGCTCCTCTATCTGTAGTTATCATTCTTCATGGACGTCTTTGTTCTCTTCATGATAGTAGTGTACTGTTTTTGTTGTCTTTGTTTGAGGAAGTTCCTTCAAGGACGATTGAATATTAGTTTTATCATCGATAGTTTTTATAGCATTATCTTGAGTCTTAGAGGTTTTGACTGAGTCGCGTGCTTGGAGTGTTACTGCATCGTCACCTGCACAAAGTGTTAGCTCTCCTGTGCCTGCATTAATAATGGTTCTGGTAGCTACTAAAGCTGGTCGTTTAAAATTAAAGGTACCTCGTTATCCTCATCTATGTCTAAGACAACGAAGTCTACTGGGTAAATAAATTTATCAATCTTAACGAGAACATCTTCAATAATACCTTTAGGAAATCTAACTGTTTTGTCAGCTAATTGTATGCTCATCCTAGTCTGTTTAGGTTTACCGAGACCTAGTCGTTTAAACATTTTATATGGCATAACATTTATACTTGCCCCTAGATCAGCTAAAGCATTATTCACAGATAGATTACAAATTAAGCAAGGAATTGTAAAACTCCCTGGATCTTTCAATTTGTTAGGTAGCTCATTCTTTAGAATAGCTGAGCAGACTGTATTGAGTTCCACATGTGATGTAGTGTCTAATTTCCTTTTATTGCTCAGAAGTTCCTTTAAGAATTTTGCTGATTGGGCATCTACGAAAAAACTTCAATAAAGGGTAAGTTAATATGTAATTTCTTTAAGAGTTTGACAAACTTATCGAATTGTTCTTCTGTTCTATCTTTCGTCATAGCTTTAGGATATGGCACACGAGGTTCATGATTTGTACTTACCTGTTTGGGATCGTTATTGTTTACCTCTTTCTCGTCCTTTGTTCATCGCATTGTCTTGCTGTAATTCTGGCTCAGGTGTAATGAATTCTACCTTATCTTGATTGCTAATTGCATTGAGGTGTTCCCTAAGATTAGGTTCAGTATTACTTGGTAGGCTACCTTGTGGTCGTTCGGAGATTAGTTTGGACAGCTGACCTATCTGAGTTTCAAGTCCTTAGATCGATGCTTGTTGATTCTTAAGTGCTGTCTCAGTATTTTGGAAACGGGTTTCTGACACCGAGATGAATTTAGAAAGCATGTCTTCAAGGTTCAGTTTCTTCTCTTGTTGATAAGGTGGCTGTTGAAAACCTTGAGGATTTTATGGCTTTTGATTCCCTTGACCACCCAGGAGAAATTTGGGTGGTTCCTCTAACCTGCATTATAAGTATTACTGTATGGGTTATTTTGAGATCTAAAGTTATTGTTACCCATATAGTTGACTTGTTCTTTTTCGGTTGTAGGATTGAAGGATTGATATTCTGTATGTACACCTCCGCCACTTGAGTCACACGTCATTACTAGATGTACCTGCGTAGAACCAATTAAACTGTCAATCTTTTTATTGAGAAGTTCTACCTGATTAGAGAGCATGGTGACTGAATCGATGTTATAGACGCCGGCTGTTTTCGTTGGCTTTGTCCTCATAACTTGCCACTGATAGTTGTTCAGTGACATCTCCTCTATGAATTCATAGGCATCTTCCGATGTTTTATTGTTGATGGTTCCACCAGCAGCTACGTCAATTATTTTTCTTGTCGAGGGATTCACACCATTGTAGAACGTTTGAACTTGCAGCCAAAGCGGTAACCCATGGTGAAGGCACCTTCTTAGTAAGTCCTTGTATCTCTCCCATGCACTGTAAAGTGTTTCTAAATCCATTTGCATAAAAGAAGAGATATCATTACGCAATTTAGCTGTTTTAGCCGGCGGAAAATATTTTAGTAAAAACTTCTTGGTCATTTGTTCCCAAGTAGTGATAGATCCTCGTGGTAACGAGTTCAACCACTGTTTAGCTTTGTTTCTCAGTGAAAGGGAAATAACTGAAGACGAATGGCATCATCGGAAACGCCATTGATTTTGAATGTATCGTAAAATTCAAGAAAAATCGCCAAGTGTGTGACACCCCAAAATTTACCCTAGTCGGGAAGTGGTTTCGGGACCGCTAAACCGCGTCATAAAAATAATTAGCTGTCATATTTGATGCTTATTATATGTATATATGCATGTGTGAAAATTCCATGTTTGAATTTTTTTTAATTGAAGGTGAATTTTAGTAAATAGGACCTATGTGAGAAAATCTGGAAATGTGATTGGTTAAATTACAAGGACCTATTAAAGCATGTGGTGAGAATAATGGCTTTGCATGTCAAATACCCCTTCTTTTATACATAGTGGCCGGCCATGATGGAGCATATATTAGAATAGGTGGTAAGTTTCCATGAAGTGGTCATTATTTTATGTAAAGGAAAGGAAATAATAAAAAGAAATACTAAGGATAATAAAAGAAGTAACAAAAAAAAGGGGGTCATTACCTTGTTCTTCTTAGCCGTACAAGAAGAAGAAAAAGGAGGGGGGGAGCAAAGGCATTCGGCCTTTTGAATGAAGAGGAGGTTAGTAAATTTTGTTAATTTTTCTTTTGAAATAATAGTTGTTTGGGTTAATCATCACGTTTTTCTTACCTAGCCATACTAAAATTTCGAATTTAGAGTGTTGGATGGAGCTTTCGGTTATGGTATGTGTGAGAAGAACTTGATTTTTTCTTACCTTTAAGTTTTGATGGATAAAGAAACAAAAGGTTGTTGATGAAAGAAATTAATGTGTTAAGAGATTATATGAAACTTATTCATGTTTATATATGTTATATGCATTGAAAATGGTTGATGATTTTGGAGGTGATTAGCTTGAATCGGCCATGGTATATCCATAAACACGATCTATGCTTGTTATGTTACTCATGGTTAAAACGATTCGGCTATGACTCTTGTAAAAAAAAAGTAAAAATAGGCATGTGAATTTAAAAGATGGTATGAACAAATGTGGAGTTTTGCTAGTTTAAGAGTATTCGGCCAAGTGTTCATGTGGTGGAAATTAAGTGTTAAATGGAATGAAAATGATGTTATATGGGGGTATGTATATTCGGCCATATGAGTGAATACATAGATGATGTTAAATTTGATTATGTATAATGGGCCATATAGAGTACACATGGTGATATTAACCTTAATTCTTTATAATTGATCAAGTGGATGATGTTGGTTTATATGGTCGAATTTGAATTATGAATATGTACCTTGAAATAGAATGTTGCCGTATGCTTCTTTTGATATGAAACTATTAATGTTACGGGATATAAATAACTAGCAAGGTAATTAAACTAGTTGATTTATTTATTTAAGCTCAAGAACCTAAAGGAGAGGCGTCCAACAAGGGGAAATCGAAGGTCATCGAGTAGCCGACTCGGAATTATTTTACCCAACATAAAGTAAGTCATTAAGCATGTAGTTGGTATTATTTCAAATGGTCATAATGTTTATGTATTGATGCTGAATGGAATGAATAAATATACATATATATATATGCATGTACGTATGTGATGATGAAATTGTTGAATGAAAAGAAAAGAGGTAAGATGTACTGAGTTGTTGATCTCGGCACTAAACGTGCGGGTATAACCATTTATGACCATGAGATTGGCGCTAAGTGCGCGGGATTAAATTGTACAGCACTAAGTGTGCGATTTGACTATGTTGCACTAAGTGTGCGAAATGAATATGATGCACTAAGTGTGCGAATTGACCATGCGGCACTAAGTGTGCGAGTTTGACTATGTAGCACTAAGTGTGCGATTTGATTACGTAGCACTAAGTGTGCGAGTTGATTATATAGCACTGAGTGTGCGGACTCAATATACATTCGTGAATCATTATGGACACTATGTGTGCGACACTATTGAGTCGATCGCGGACAGCGGATCGGGTAAGTGTCTTGAGTTCATGGCTAATAGGTGCTATGTCTATACTTGGTGTTGAGCTTGGTAAGTTTGAACCTATGTGACAAATATACTTGAAGTCACGTACATAAAATTTATCGTAGAATGGGTGAAAGGCCGTTTAGTTGTATGTTTGTAACGAAAATAAAATGATTTATGAAAATGCCTCGAATATCCTATTGATGAGTATGTGGATTGTGAATGCATAAATTGGTATGAAATTGAACCGATAGGTTGGAGGAACTATGGTATGGTTCGGAATGGATGGAGTAATTAGCCTCGTTCCATTTTGTTTTCTCTTGTGATAATGTTATTGATGGATGGTAGTGCATAGCTTATGACTTACTGAGTTATAAACTCACTCGGTGTTTCCTTGTCACCTATTCTAGGTTTCTTGGACACATCTATTTTTGCGGGGTCAGGCCGTCATCGAAGTCATCACACCAGATAGCAAGTTTTGGTACTTTCTTCTTAGTTGGCTTAGAAGAACATTTTGGCATGTATAAGCTATTACGTTGTGTTTGAACTTTGGCATGTAAACTTTAAGCCATGCGAAAATGGCACGAATGTTCGATTGAGTTGGATCAAGGGTAGGCATGAAATGGACCTAGTTACTTTCGTAACAGATGCTGGCAGCAGCAGTGTCATGAGATTGAAAAATCACTAAAAATAGTAGGAGTGGAATTAATTGATGAATAAATTATGTAATCGAAGCTCGATGAGTCTGTTTTCATGAGGAAGTAACGAAAAGATCATATGGGCAGTATATTAAGAGATAATCAGATTTTTGTGAGACAGGACCAGAACGGTTTCTGGATTCCCTGCTCCGACTTTGGAAATTCATTATAAATTAACCAGAGATAATTAGGGGTCGTACCATATATGTACAGATTCCTCTCTTAGTCTAGTTTTCATAGAAACAAACGGCATCAGTATTGAAGCCCCGTCCAGGGAGATATCCAAGTCGTAATGGGCAAAGGTCAGTGTAGTCGACCCCTGCAACATGGGAGACTTTGACTAATAAACTGTACTAATTGGCCCGACCAAAAATTCTAGAAAAAAATACATAGATGGGCACATGAGTCTAGTTTCTGGGAAAAATTACGAAACTGATTTTTGAGTTACGAAACTCAAGATATGATTTTTAAAACGACTAGTACACAGATTGGCCAGTGTCTGGAAAATAAATTTTATAAGGGGTTAAAGTCAGTTAACACCTCGTGTTCGACTCTGGTGTCGATTTCGGGTTCGGGGTGTTACAAAGTGCGTGTTGGGATCCTCATCCTACAAACCATCAAACTGAACAAACTGCTGTATCATCTGAATTGTGTTAGGTTTTAGTTCAAAATTATTCGCAGCAATAGTAGGTCTAACTATACTAGACTCAGTTCCTGTTAAATCAGGTTTAGCATAATCATACATAGTACGTGGTGCAAGATTTTGATTAGCTGCAATTGCAGGAGGTAGCTGATCACCTGGATTTTCGGCCATCTCTTCGGTTGGGGTTTGAGTATCATCTTCTTGCTCATTGTTCGTGTATCGTAAACTACGCCTTATTTCTCTTTGATTTTTCCGAATTGTACGATTGATTTCTTCGTCAAAAAGTAATGGTCCTGACGGGTTTCTTCTAGTCATAAACTATAAAAACCTGCTAAGAGAGAGAAAAAGTAAATTAATAAATAATAAATAAAATAAAATTGCAAAAAAATAAATGGCTAAAGTAATAAAAATTTAGTGTTCCTAATATTTCAGTTCCCCGGCAACGGCGTCAAAAACTTGATCGTGTGATCTGTAACAAGTAATAAATATTTATAATGAAGATCAAACCTAGAGTAACTATTATCACGACGAAAAGGCAAGCGCACCTATCGAACAATAGTATAGTAACGGCAAGATCGGGATATCATACCCAAGGGAACCAAAACTACTAGTAATAACTATCTTTTTATTATCTAGCCTAAGAATAAAAGGGGTTTGTTTTAATTAACTAATTATTTAAACTAAGAACGCACAGAGAAAAGAATTGGGGAATTGCTTTTGTGAAAATCGATTGACTTGAGACAATACCTAAGGAAAAATCCACCTAGACTTTACTTGTTATTATGGCTCCGAATCGGACGATTTATTCATTCAACTTGTTCCGTAGAGATCCCTAAGTTATGTTATTATCCCTATTCAAGAATAATAATGTCTAATCCCTAGATTGAATAACCGAGACTTTTCTCTAATTAACACTCTAGGGTTGCATTAACTCAGTCTATGGATCACCTTATTAGGTTTCACCCTAATTCGGCAAAATCTTGTCACCCTATTTCTAGGCGCGCAATCAACTCCGCTTAATTATGGAAAATGTACTCTTAGACAGGGTCTATTCCTCCTCTGAATAAGAGCGTGTCTTGAATCAGTATCTTGGGATATCAAAACAAGAATTAAGAACAAATAATTAAGAACAAGTTAAATATTTATCATACGATTCAGAAAATAATAACAAGATTCGTCTTAGGTTTCATTCCCCTTAGGTATTTAAGGGATTTAGTTCATAACTAAATAAGAAAACATCTCTGAAGAATAAAGAATACAAAACATAAAGAAAACCCAAAACTCCTGAAAGGGAATTGAGGAGAGATCTTCAGTCTTGATGATGAATATGGCTTCTGAGATGGATCAATCGGCTTGCTTGGGGTAATTCCTTACCCCTTTTCTCCGTCTCCCCTTCTCTCCTCCTCTAGTGTGTATTTATAGGCTTTGGAGTGCCTAGAAATCCTCCAAAGTGGCCTTTTCTGAACTGGACTTAACTTGGGCTCAGTAGGGACACACCCGTGTGACACGACCGTCTGACGTGATTGCCAGGCCGTGTTTGATCTGTTAAATTACACACGGCCGTGTGGGTCAATGGCTAGGCCGTGTGAATCGCGAAAGCCTTGGTCGACACCCTCAAAAGACATGGGCATGTGAGCTGCCCGTGTGGCAAGGCTTCTGCCATGTCATCTTCTGGATTTGGTCCATTTGTCCCTTTTTGGCTCGTTTTTGGCTCCTTTTGACTCTTGGTGCTCTCCTCAGTACAAAACATGAAATTAAAGCATTAGAAGCATCAAATTCACCAATTCTAATGAGAAATCACCTATAAAATGTATTAAACATGGGGTAAAAATATGTATAATTTACGGTTTATCACCTAGACATGGTCTTACACTGACATCTCTATACGTACCGATGCCATGTCCCAGACATGGTCTTACACTGACATATCTCATAGCCGATGCATGTCCAAGACATGTGTTACATTGGCTTACATCTCGAGGCTGATGCATGTCCCAAACATGTCTTACACTAGCTCTCGTCTCAATGCCGATGCCATGTCCCAGACATGGCCTTACACTGACTCTCATGATGTGGCCGATGCATGTCTCATACATGTCTTACACTGGCACACAAATAACATGAATGTCATGGCATGAATATCCGATTTATTTCCTAAATTTCAAACGGGAGTTCTACTATCTCAATATTCATCATACATAATCATTTCCACAAACAAGCAATTTATGCTATATCAATTCAAACACATATACTAACAATGTAGTTGTATTATTTACATACAACTTACCTCAATATTCAAAATATGTCGACTATTTCGGCTTAGTTCGCTAGCTTTTCTTTTCCCCGGTCTAGGCCCAAATTTTGTAATTCTTGGTCTAAAACGATAAAAATTCACAAGTTTAAATCACTTTATCGATCTAGGTATTCAACAATTTATCATTTTGCCCTAGACTTCTACAAAATGACCATTTTACCCTTAGACCTAAAAATTGATTTTTATCGAATTTTCTTATTATCCAAGCCTAACCGACCATTTATTACTCCTATGGCAACCCCAAATTCCCAATATTTCACAATATTACTATCTATTTTACAAATGTTACAAAATGGTCCTATTAGGGTTTTCATGAGAAGTCCTTTTACAAAAGTTGTTTATTTCACAACCACGATTCATTTTCTTCAATAAAATTTCCAAAAAAATAAGCACTCTCATGGTAAAGCCCTATACTTTCTACCATTTTGCAAAATAGTCCCCTTATTAGAAAGCTCGTGTTATAAGGGGTCCAAAAATACAAAAATCATCAAGAATAACCTTCTAAATGACTTACTTGCAAGAGATATTAATGGCTGATATTTAGAACTCTCTAAACCCCATTTTTTGTGCTAAAAATCAGTGAAGAAGAAGAAATAAAAAGATGAAGCCTTTTTATTTTATTTTAATATTATTACTAGTCAAAATAGGTCACCAAAACCTCACCTAATTTTGACTTCCTTGTCTCATGGCCGGCCAAGCACTATTATAGGGTCTATTTTCCCTTTAAAGACCCCCAATTTATGATACATGGCAATTTAACACCCTTAGTTATTGAATTAAGACTTTTGTACTTTATGCGATTTAGTCCTTTTTTCGCAATTAGTTCCCAAATGCTAAAATTTATTCACCAAAATTTTCATGCACTAATATAAACATGCGACTTAGTCCTTTTTTTGCTCGTGTAGTAGTTCGTATGCCTAAACATAGGTGTATGATCGTTGAGGCTGGCCATGGGCAATTTCATGGGCCAAAGCCGTTTTGGGCTTATTGGGCCGAATTAGGCTGAGTGGGCCCTACGGACATGTGGGCCCCATTCTGGTAAATTACACGAAAGTGTGGGAAATATTGGGCCGGGCTGTGTAATCCACACGACCAAGGCCATTTCTGGGCTATGTGGGCAACACGGACGTGTGGGCCCACATGGGCCTACATTATGGGCCTTTAGCCCATTTTCACTATTTGACTATTAAGGTTGCACGAGTCACTTGAGATGACTGTGAACCTATCAGTAAGTGTACTTGGACCCCTAATCGATAAAATGACTATTATGCCCCTGTGTGACAAAATGATTGTTATGCCCTTATAAGATATATGATTATATTTTAGCATGCCACTTTAAACATATTGAATTCACGTATGATATTATGACATGACATGACATGATGCATGATATGTTGCATGGGGATGGGTTTTATTATGATTGGAGAAAGTGTACTATACTAACAGCTCTACGGCAAATACTGTTTAGTGCCGTAACTGGTACTACTTGGAATGTAGGGATGGGTGGGTTGATTATATCCCCACATAGAGTGTAGGGTTGGACGGATATGGAGTGTAGAGGCTGGTTGGGTAAGATCTTTGATTGCATATATGTACTGTACTGTCACTGAAATAGGCTCTGACCCAAGTTCTACAGATATCGTAGTGGGCTAAGGCCCTAACTAATACTGAATTGTCATTGGATTGGGCTTAGGCCCAGACTGTATATACTCACTGTTTGTTTATTTAAATGGGATTACACACTGAGTTTTCATAACTCACCCATCTGTTTATCTATACAAGTAATTCCTAGTCTTAAGAGGCACGTACTTTCGTATTTAATCTTTAAATTATAAGTAATTTTTATTTTGGGTATTTTTAATATAATAAGGCCTCTTTGATTTTTATTTTTAATTTGGGATTTTAATTTACTTTGGTTATAACTGCTAGTATTAGAAACTCGAGTTTTAAAAAAAGAAACAACATTTTTACAAATTAAACGCAAAAACGCAATCGATTTAGAAAGCTTTCGCTATAAAGCGATATCTTGACATTCAAAAAGTTTCCAAAGTAAATAACTTGTGATTGGGACACAAGTTTTAAAATGAATGACACATTTTAAAATCATCAATAAGGTCACACAATGAAGTTAAATTTGGAAAGGGTTTTTCAACGATAACACACTTTGCGAAAAAAAACACTTCAATGTGACATCGCCAGATTCGGCCATAACATTCAGGCTGGGTTTGGGGTATTACAGAACCCATAACCTCTCACACACACCCAGAACACTTAGCCGCTGAAGCAGATACACAATTGTGTCAGATATTTACAAAAATAGAAACAAATTTATCAGGGCGTTACAACTCTACCCCCTAAAAGAAATTTTGACCTCAAAATTTACCTGATCAAAACATATGAGGATACTGCTGACGTATCAAGTCTTCAAGTTCCCACGTCGCTTCTTCATAGCATGATTCCACCACAGAAACTTTACCAACAGAATGGACTTCCTCATCAAAACCTTAACATCATAATCCAAAATCTAAACTAGCTCCTCCTCAAAAGTCAAATTCGGTCTGATCTCAATCTCCTCAGCAGACACAACGTGAGATGGATCAGACTGATACCGCCGCAACATCAAGACATGGAAAACATCATGGATACAGTCCAACTCTAGAGGTTGCTGCAACTGATAAGCTACCGATCCCACACACTTCAGAATCTGATACGGCCCAATGAACCTATGGCTCAACTTGCCTTTACGACAGAACCTCAGAACTTTCTTCCATGGAGAAACCTTGAAAAACAAGTAGTCACCCACAGAGTACTCAATATCTTTCCTTTTCAGATCCGCATAGGACTTCCTTCTATCAGAAGCCACTTTCAGACAATCTCGAATTAGTCTAACCTTATTTTTGTTCTCAGACAAAGTCAACCACGTATTCATCATTCTCAGAGCAAACAAGGATTTTCTACCCATAGCATCCGTGACAACATTTGCTTTTCTCAAGTGATATTCAATTATTAACTCATAATCTTTCAACAATTCGAGCCATCTTCATTTTCGTAAATTCAAATCTTTCTGAGACATCAAATATTTTAAACTCTTCTGATCAGTAAAAATATGACATTTTTCATCGAAAAAATGATGTAACCAAATCTTCAATGCAAACACGATCGCAACCAACTCCAAGTCATGTGTTAGATAATTCTTCTTGTGCATCTTTAACTGTCTGGAAGCATACGCTATCACTTTACTTTCTTCAATTAAAATAAATCCTGAACTGTTCAATTACTCATCACTGAAAATAACAAACTCTTTACCCAACTCAGGCTAAACTAAAATTGGTGCTTCGGTTAACAGTTCTTTCAACTGATTAAATCTTTTTTGACATTTGTTAGACCATTCAAATTTCACATCTTTCAGTAACAATCGAGTCATCGGTGTAGCAATCATCGAGAATCCTTTTACAAAATGCCAATAATTTCTAGCTAATCCCAGAAAACTTTTGACTTCAGATATGTTTCTTTTTGGTTTCCAGTCAATAATTGCTGAGATCTTACTTGGATCAACTCGGATGCCTTCTGCTGAATCAATGTGTCCTAGAAATCCAACTTCTCGGAGCCAAAACTCGCACTTGCTAAATTAGCAAATAGTTGTTTATCTCGCAGAGTCTACAATACAAAACTCAAATGCCTGGCATGCTCAGGTTCGTCTCAAGAATATATCAATATATCATCAATGAACACACCAACAAATCTGTCCAAATACAGTCTAAAGATTTGATTCATCAAATCCATGAATACTGCAAGAGCGTTAGTTAACCCAAATGGCAAAACAAGAAACTCATAATGCCCATATCTGGTTCTGAATGTAGTTTTCAACAACTCTAAATATTTAGCCCACAACTGAAAATAGCCAGATCGCAAATCAATATATGAAAATACTGTTGCTCCTTTCAACTGATCAAACAAATCATCAATTCTCGGCAAAGGACACTTATACTTAATCGTAACCTTGTTAAGCTGATGATAATAGATATAAAGTGTCATTATCCATCTTTCTTCTTTACAAACAAAAATTGGTGCACCCCAGGGCAAGAAACTCGATCGTGCAAAACCTCTATCCGTTAACTCTTACAACTGAGTTTTCAACTTTTTTAACTATGTTGGAGCTATTCTATACGGAGCTATCGATATCGGTGATGTTCCCAGTACTAACTCAATAAAAAATTCAACCTCTCTGATCGGTGGTAACCCGAGTAACTCCTCTAGAAAAAAATTTGGATATTCACAATGCACTGATACTAATTCAATCTTCGATTCAGACACCTTTGTATCAAGTACGTAAGCAAGATAAGCATTGCAACCCTATCTCAAATATTTCTGCACTAACATAGCCGATATTGTAACACCCCTAATCCGTATCCGTCACATGAATAGGGTTAGGGAGCATTATTGGAACATTCAGGACATTTACAAATGGTTTAAATTAATTACTATTCATTTACCGATATTATTTATGATGTCCCTTAAATGGACCCTCAAGGCCCAAATAGACTATTAGAATCGAGTTGGAACTTAATCGGGAACTCCAAGAATTTTTCACAAAATTTTCTAAAATTTTCCTAGATGCAGGGCTCACACACTAGTATGGTCTTGTAACAGCCCGATTTTGGGCCTAGTCGGAACAGTGGTTTCGGGACCACTATTCCGAGGCCAGAGAAAATTATTTTAGTATTTTTTATGTGTTATAATATGATTTTATAAGTGCATGTTAATTTTGGTATATTAATTTTAGCAATTTCTAGTCCAATTTCGAAAAAGGACTAAATCGCGTAAAAAGTAAAAGTTGTTTTTTAATACCTAAAGGTGTTAAATTGCCTTGTATCTTATATTGGGGGTCTTTAAAGTGAAATTATGCCATTTAAAGTGTGATGGCCAGCCATGGGAGACAAAATAGTTGAAAAGTCAAAATTAGACAAAATAGTTTTTTTATTAACAAATAAAAAAAAGGAAAAAGCTATCATTTTTCTCTTCCCCTTCACCGAAATATGCAGCAAAGAAAGGGTTTTGAAGTTGGAAAATTTCAGCAACATATTTCCCTTGCTTGTAAGTGATTTTAATGTCTTTGCTTGATGATTTTTGTATTTTTGGAACCCCTAAAGCATAAGCTTTCATAAGAGGGGATTATTTTGCAAAATGATGAAGAGTCTAGGGTTTTACCATGAGAGTAAATGTGTTGTTTGCTTTGTTTTTATGGAAGATTATGAGTCCTATTTGTCTAATAAACAACTTTTGTGAAAGAAGTTGCATGAAAATACCTTAAAAAGGGCTAAATTGCTAAGTTGTAAAATGAGTTGTAAATGTGTAAAATAGTTGAAATTATGAGTTGCTATAGTTATGAAAATGGTTCATCTAGACTCAAGGAGTAAAGAAATGTGATAAAAATTAATTTACGAGCATTGGGGCAAAAGTATAAATATGCAAAAGTTTAGGGGTCAAAATGAAAATTTGTAAAAATATGATTTTTAGACCCATATGAATATTGTGACTGATTGGTATGCTAAATGTGATGTTATAGATGATGAAAATTGAGACTTGGACCTAGAACGGAAAGAAATTGATTTATGGACGAGTATGTCCTTTTCACCTTTGTGGTATCGAGGTAAGTTCATGTGTAAATAATGTAGCATAATTGTTATTTTTAAGTTATTGATGTTAAATATATGATATGCTGATTTCTATCATGAAATATATGCTTTGTGGTTATTTTCGAATAAAATGCAAGTTATGTGTATTATCTGTTAAATATAAAGTGCTATCGAGTATTGGTTTCGGTATTTTACGGAAGATGGCAAGGAGATGTGTTCGAGGAAAATCCCGTTTGAACCTTAGGAATAGATTAGGATACAAGTGACATTTCACTAGGATGGTTGAGCATCCGAACTCGTTGAGTTGAGTCCGAGTTCACTTATGGATGCGAATGTTCAAACTCGTTGAGTTGAGTCCGAGTTCGTGAGATGTAACTAGGCATCCGAGCTCGTTGAGTTGAGTCCGAGTTCGCTTATGGATGCGAACGCCCGAGCTCGTTGAGTTGAGTCCGAGTTCACTTATGGGCGGGTTACATGGTAGCTTGGCTACATATGTGGCATTTATGTGCAAACTTTTCATGTATCCGAATTATATTCCGATGTGTTCAACGGGTAAAATTCTACTCAAATGGAGGAATACTCGAGATGAAAGGGACGTATTGGTAAATGTTGTTAAATGGATACTTTGAACAGGTATGTACTTAACCGTCGGGTTGAAAACTCGACATACCAACAATATGGTAAGATGATAAATGAAAATGTGATATGAATGTCTCGGTGATGATTATACAAACGATGTTGTATTAATTTTGTGAACAGAGATCATGAATGAGTAATTTAGCCTTGACAGATTTGAGTTAGTGCAGTAGTGTAACTTTGAAAATACACTAAAAATAGTGGAAAATGAGTTAGAGGCAGAATAAAATATGGGATTAAATCTTAATGAGTATATTTTCACATGAAAGAAATAGGGGAAGAAAACGAATTCCATATTGTGTGATATTTGAATTCTTGTGAAATAGGGTCTGAATGAATTTGAGATTCCCTGTTCTGAATTTAGAAATTCACCAAAAATTGTACAAAAATTATTAAGAGTCATACCTTACATGCATGGATTCCTTATTGAGTCTATTTTTAGGGGAAACAAACTCCATGGTCGTTGGAATTTTTTACAGGGATAAATTCAGTTTGTAGTGCACAGGGGTCAGAGCGGTCATACCCTAAAATAGGGGAGACTTTAACTAATAAACTGTACTAATTGGCCCAACCAAAAATTCTAGAAATAAATTAGTAAGTATATATATGAGTCTAATTTCAAGAGAAATAGACGAGAACATTATTCGAGTCTTGTACTATGAGATAATTGAACTTTAGTACAGAAGGGTCGGAACTGTCAAACAGTGAATCAGGGGTAACTTTGAGGAATAAACTGTACTATTTGGCTTAACCAAAAATTCTGAAAATTTTATGGAAGAAAGGAAAATAAGTCTAGTTTCAGGGAAAATTAACGGAACTTAATTCGGCATTTCTTAGCTCCAGATATAAATAATTTAGTGACCTTTGCTCAGAAAGACAGCTTGTAGTGAACTTGAGAATATGTTGTAAACATTGATAAAACAAGTTAATGGGTGCTTATTGTTTTCATATGAACTTACTAAGCGAAAGCTTACCCCCCTCTTCTTTCCCATGTTTTCTAGAGTTTCCAGGTCAGCTCGGGTTGGAGGCCGTTAGAGATATTACCACACTGTCAAGCTAACGTTATTGGTGTAGTGATTTCAAGTACTTTGAGCCTATGACATGTATAGGAGTTTAAATATTAGAGTATGTGATATGGCTTTAACCATATGTGTTGGCCTATTTTGATTATGGGGTTGTAAATCTATTTTAATTATGCATGCATGTGCTATGGTATTATGTGATGAGTTTATAATGATTATAGTATGAATGTGGTAGAGATGTGAGTAAAATCTATGATATCTATTGCATGTGAAATTGCCATAATCATGACATGTTAGGAATGTTTAAGTACCTAATTTTGCCATGTTGTATGTTATTGTATAAGTATGCGTGTATCTATTGTGAGTGTGACAAAATGGCTTGGAAAATAGCCTTGTATTTTCCAGGTTTTTGTACACGGGTTTGGGACACGGGCGTGTCCCTAGCACACGGGCGTGTGCTCTATACCCACACGGGCGTATGAAGCCTTGATGCAAGAGATTTTCTAAGTTTTTCATGAGTTCTCGGTTGGGTCCCGAACCACTCCAGATGTATGTTTTGGGCCTCGTAAGCCCGTATATGGGACAGATTGTATGTAAAAATAAAAGTTTTTAATTATTTGAGATTTCATGGCCCTGTCTAGTATGGAAGTGTTAGTAAAAGCCAAGTAGCACCTCGAACCCCGTCCCGACGTCGGATGCGGGCGAGGGGTGTTACATTTATTGGTCTCATAGCATGGTTTAGTCGGTTCTCGGGCTAACCTAGCGTAAGAGAATCTAGCTATACATGCCATAGTATTACTCGTGATAGTGTGATATCTCTCGGCCTTAATAAAACTGTTGGTTAAGACAGGAATGAATTCGAACCGAGCAAATCTTGATAAAGATAAGAGTAAAGTTGAGATTATTGAATCATGCTTGTGACATGCTGAAAATGGGAAAGGTATGAAAAGATATTCATGATTTTCATATGAACTAGTATTCACTATGTGATACTCTTGAGTTAAAGAATGTGAAATAGTGGAGTAAAACACAGTTAAGTTGTGAAAAATGTTTTTATGCATGTTAGTATTCATACGATGTTAAATGTCCAACTTGATTTGGCCAAGTGTTTATGAAAAGAAAGAAATTTGCTTGAAGTGACAGAATGTATGTATGAATACTTTTATTGCATGATTAGTAATTAGTATATACATGAGGTTGACATTTATGTCTAGATTAATGAAGTCAAGATGCTGAAATGTTATGCCTTATAATCTTACTTACAGAATCATAAATGTCACAATAGCATGAAAGTTGTAATGAAAGATCAAATTGGGTGGAACGCAGGGAATGAGTACGATCGTTCACTAATGAATTGACGAAAAAGACTATGGTTGGACCATGATAATACATGAGATTTGTGTGCCAGTGTAAGACCATGTATGAGACATGGCTCGGCATCGGCATTGAGACGAGGGCTAGTGTAAGACATGTCTGGGACATGCATCAACCACAGTATGAGAGCCAGTGTAAGACATGTCTGGGACATGCATCGGCCTCGAGATGTTAGCCAATGTCAAACATGTCTGGGACATGCGTCGGCTACGAGATGTGCTAGTGTAAGACATGTCTGGGACATGCGTCAGCACGGTTACATGTGTCAGTGTAAGACCTGTCTGGGACACGGCATCGACACAGATGGATGAGAGCTAGTACAAGACCATAATTGAACTATGGCATCAAGTAAGCGATGTACTCAAAACCATAAGACGTTCTCCAATTTGATAAATATTGGCAAGTGGTTAAGACTAAATATGGGACTTTGATAAAACATTAAGGGTAATTTGAGGAAAAGAAATGAAAGTTTGAGTTATGATAAATTCACTTATGTTTAGCTAATATTCGCACGAAATAAAGTTGCATGTATTACTGAGATATGTGAAAATGTGTTCATAACAAGTTGGAAATTTGAAATGTTTGAATCGATGTGTGTAATGCTATGTTGTTGTTGAATATGTATTTTCTTGAGAGTCAAAAGTTTAGAGGCTTTACAATCTTCGCCCCCTTACCAGAATAGAGTTATACGATGAGATTTTCGAGAGATATGTTGCATAAGCTTGCAAAAGTGAAACTGAAGAGTACAATAATGGAATAGTATGAGATTAGCGAAGACAGAATTAGTTAGAGGAATAATGTCGGACTTGCACAGATGTCTGAATATGACGGATTCAATTAAATAAAGTGATGGCTATCTTTCTCTTCTGAGCATTCTATGTTTTCCTCTATTCTGGGGAATACGTATGGTTATCCCTTTCGAATGGAAATTCTATCGTATGAGGATGCTAATGACTGTGATATTAGATGAAAAGTTCTATTGGTCCAGTTAGTTATGATCGACATTTCCCCATCTCTTCAGATTTCTATTTTGATATACTGGAATGAAGTTGATAGTAAAAATCTATATGAGATTATTCTGATGTTCTATTGATTATGGTTTATATATATTGGAGAATTATATTATCTCTGTTACGAGAAATTCTAGAGCGTACAGACAGTAGTTTCCTTCTGGTTTTCTCTGAAGGATTTTCCGGATCATATTTATTACTTTCTTCTAGATTATATTCTCGGATTTCTGGTATAGTCTTTATATCTTGGAATTTCTTATATTGGCTTTTCTCTCGTTCTTGTTTCGAGAATTATCAAGCTTGGCTTATCTTTACGAGTAATCTTTGACTTGCGATATTAGAATCTGTTATGATTAAGCTTCTGGCTCGACCATAGAAGTGTGGGGATTTCAGTGTCGAGATTTCTTTAAAATTCTTGGGGTAAAGAATGGTTATTCTGCAAAAGTAAATCTGAGTTATGTGCATTTAAGTTTATTCTCTGATTCGAGAATACCGTTACGTGTTCTTTGGTAAGTAGTCGTACAGTCAGAAATGATGGGGTTTTATTCTTAAAAGTATGTTATTGAAACATATTAGTTGGATTTCTCTTGTTCGAGAGATGTTATAAGTATAGTTATCCTGATTAATAAAAAGACCACATCTATGAAGTTGGAATCATTTGATTCATGTTAGTAAAGTTTCTAAACAGCTGTTGATCAGAATATAGAAATGTGGCTATAAGTGGTAAATTAAACAAGTACAGCATGATTTGACTTTTAATTTGGAATTGCAGGGAGGATTTGATTTCTGGTTTCTATTACTATTAATTCAGAGTAAGATTTCAGTACTGTGAAACTCTAGGTATACAAAGAATTGAGTACAGAGTTCACAGTAGTATCTTGTCTATTCGTTCAAAGGATGTCGAATTGTCTATAGGGTAAAGCCGAATATCAAATGTATTCGAGATTATTATTGTTAGTGATGACAGTGGGAAGAAAATGAGAAAGGACTGTTATGAATTTAGTATCGGGATGTCTCTCATTTCCAGGAAAAAGGAGAGGTGCAAGTTGAATTGTGAAAGATTGATGATGGAAGTCTGCATGATTATTTTAGTATGTACAGATATATTATTCAACAGATGTGACTGAGTTGTATGTTTCTGAGTTTATAGTTCCAAGAATGTCAGTCTCTAGTGTTTCAAATTGAGCTCCGAGGTTTATACCTCAACTATGGAAAAGCTATAGGAAATCTTGAGTATGAGCTTGTGCGGAGTTGTTTTGTAAGTTGTGAGAAAAAGATATAAGTGACTCGTGAAAGTAGAGAACAACTTTTTCTGGTAAGATTTTCGGGGACGAAAATCCCTAAAGGGGGGAAGAAATGTAACGGCCCGATTTTGGGCCTAGTCGGAACAGTGGTTTCAGGACCACTATTCCGAGGCCAGAGAAAATTATTTTAGTATTATTTTATGTGTTATAATATGATTTTATAAGTGCATGTTAATTTTGGTATATTAATTTTAGCAATTTCTAGTCCAATTTCGAAAAAGGACTAAATCGCGTAAAAAGTAAAAGTTGTGTTTTAATACCTAAAGGTGTTAAATTGCCTTGTATCTTAAATTGGGGGTCTTTAAAGTAAAATTAGGCCATTGAAAGTGTGATGGCCGGCCATGGGAGACAAAATAGTTGAAAAGTAAAAATTAGACAAAATAGTTTTATTATTAACAAATAAAAAAGGAAAAAGCTATCATTTTTCTCTTCCCTTTCACTGAAATATGCAGCAAAGAAAGGTTTTTGAAGCTGGAAAATTTCAGCAACATATTTCCCTTGCTTGTAAGTGATTTTAATGTCTTTGCTTGATGATTTTTGTATTTTTGGAACCCCTAAAGCATAAGCTTTCATAAGAGGGGATTATTTTGCAAAATGATGAAGAGTCTAGGGTTTTACCATGAGATTAAATGTGTTGTTTGCTGTGTTTTTATGGAAGATTATGAGTCCTAGTTGTCTAATAAACAACTTTTGTGAAAGAAATTGCATGAAAATACCTTAAAAAGGGCTAAATTGCTAAGTTGTAAAATGAGTTGTAAATGTGTAAAATAGTTGAAATTATGAGTTTCTATAGTTATGAAAATGGTTCATCTAGACTCCAGGAGTGAAGAAATGTGATAAAAATTAATTTACGAGCATTGGGGTAAAAGTGTAAATATGCAAAAGTTTAGGGGTCAAAATGAAAATTTGTAAAAATATGATTTTTAGACCCATATGAATATTGTGACTGATTGGTAGGCTAAATGTGATGTTATAGATGATGAAAATTGAGACTAGGACCTAGAACGGAAAGAAATTGATTTATGGACGAGTATGTCCTTTTCACCTTTGTGGTATCGAGGTAAGTTCATGTGTAAATAATGTAGCATAATTGTTATTTTTAAGTTATTGATGTTAAATATATGATATGCTGATTTATATCATGAAATATATGCTTTGTGGTTATTTTCGAATAAAATGCAAGTTATGTGTATTATCTGTTAAATATAAAGTGCTACCGAGTATTGGTTTCGGTATTTTACGGAAGATGGCAAGGAGATGTGTTCGAGGAAAATACCGTTTGAACCTTAGGAATAGATTAGGATACAAGTGACATGTCACTAGGATGGTTGAGCATCCGAACTCGTTGAGTTGAGTCCGAGTTCGTGAGATGTAACTAGGCATCCGAGCTCGTTGAGTTGAGTCCGAGTTCGCTTATGGATGCGAACGCCCGAGCTCGTTGAGTTGAGTCCGAGTTCACTTATGGGCGGGTTACATGGTAGCTTGGCTACATATGTGGCATTTATGTGCAAACTTTTCATGTATCCGAATTATATTCCGATGTGTTCAACGGGTAAAATTCTACTCAAATGGAGGAATACTCGAGATGAAAGGGACGTATTGGTAAATGTTGTGAAATGGATACTTTGAGCAGGTATGTACTTAACCCTTGGGTTGAAAACTCGACATAACAAAAATATGGTAAGATGATAAATGAAAATGTGATATGAATGTCTCGGTGATGATTATACAAACGATGTTGTATTAATTTTGTGAACAATGATCATGAATGAGTAATTTAGCCTTGACAGATTTGAGTTACTACAGTAGTGTAACTTTGAAAATACACTAAAAATAGTGGAAAATGAGTTAGAGGCAGAATAAAATATGCAATTAAAGCTTAACGAGTCTATTTTCACATGAAAGAAACAGGGGAAGAAAAAGAATTCCATATTGTGTGATATTTGAATTCTTGTGAAATAGGGTCTGAATGAATTCGAGATTCCCTGTTCTGATTTTAGAAATTCACCAAAAATTGTACAAAAATTATTAAGAGTCATACCTTACATGCATGGATTCCTTATTGAGTCTATTTGTAGGGGAAATAAACTCCATGGTCGTTGGAATTTTTTACAGGGATAAATTCTGTTTGTAGTGCACAGGGGTCAGAGTGGTCATACCCTGAAACAGGGGAGACTTTAACTAATAAACTGTACTAATTGGCCCAACCAAAAATTCTATAAATAAATTAGTAACTATATATATGAGTCTAATTTCAAGAGAAATAGACGAGAACATTATTCGAGTCTTGTACTATGAGATAATTGAACTTTAGTACAGAAGGGTCGGAACTGTCAGACAGTGAATCAGGGGTAACTTTGAGGAATAAACTGTACTATTTGGCTTAACCAAAAATTCTGAAAATTTTATGGAAGAAAGAAAAATAAGTCTAGTTTTAGGGAAACTTAACGGAACTTAATTCGACATTTCTTAGCTCCAGATATAAATAATTTAGTGACCTTTGCTCTGAAAGACAGCTTGTAGTGAACTTGAGAATATGTTGTAAACATTGATAAAACAAGTTAATGGGTGCTTATTATTTTCATATGAACTTACTAAGCGAAAGCTTACCCCCCCTCTTCTTTCCCATGTTTTCTAGAGTTTCCAGGTCAGCTCGGGTTGGAGGCTGTCAGAGATATTACCACACTGTCAAGCTAATGCTATTGGTGTAGTGATTTCAAGTACTTTGAGCCTATGGCATGTATAGGAGTTTAAATATTAGAGTATGTGATATGGCTTTAACCATATGTGTTGGCCTATTTTGATTATGGGGTTGTAAATCTATTTTAATTATGCATGCATGTGCTATGGTATTATGTGATGATTTTATAATTATTATAGTATGAATGTGGTAAAGATGTGAGTAAAATCTATGATATCTATTGCATGTGAAATTGCCATAATCATGACATGTTAGGAATGTTTAAGTATCTAATTTTGCCATGTTGTATGTTATTGTATAAGTATGCGTGTATTTATTGTGAGTGTGACAAAATGGCTTGGAAAGTAGCCTTGTATTTGTCCAGGTTTTTGTACACGGGTTTGGGACACGGGCGTGTCCCTAGCACACGGGCGTGTGATCTATACCCACACGGGCGTATGAAGCCTTGATGCAAGAGATTTTCTAAGTTTTTCATGAGTTCTCGGTTGGGTCCCGAACCACTCCGGATGTATGTTTTGGGCCTTGTAAGCCCGTATATGGGACAGATTGTATGTGAAAATAAAAGTTTTTAATTATTTTAGATTTCATGGCCCTGTCTAGTATGGAAGTGTTAGTAAAAGTCAGGTAGCACCTCGAACCCCGTCCCAGCGTCGGATGCGGGTGAAGGGTGTTACAGGTCTAGGGACACGCCCGTGTGATCCTAAGACACGCCCGTGCAGTAGGCCGTGTTTGACCTAGTGTAATTCTCTGACTCGTGCCACATGGCCAGCCACACACCCGTGTGAGTAGGCCGTGTGATCAATTTAAATTTCAAAAATTCGGTGCAGGGTTCACATGGCCAAGACACACGCCCATGTCTCTGCCCGTGTGTTCAACTCTGAGCATTCTATTTCTCGAATTTAAGATGCAAAGGACACACAGCCTAACTACATGTAACACCCCACACCTGAGTCCTACACCGGGACGGGATATGAGGCATTACCTCACTTAAACACATGCATTCCAACATTTTCGAATCATTCAGGCTTGATCAAACTTAACACTTTTTCAAATTTTGTTTAAATTCCTTAACAAGGGCCTACAAGGCCACAAACGTCCATTCGAAACAATTTTGGACCAGTTCGAGTCCTTAACCAACATTAGAAAATTAACCCTTGAAAACAAGGTACACGCCCATGTGGTCTTTATGACATGGCCATGCTGATGGCTCGTGTGACACATACGGCCTAAGCGTCTAGAGACACGCCTGTGTCCCACACCCGTGTGAATTTAATTCCAAATTCAAACCTACAGGGGTTTTCACATGGCTTGACACATGGCTCTATCTATGGCTTGTGTCCCTCACACGGCCATACACACCCGTGTCCTAGCCCGTGTTTAAAAACCTTGACATTCTGTTTCTGACGTCAGCATCCAATAAAGGGCACACGGCTAAGGCACACGTCCGTGGCCAGAGGCTGTGTCCTTCACACGGTTGAGACACACAGCCGTGTCTCTGCCCATGTGTTTACTACCATGCATATTGACTTGTAATTTTTACGTGCAGGGGACACACAGCTGGACAACATGCCCATGGAGCTGGCCATGTGTCTTCCGCGGCCTAGCCACATGTCAGTGTGTTTACCCGTATGGACAATATAAGGCTATCTACCAAGCCCTTGCCACCCTGAGACACAATTTAACACCAACCAACACATCAAAGTCTAAATTAATATGATTTCTAAACCAAACAACCATAGTTAATACCTATATACATTACATTTATTTAACCATGCCGACAATTTCACATTCATGAAAGACTAGCTTGCCACATAATAACTTTTAATATTAGCCATTTTCCATGGCCTTATACAAAATGAATCAAATATTAAAGTAAGCCAACACATTTGGTTAATTAACAATGACAAAAAACTCAAAAGTCAGGGTCCTATACATGCCATAATCAAAATAAAATATCTAACTACACCAAGTGCTTCGAATGATAGTGTGATCAATGCCTTCGACATCCGATGATCCTCGAGCTAATTAGGCGACACTATAAGAAAATGAAAAGGAGAGGGAGTAAGCATAAAGCTTAGTAAGTTATATGCAAATAATTATAACAAGAACTTTACCATTCATCATCATGCTCATAGTACAAAAGTAGGCACAAGCACAACTTACTAATTACTTTCCATTACAATTCACATAACATATATTGAGCTCACATCTCATACATTTCATATAGGTACCTGTACCAGTCACAACATGGTTATATTTTTCTCGTTTAACTTAAACTGTAACTCTCATCATTGAACAATTTGGAATACTATCGGATATTCACTAAGCTTCAAACATAGGGTATAATGCCGATGCCATGTCCCAGACATGGTCTTACACTGGCTCATCCATCAAGTTGATGCCATGTCCGAGACATGGTCTTACACTGACTATCGAAATCGAGGCCGATGCCATGTCCCAGACATGGTCTTACACTAGCTCTCACATATCCATACCGATGCCATGTCCCAGACATGGTCTTACACTGACAGCTCTATACGTACCGATGCCATGTCCCAGACATGGTCTTACCCTGACACATCTCATAGCCGATGCATGTCCTAAACATGTCTTACACTGGCTTACATCTCGAGGCTGAAGCATGTCCCAGACATGTCTTACACTAGCTCTAGTCTCAATGCCAATGCCATTGTCTCAGACATGGTCTTACATTGGATTTCATAATGTGGCCGATGCATGTCCCAGACATGTCTTATACTAGCACACAAATGACCCGAATGACATGACATGAATATTCGATTTATTTCCTAAGGTCCAAACGGGAATTCTACTATCTTAATATTCAACTTACATAATCATTTCCACAAACAAGTAATTTATTCTATATCAATTCCAACGCATATAATAACAATGTAGTTGTATTATTTACATACAACTTACCTCGGATTACAAAATGTAGGCGACTAGTCAGCTTAGTCCACTAGTTTTGTTTTTCCCCGGTCTAGTCCCGGATTTTGTAATTCTTAATCTGAAATGATAGAAATTCATTCATTTCATCAACATATCAATCTAGACACTCAAAAATTCATAATTGTACAAAATAACCATTATGCCCCTAGACTTTCACAAAATAACCATTTTACCCCTGGGTCTAAAAATTAATTTTTATCACATTTTCTTATTGATCAAGCCTAGCCGAATAATTTTTATACTAGGACCAGCCTACAATTCTCATTATTTCACACATTTATCAACTATTTTACAACTTATGGAAAATGGTCCTTAGTTAGGGTTTCCATGAAAACTACTTCACAAAAGTTGTTTATTTCACAACCATGATTCATTTTCTTCCATAAAATTTCAGAAAACAACATGAACACTCTCATGGTAAAACCCTAGACTTTCCACCTTTTGCAAAATAGTTCCCTCATTTGAAAGCTCATGCTACAAAGGGTCTAAAAGTACAGAAATCATCAAGAAAAACCATCAAGATCACCTGCTTGTAGAGAGATTAAGTGGCTGAAATTTTCAAGCTTTAAAACCCTCCTATGGATGATATTTTCGGTCAAGAAGAAGATGGGAAAAGGGATGATATCATCCCATGTTTATTTTATTTTCTTTTTAGTCAAATAAGTCTCCAACTTCACCTAACATTTGACTAAGTTAAAATCCTTGTCTCATGGCCGGCCAAGCACTATTTTAGGGCCTAATTTCACTTAAAAAACCCCCAATTTATGGTACATGGCAATTTAACTCCCTTAGCTAACAAATTAAAACTTTTGAACATTATGCGATTTAGTCTGTTTTCGCGATTAAGCTCACAAACGCTAAAATTAATTTACCAAAATTTTCATGCATCTTTATAAACATGCCATCACATAAAAAATAATATTAAAAATAATTTCTCCGACCTCGAGTTAGTGGTTCAGAAACCACTATTCCGGCTAGGCCCAAAATTGGGCTGTTACACTACACGCCCATGTACCAAGCTGTGTGTTACACACGGTATAGACACATGCTCGTGTGGACAAAATAAAGTCATTTCTAGCTTCATTTTTCACCCATAATTTTACCAATATCCTGCACCAAAACTTTCGTCCAAATACCAACCAATCCAAATATTATTTCAAGACCAATTCAACCATTTAATTTAAGCACATTTTAACATCTAAATATGGTATAACATAATACACACATATGTCTATAATCTTAGGTTGGTTTAACCTAGGAATTAACATCATTTGACCACATAAACTTATCATAACACATGTGTGTTTATCATAATATCTTACCTTGTAACACCCCAAACCCGGCCCAGACGTTATGGCTAGATCTGACGTGTCACATGGACTTACGACTTAGTATGCATTCGCTGGTTTAAGTGATTGGGGTGGTCTTTGTAAAAACAGCGGTTGAATGAAAAGCCGGTTTATCAATCTTTAGGCTATCCATTTGTTGTGCTTGTTGAGTCTTGAAAACGTTCATTAATTTTGAAAACCCGCGCAGCCTAACACTAGCAGTTTCGTCATAGTATAAATATAATCAGAAAATAAAACCATAGCGAAAAAAGAAATTTAAATAGCGGCCTTATTACTACTTAAAACCCAAAATTAAATCAAAATATAAAAATAATAAAAATAAACTAACTTAGGAAAACCAACTTTGCAGTTGATGTGGCCACTCCGAATCCTTCATAGCTCCAAGCCCACTATGGTTAGAGATTTCCTGTAGAGATAAAATAAAGGGTGAGTTTGATAAACTCAATGTGTAACATAACCCAACCATAGCCCAAAACAGATCAAACCTCAGAGTCAGACTTATCTGGGCCTTGGCCCAGTACAGAAATCAAAATGAAACCCATAGGCCCATAGCAGATACAAAACAAATATATCATGAATGCATAAATCCCAACCTAGAGCCATCCATAACACCCCATACCAGCCTTACACCATGTGGGGAGACTACTCGACCCACCCAACCGCTACACACCACAGAAATTGCAGCGAGGCTGCCAGATATTATGACGAAGTCACTAGATATAGATATTGTGGCTAGGCCACCAGAACAGATATATATTTATGGTGAAGCCACCAGATTGCAGCGAGGCTGCCAGAACGCTTCCTCTATCAATATAAACCCATGTCCCATGCAACAGAAATAATATGTCATGGCATATGTATACAGAAACAGAACATCATGCTTTTCAGAAAAAATAACCCTAGGGGTAAAATCATAATTTTGCATGCATAAGGGTATTTCAGTAATTATTACCTATTGCTAAGGTTTCATGCTCATTCTAACATTTACCAATTAATCAGAAGTACTTACCTCGTCTTTTTACCAAACTGGGCCCGTTGGCCCATTGGCCCATTTTCAGTCCATTAAGCCCAAAAATACCGTTGTGCACGAAAATGCACACTCTGCACTCTAATAATCCAAATGCCCAAATGCACCATATTCATTAACAACTGTCTCACGCTCGCAAGTTCAAAAAATACCAACGTTTTGGTATTTCGGCTTTTACCGATTCAGTCTAAGGGAGGGTGTCGTTTACACACCTGGTTGATGACGATTGATGACGATATCTCCCATGCGATAATCCTACAATCGATCACTAACACATTAGACTTACGAATTAACGATAACTAACACAAATCCACGTCAACTAACCCAATCATCACACAAGTTAGTCATTTACGCACGAGGGGCAAAATAGTCATTTTACCCTCCAGGGGTAAATCGGTAGTCCTACCCTACAAGGGTATTTTAGTAATTCTACAACTTATCCACTTGGGCCTACGAACCCATTGGGACCACATGGCCCATTTCAGCCCATCGCGGCCCGAAATAGCCGTCCTACTACTAAAGTAATAAGAAATACACACCTGTTAGGAGACTGCAGCTAATCCGCGCTCCAAACACTCTTAGTTGACGTCCAACCCAAATGAGCACGTCACAAAGCAAAAGGGATCAGCCAAGAAGGGTATGCCTACACTCCTCATGGTTTGCTCTATTTAAAGCCAGCTCTCCATCTACTCTTATGTTAGCTTCCGATGTAGGATCCCTCCATCACCAGAGTTTAAAACCAATACCAACTCTTGCCGTCCCAACATAGCAAAATAATCAACCTTTTCGTGCCAAGGGATTCGAACCAAATTCCTCTCACATGCCAACTCACACCACCACCACTAGGCCATCAACTTATTTGTTTCATAAATCCAACACATTAAACTTTAAAGCGCACCTACTTGCTTCTAGATTTATTGAAAAGAAAAACCAAAATATATTGCAAGAGCCAAGACTTGAACCTTGGACCCCTTTCTTCCTTTATGGCGTCACTTCCTTGTCCCCTAAGTGGCGCCACCTTGCCACTACACCACACTCCTTTTTGTGTCATCTTTTACCCCTTTACTCTTAAAACCCCAAACATCAATTGCATCACTTGTTCATAAAATTAAAATTCCGAAGACTACCACGGATTTAACTTAAGTTTGGGCCTTCCAAAGGCCCACTAACCTACTGAAATATATATTTTAACCAACCAGAACACAAAAAAATTTTAAAAATCACAGAAACACAGAATACCTGAAAATTGGGGCGTTACAACTCTACCCTCCTTAAAGAAATTTCATCCTCGAAATTTTACCTGAATCAAACAGATGAGGATATTGTTGACGCATCGCCACTTCTGGCTCCCAAGTAGCTTCCTCTCTGCCATGATACGCCACAGCACCTTTACTAGCGGAACTGATTTCCTTCTCAAAATCTTAACATCTCGATCCAAAATCTGCACAGGCTCTTCCTCAAAAGTCAAGTCTATTTGGACCTCGATCTCTACAACCGGCACAACATGAGTAGGGTTAGAACGATACCGCCTTAACATGGAGACGTGAAAGACATCATGAATCCTATTCAACTCTAGAGGTAGCTCCAACTGATAAGCCACTGGACCCACTCGCTTAAGAATCCGATAAGGCCCAATAAACCGCGGACTTAACTTGCCTTTCCTCCCAAACCTTAATATTTTCTTCCAAGGCGAAACCTTCAAGAAGACCATATCACCCACAGAGTACTCAATTTCCTTGCGCTTCAAATCTACATATGACTTCTGTCTATCAAATGCTTCCTTCAACCGGTCTCTAATCAACTTGACCTTATCCTCAGTATCTGCCACCAACTCAGGTCCAAGAACCTGTCGTTCACCCAACTCGGTCCAACAACTAGGTGTACAACGTCTTCGCCCATACAGTGCCTCATAAGAGCCATTCGAATACTTTTCTAATAACTGTTGTTGTATGCAAACTCTGCCAACAGTAAGTAATCCTCCCAACTGCCTCGAAAGTCGATACCGCATCCCCTCAACATGTCTTCCAGAATCTGAATAACCCTTTCCGACTGACCATTAGTCTGAGGATGAAAGGCTGTACTAAAGTTCAATCGCGTACCCAACCCCTCATGTAACTTTTGCCAAAATCGAGATGTGAATCTAGGATCTCGATCAGAAATAATCAAAACTGGCACTCTGTGAAGTCGCACTATTTCTGCCACATACAATTTGGCTAACTTCTGAAGTGAATAATCAGTGCGAACAGGTATGAAATGAGTAGATTTGGTCAACCTATCCACAATTACCCAAATCGAGTTCGTTGACGGTGTCAAGGGTAACCCACTTACAAAATTCATGGTTACCCTCTCCCACTTCCAAAATGGTACTTTCACTGGCTTCAAAAGTCCGGAAGGTAATTGATGTTCAGCTTTCACTTGCTGATAAGTCAGACATTTTCCCACAACTTTCGTTACCTCTCGCTTCAATCCAAGCCACCGATACAACTCCTTTAAGTCACGATACATTTTACTCCCTCTAAGATGCATAGCACACAGACCTCCATGAGCTTCTTTCAGAATTGCTTGCCTCAAGTCAGAGTCCTTCGGAATACAAACTCTACCTCAGTAACACAGAACTCCCTCACTGTTCAGTCTGAACTCAGAAGTATTCCCATTCTTAACCTGCCGGAATAGAGAAACCAGGGACTCATCCCTCGACTATTTTTCCTTAATCTCATCCACCCAGCTCGGCCTAACTTGCAGTTCTGCTAACAGACTACCATCGTCATACAGACTCAAACGAGCAAACATGGCTCTCAGATCAGATACAGTTCTATGACTTAGGGCATCAGCCACCACATTAGCTTTGCCTGGGTGATACTCAATCGCGCAGTCATAATCCTTAAGAAACTCTATCCATCTCCGCTGCCTAAGGTTCAGCTCCTTCTGAGTCAGCAAGTACTTAAGACTCTTATGATCTGTGTATATAATACACCTTTCTCCATATAGGTAATGTCTCCAAATCTTAAGCGCAAAGATTACCGCTGCCAACTCCAAATCATGAGTAGGATAGTTAACTTCATGTGGTTTAAGCTGTCGCAATGCATAAGCAACCACTTTACCTTCCTGTATCAGTACACAGCCCAACCCAACATGTGATGCATCACTGCATACGGTAAAATCTTTTCCAGACTCCGGCTGAATCAGTACAGGTACTTCGGTCAGAACTTTTTTCAGCTTCTCAAAAGATTCCTGTTGTTTCTCAGTCCAAACAAACGGTACTCCATTCCTTATAAGCTTTTTCAAATGTGCTGCCATCACAGAAAATCGTTCCACAAACCTTCTATAGTACCCAGCTAAACCCAGAAAACTTTGAATTTCTGACAGTGACCTCGGTGGCTTCCATTCTAGAATCGCTTCAATCTTTCGAGGGTCCACCTTGATCCCTTCAGTAGAGACAACATGCCCCAAGAAAGTTACCTCTCTCAACCAGAATTCACACTTACTGAATTTCGCAAAAAGCTCATTCTCTCTTAGTACTTGCAGCACAATACGAAGATGCTCATCATGCTTCTCCTCAGTTTCAGAATAAACCAAAATATCGTCGATAAAGACGACCACGAATCGATCTAAGTATGGCTGGAACACTCGATTTATCAGATCTATAAATGCCGCAGGTGCGGTCGTCAACCCAAATGGCATAACCAAGAAATCATAGTGACCATACCGAGTTCTGAATGCCGTCTTGTGTATATCCACCTCCTTAACCCTCAACTGATGATACCTAGATAGAAGGTCAATCTTGGAAAATACTGAAGCTCCTCTAAGTTGGACGAATAAATCATCGATTCTCGGCAGTGGGTACTTGTTCTTAATCGTCAGTTTGTTCAACTGCCGATAATCGATGCACATCCGCATTGACCCATCTTTCTTCTTTACAAACAACGCTGGTGCTCCCCACGGAGACACACTTGGTCTAATGAAGCCTCTATCCAATAACTCTTGAATTTTGGCTTTTAGCTCCACTAACTCCTTCAGTGCCATCCTATAAGGTGCAATGGGCACCGGTGCCGTTCCTGGCAACAAGTCAATTCCAAACTCAACCTCTCAGTTCGGGGGTAAACCCAGAAACTCCTCTGGAAAAACATCTTGAAAATCCTTGACGGTTCTAACTTTATCCACTGTCAGATCCTCAGTTTTCGATTGGCTTACAAATGCCAAATAAGCGTCACATCCCATTCGAATCCACTTCTCGGCTCTCAATGCCGACACCATATTAGACAGATAATCCCTACGCTCGCCTATCACCAAAACCTCTTCATCCTTTGTGGTCTTTAACATTATTCACTTAGCAGCACAATCCAGAGTAGCCCTATGCTTAACAAGCCAATCCATTCCCAAAATGAGATCGAATTCTCCGAAAGGTAGCTCCATCAGATCTCTAGAGAAAACTTTTCCTTAAGTTTCTATAGGCACATCTCTATACGGTTTATCTATATTAACCAAGTGACCCAAAGGACTTAATACAGATACCCCACTCACGGTCTCCTCCGAGCGCACACCCAGCGACCCAGATATAGCACATGCAACATATGAATGGGTAGATCCAACATCTATCAACGCAGTGTATGGCATACTAGAAATCAGAAACGTACCAGTTATGACATCAGGTGCATCACCCTCCTCTCGGCGACGAGCTGCATACACCAATGTCGGATGACGAGCCTCAGTAAATCCAGCACCCCTGTCAGGCGCTCCTCTTCCTCGATCATTTCCATTACCACCTCTGCTTTGCCCACGTCCTCTCGGAAACTGTGGTCTACCCCTCACTGGTTGAGCGACCCTCTGCTCTAAAACTTGAACCTGATCTGGTTCCTGGGGACAATCCTTAACCCTATGCTCCATAGATCCGCATCGAAAGCAAGCACCAGAACATTTTCGACACTCGCCCATATGCATCTTCCCACAATTCCTACAACCCAGCGGTCTAACAGTATTCATCGGTACTGCTCAAGCTGGCTCCATTACCCTTGCTCTCTTAATATTCCTGTTCATACCACCTGAAAGTCCTGAATCTCTCCTAAAACAGTTTCGATCTTTCTAACGATTCTGTCTTTCTGTATGCTTCACTTCCTCAGCTATCTTAGCTTTCTCCACTAAAGCAGTGAAGTTACACTCCCTCTGCGGCGCAATCAGCACCCTAAGTTCATCTCTCGGACATCCTCGAAGCGTACGCTACGCTTATACTCTGTAGCCACAATCCCAGAAGCATACCAGCTCAGTCTCAAAAACTCAGACTCATACTCAGCCACTGACTTACTCCCTTGGACTAGGTTCAGAAATTCTTTCTGGCGAGCGTCCACGTAACTAGCCCCAACATACTTTCCTTTGAAGGCTGTCTTAAACAGTTCCCAAGTCACACTGTCAGCAAAAGTGCCATCTCTCACCGTGAGCCACCACTGATAAGCCTTATCCCTGAGTAACAATATGGCTCCCTTCAGCTTCTGCTCCATAGAGCAGTCCAGATCATCCATAATCCACTCTGTGGCTTCTAACCAATACTTAGCCACATTCGGAGCTACACCTGATACTCCCTTAAATATCTCTGCTCCATTGGCCCGGAGCCGTTCAGAAATAGACCCCCAAATTTCGTTTCCCGTACTTGCCCCAGCAACGCTTTCCAAAACTCAGAGCATTGCTTGGGACAGAGCATCGTCTCCAGCACCTCGATCATGAGACTCTACCTTCGTTGCCGGTGGTACTGGTGCATCTGCTGCCGGCACATGTCCTGAAGACGAAGATTCAGCCTGAGCATTACCTCGGCCACGTCCACGGCCTCTTCCACGAGCTGCTCGTGTACTCATTTCGTATTATCTGATTAAGAATTTTTTGAATCAATTTAATATTTCAGTGTTTATTACAGATGTCTTATGAATAACAGTAATTTAGAGTTTGAGTTTGTTTCCTTTTGCGGTAGCCTAGCTACAGTCTCAGTCTACTTCTCAGAGTTACTATAGTTCCAGTGTTACCCTAACTAAAGTACCATGACAAGGTTTTGTACAAGCATTTAATAGATATTTCAGAAACAATCAGGAAGGCTAAAAAAACTTACAGACTTGGGCCAGAGATTCGGTGTGTCACCTTTTAAAAACCCTAATTTTAGAAAACTGATTTTAATCTTTAAAATCATCTATTTGTAAAGAGAAAATATTGGAAACATTCTCGAAAAAAATTTATAATCAAGTTCTAAAAAAAAAAGATTTTCGAAAACCTTTATTCAGTGTTTCTTTACAAACTCCCATTTTTAGACCCGTTCCATAGCCGAGTTGTTGTAACTTGGCTCTGATACCACTAAATGTAACACCCCAAACCCGACCCAGACGTTATGGCCAGATCTGACGTGTCACATGGACTTACGACTTAGTATGCATTCACTAGTTTAAGTGATTGGGTTGGTCTTTGTAAAAACAGCGGTTTAATGAAAAGCCGATTTATCAATCCTTAGGCTATCCATTTGTTGTGCTTGTTGAGTCTTGAAAACGTTCATTAATTTTGAAAACCCGCGCAGCCTAACACTAGCAGTTTCGTCATAGTATAAATATAATCAGAAAATAAAACCATAGCGGAAAAAAGAAATTTAAATAGCGGCCTTATTACAACTTAAAACCCAAAATTAAATCAGAATATAAAAATAATAAAAATAAACTAACTTAGAAAAACCAACTTTGCAGATGATGTGGCCACTCCGAATCCCTCACAGCTCCAAGCCCACTATGGTTGGGGATTTCCTGCAGAGATGAAAATAAAGGGTGAGTTCGGTAAACTCAGTGTGTAACATAACCCAACCATAGCCCAAAACAGATCAAACCTCAGAGTCAGACGTATCTAGGCCTTGACCCAGTACAGAAATCAAAATGAAACCCATTGGCACATAGTAGATGCAGAAAAAAATATAACACGAATGCAGAAATCCCAACTCAGAGCCATCCATAACACCCCCGTACCAGCCTTACACCATGTGGGGAGACTACTCGACCCACCCAACCGCTACACACCACAGAAATTGCGGCGAGGCTGCCAGATATTGTGACGAAGTCACCAGATACAGATATTATGGCTAGGCCACCAGAATAGATATATATATGTGGTGAAGCCACCAGCTTGCAGCGAGGCTGCCAGAACGCTTCCTCCATCAATATAAACACATGTCCCATGCAACAGAAATAATATGTCATGGCACACGTATACAGAAACAGAACATCATGCTTTTTAGAAAAAAATAACCGTAGGGGTAAAATCATAATTTTGCATGCATAAGGGTATTTTAGTCATTATAACCATTGCTAAGGTTTCATGCTCATTCTAGCATTTACCAAGTAATCAGAAGTACTTACCTCATCTTTTTACCAAACTGGGCCCGTTGGCCTATTGTCCCATTTTCGGCCCATTAAGCCCAAAAATACCGTTGTGCACGAAAATGCACACTCTGCACTCTAATCATCCAAATGCACCATATTCATTAACAACTGTCTCACGAGCGCTCGTACGCTCGCAAGTTCATAAAATACCAACATTTCGGTTTTTCAGCTTTTACCGATTCAGTCTAAGGGAGGGTGTCGTTTACACACCTGGTTGATGACGATTGATGACGATATCTCCCATGCGATAATCCTGCAATCGATCACTAACACATTAGACTTAAAAATTAACGATAACTAGCATAAATCCATGTCAACTAACCTAATCATCACACAAGTTAGTCATTTACGCACGAGGGGCAAAATAGTCATTTTATCGTCCAAAGGTAAATCTGTAGTCCTACCCTACAAGGGTATTTTAGTAATTCTACAACTTATCCACTTGGGCCTACGAACCCATTGGGACCACATGGCCCATTTCAGCCTATCACGGCCCGAAATAGCCGTCCTACTACCAGAGTAATGAGAAATACACACCTGTTAGGAGACTGCAGTTAATCCGCGCTCCAAACACTCTTAGTTGACGCCCAACCCAAACGAGCACGTCACAAAGCGAAAGGGTTCAGCCAAGAAGGGTATGCCTACACTCCTCATGGTTTGCTTGATTTAAAGCCAGCTCTCCATCTACTCTTATGTTAGCTTCCCGATGTGGGATCCCTCCATCACTAGAGTTTAAAACCAACACCAACTCTTGCCGTCCCAACATAGCAAACTAATCAACCTTTGCGTGCCAAGGGATTCGAACCAAAGTCCTCTCACATGCCAACTCACGCCACCACCACTAAAAACCAAAATATATTGCAAGAGCCAAGACTTGAACCTTGGACCCCTTGCTTCCTCTATGGCATCACTTCCTTGTCCCCTAAGTGGCACCACCTTGCCACTACAACACACTCCTTTTTGTGTCATCTTTTACCCCTTTACTCTTAAAAGCCCAAATGCCAATTGCATCACCTGTTCATAAAATTAAAATTCCGAGGACTACCACGGATTTAACTTAAGTTTGGGCCTTCCAAAGGCCCACTAACCTACTAAAATATATATTTTAACCAACCAGAACACACAAAAAATTTAAAAATCACAGAAACACAGAAAACCTGAAAATTGGGGCGTTACATACCTTATAACCATTACTAGCCATTCCAATGGCTAGGTTACAAACATCATTTTCAAGCCACTAATGGCCAAGTATCCTATACATGCCATTATATAAAAATGATTTTTACTATATATACCCAAAATAAGCTAGTGGATAGTGTGATGATGCTCCAACTGAACTCGAACCTTCGCGAGCTTCCGAGCACTATAAAACAGGGAAAGTAAACCTAAATAAGCATTACTTGCTTAGTAAGTTCGTATAACAGGAACTAAAACTTACAAATTTACATTTATTAACATTAAGCGTTCAATAACATGTTTTTTCATCAATTTGGCAAATTTACCTATACACAGATACTCAATCAAACAAGTTAGTTACATAAATATTCACATAAGCATCAAGTAAGCATAGATGAGTTCATCATACTATATTCTTTCAAGACATCATTCATTCCGTCTCATAATTCTCATATTAAATCAAGTATTTTATCCGTTGAATCATTGATATTCCAATGGATATTCAAATAGTACACTCAAGGTGTACAATTTAACAACATGCCCATTCATATTCAGGAGTACCCATTAGGGCACTAAATCAGAAAGCACACTCTCGAGCCTCATGACATATAACAGGGTTAAAAGTCTAGGCTAAATCCTTTTTGTAATATATGCTCAGAAGAGCTCAATTAGGATTACCAGTCCAGGCTAAATCCTAATTGTAACATATGCTCGAGAGGGATTATATCAAGATTACCAGACCAGACTAAATACTGTCAGCAACAATGCAGGACCTCATTTAGTAAGGAAATTTCATTTATCCATCGAAATCCAATATTTGAACGAAATTTAACCCTTTTCAAACAATCTCAAACATGTAATCATTTCTTATGTTATAACATTCAAATTAACTCACATGAATATAAAACACATTCCATACAACACAACATTCAATTTATCACATTTACGCGATCAATTAAGTTACACGAACTTACCTCGACACTTGTTCGCGTATATAAATCTATTACTCCAAAACTCTCTTTTTCTCGATCTAGCTTCAAATTTTTGTTATCCGGATCTATATAAATGAATTTATTCATCAATTTATAACATTTCACATTCAAGTGGACTCAATTTACATCCTAGGAAACATTACCATTTTGCCCCCAACGTTTCCATAAATTCCAATTTCGTCCCTAGGCTTAGAAAAATGAAATTTTATGCAATTTACTCTCTATTCCAAGCCTAACCAAAATTTTACTATAAAATTTACAGCACATACATTCTATAAAATTTAGAATTTTTCTTCAATTTTCACAACTTTACATTTTAGCTCCCAAATCATGTTTTCATCAAAAATCACTTTGTAAAAGTTGTTTATCTATCAACAACCTTTCATTTTCTACCATAAATTTCGTATTTTCAGCATATTCATCCATGACCTAATTTTCATACTTTGATAACTTTTCAAATCAATCCCCCAAATAGATAGATTAAGCTATCCCGATTTCAAAAAAATCAAAATTACTAAAAACTGGAATATAAAACTTACCTAATTAAGCTAAGAAAGTTTCTTCACTCTCTCCCAGGGTTTCCATGTATTTTGGGGATGAAGATGACATAAAATAAAATGATATTTCTTTTATCATCTTTTAATTAATTAAATTAATTCAATTTTCAATTTAGTCTTTGCCCTTTTCTAAATTTTCATGGATGAGTCATCAAAAATATCCACATACTTTTCTTTAATGGTCTAATTACCATATAAGGACATCAAGTTTTGAATTCCATAGCTATTTAATCCTTCTAGCTACTAGAATTTAACTTTTGCAGTTTATGCGATTTGGTCTTTCCTGTAATTAAACACATAATCGGTAAAATTTTCTTATCAGAATTTTCACATGACATTTTTAGCATAATACGAACCATATAATGAAATTAAAATAAATTTTATTTTTAGCTCAGATTTGTGGTCCTGAAAGCACTATTCTAATTTTATTGAAGATTGGGTTGTTACAGATATCACAATAGGCAACCAATTTGACTGATCAAATTCAATATAAAGAATTTCACTATTCTGACATTTCAACTCAATAGTCTTTTGTTTACAGTTTACAATAGCATTATGTTGAGTCAACCAATCCATACACAAGATCACATCGAATTCATCAAACGGGAAAAGCATCAAGTCGGCCGAAAAATAATGACCCCGAGTCAACAAAAGACAATTCTTGCAAACTTTATCAACTAGAACATACTGCCTTAAGGGGTTCACTACTTTAACCACGAATTTAGTGGACTCAACAGGAAAACTCTTACTAGACACTAAATTCGTATAGACATGTGAATGGGTCAACCTAAGATCAATCAAAGCAGTTACATCAGTGTCATAAAGAGAAAAAGTACCTGTGATAACATCTGGTGCCGATGCATCCTCACGAGCGCGAATAGCCTAAGCTTTGGCTGGTGCTCGAGCCTCGGATCTCATAGCAGAATCCTTTGTTGCACCTTTTCTACTATTTATATTTCCAGTATTTTGAGGTGGTCTCTCTCTGGCAACTGTATTACTCAGCCTTGTAGTTGGAAATTTATCTTTCTCAGGCAACTCGGGACAATCACGAATAAAATGTTCTTTCGAGCTACTTCTGAAACAAGCTTTATTATTCATCCATCAATCTCAAAAATGTCGTCTTCCACATTATTGACACTCAAGTTTGTTGGATTTGACACTACCAACGCTCGATATTGAAGTGCCTTGAGCTTTTGGACTTGTGCGTTATTTCCTACGATCTCTGTTGGAATACCCCACTGAAGCAGTTGGACGATTATAAGAATCCTTTGATTTCTTTGACGATGACTGGTATGATTTTCTCATTGACCTCTTTCTAAAATCTCTAGCTTCAGAATCGACCCTTCTCTTTTCTTTGCTAAGCTTCTCGGCTTTGTGTGCTCTATCAACTAACACAACAAATTCTTTCAGTTCAAGAATCCCGACTAGAAGCTTAATGTCTTCGTTCAACCCGTCTTCAAACCATTTACACATAATTTATTCAGTGGAGACGCACTCTCGGGCCTACTTACTCAGTCTCATGAATTCTCTTTCATACTCTGTTACAGTCATACAACCCTATTTCAACTTTAGAAATTCCTTGCATTTTTTACCAAGGAACCACTGACTTATGTACTTTTTCTTGAACTCAGTTTGAAAGAATTCCCATGTGATCCTTTCTCTCGTAGAATAGATATCAAGGTATACCACCACTTAAGGTGAATCTCTTAGAAGAGATACAACACGTTTAACACATTCAGATGGTGTACAAAACAACTTATCAGAAACCCCAATCGTATTCCCAAGCCAAAACTTGGCTCTCTGCGGATCATCATCAACTGTAGCTCTAAACTCTTCGGCCCCATACTTTCAAATTTTATCCACAGGAAATTTGCTTAAACATACGGGTTCCAAGACTTGAGAAGCTATCGGAATCGATTAGGGAATAGTTGGCAGTGGAGGTTGCTGAGTAGCCAGATTTGTTCAAACAAACTCGGTGAACCACTCATTCATCATTTGGAGGAAGGATTCCTTGGCCTCTCCTCTATGACCCTCAGATACGGGTCTCGATCCAGTTGGCACTACTCCGTGAACAGAGACTTGTGCATTACTTTCTACATCATCAGAGTCTGCTTGATTGGAATCCATTACTATATGAAAACATGATTTAAAACTATCAGGAGATATCACACTATTACAGGTTATATATGGCATGTATAGCTAGACTCACACACACAGTACGTTAGTCCTAGAATCAACTAAACCGTAGCTCTGATGCAAATAAATGCAACACCCCTACCCCGTATTCATCGTTGAAATAGGGTTACAAAAAATTACTGAACTTATCAATGAAACAATCATACATTTCATATTCATATTTCAAATCCAAACAAAAGTCATTCAAATTCAATCATATAGTCCCTAACACGAGCCCTTAAGGCCTAAAACAAGCATTAGAAGTGGTTCGAGACTAAACCGAAAACTTAAAATATTTTTAGAAAAGCATGAAAATTTTTCAAAGTACAGGGGACATACGCTCGGGTGGCCAGGCCATGTACCCTTCGAAATGGTCTCACACACCCATGTGCCAAGTCGTGTGCTAGGCCGTGTGAAAACTTGAGGGTATACTGACTTGTGCCATATGGCCATGCCACACGTCCGTGTGCTAGGCCATGTGAAGCTACTGACTTGGTTTCTAAATAAGTATCAGGGGACACACAGCCGTGTCACCTGGCCATGTATCACACACAGCTGAGACACACGCCCGTGTCTCTGTCCTTGTGGACAAAAATAAGTCATTTTCCAGGCCGTATTTCTCACCCAACGTGGTACCAAACTAAGCCAAACAATGTACATACAACTATGACATAAATAAGCATTCAAGACTAACCAATTCCAAGTTTATAGCATGCAATATCCCCAAATTCACTTGACCACTTAAAAGTATACAACCATCCATTCAAAATCATACCAATATCACTTCCAAAAGTTACTTAAATGGTCAAAAGCATATATACACATTTGTGCCTAAAAAAAACATGCATACCATATATCAAGGTCACCTATTAAGTACCAATCTACCAGTACACAATCAAAGAATTCCCATGGCAATCCAAACAACATATAACATGAGACAAACCACACATATATACATACCAACATATACCAAATCAATCCATATTAAATGACTAATTACATAACCAAAACATATAGTATTTCATTAGCCAAAAGACCTATACATGCCATATAACCAAATTACATAAAGTCCAAAAGTACTAAAAGAAGAGTTTGATAGTGTGATGTTGTAACAACCCGGTTTTAGCTAAATTAGAACTGTGGTTTTGGAACCACAAATTCGAGGTAGTAAAATTATTTTAATATTATTTTATGTGTTTACAGCATGTGATTAAATATGTGTGAAATTTTTGTGAGCTAATTTTATCGTTTAATAGCTTAATTTGGGAAAAGGACCAAATCGCGTAAAATGCAAAAGTTGCATTCTATATGTTAAAGGTGTTTAATTGCTATGATTTATTAAAAGAAAGGTCCTTAAAATTTTATTATATCATTAATAGCTTGATTGGACCATTATGGACATGTATTAATTAGTTTTCATGTTTTATAACTAAGGTTAAATAAGTAATTTGGTGATTTAAGCTAATTAAAATAAAAAAATTGAATTATCATCTTCATTTTTATCCTTTCGTGACTGAAATATCAAAGAAGAAGAAGCTAATTTAGGGCTAGAACTTCCCGAACTTGCATTGCTTGATTAAGGTGTGAATTTGACTCGATTTTTAATGATCTCTATGTTTTTGTGATCGTTGCTTTGAGTACTAGCTAGCCCAGGGCCTAATTTACAAAACTACTTAATGTTTTGAAAGTTTCCATTGATGAATTCATGTGTTTTTGAAAGACTGGTGATGAATTATGAAAGCTTAGTGATAGATATCTATGTTTTGTAAAGTGATTTTGAGTAAAAAATGAATATTAGGGATTAAATTATGAAAAGATGAAAATGTGGGGTTAAAAATGTAAATAAATGTAAAATATGGGCTGCTAGGGGTACTATAGTAATTTGGCACACATGGGTTTGAATTAATTGGTGTAATTTTGTGTTTATTGAAATAAGGACAAAATTGTAAGAAATATGAAACATTAGGAGCTAAAGTGTAAAAATGCCCAAATAAGTATTTTTGGATGAAATTGAATGGTTTTCTAACACCCCAAACCCGACCTAGACGTTATGGCTAAATTTGCGATGTAACACCCCTAAACCCAAAATCGTTATCGGATTAGGGTTGCGAGGCATTACAAGACGGACAGAACATTTCAAACCAATCCAGAATCACAGACATCACATAACATTTATGTAACACTCTGAATTTGGGCCTTGAGCATGGGAGCGGTTGAAGGCAGCTTATAATATTCTGTTGTGCGTGAAAATTTCGTTCATGAAGGCTTGTTTTAGTGGTTAAGTGTGTTGAGAAGTGTTGGAGAAGTCCTGGGTTCAAACTTGGACTCTAGCAAAAATTTTGGTTTAAGGTGAATCAAACCTTGGGTGTAGTAGTTAGGCCTTAAGAATATTGTTGGAGAAATTGTGACACAAAAAGCCTTGTGGCTTAGTGGCAAGTAGCGTGTGGAGCATTTAAGGGGAGGCATGGGTTCGAATCCCATGGCAAGCAAAGAGCATTTATTTTGCTAACAGGGGGCGGCAAGAGTTGGTGTTGAATTTAAACTCTGGTGATGGAGGGATCCCACATCGGGAAGCTAACATAAGAGTGGATGCGAAGCTGGCTTTAAATAGAGAGAACCATGAGGAGAGTAAAGGTACCTTTCTTGGCTGATCCCTTTCGCTTTATGTCGTGCTCGTTTGGGTTGGGCGTCGGCTAAGAGTGCTCGGAGCACGGATTAACTGCAGTCTCCTATCAGGTGTGTATTTTCTCGCTACTCTAGCTGTAGGACGGCTACTTCGGGTCGCGATGGGCCGAAAGGGGCCACGTAGGCCCAATGGGCCTACTGGCCCAATTGGATAAGTTGTTTGATTGTGTAGTAGATATTGGACTAGGCTAGGTGAATCTCATATCTGTAGCTAGATTTGGGCTAAAAGGGCCACACGAGCGTGTGGGCCCATTTGGGCCGAGAATAGGCTTTAGGGCCATTCGTATTGTTATCCCTGTTTAGAATACTTTAGTTTACCAAATTACGAAAATACCCTTGGTTTACATAATTACCAAAATACCACTGGTTTGTAAAATTACTAAAATACCCTTTGTTTACAAAATTACCAAAATACCCCTGGTTTGTAAAATTACCAAAATACCCTTGGTTTGTAAAATTACTAAAATACCTTTTGTTTATAAAATTACCAAAATACCCCTGGTTTGTAAAATTACCAAAATACCCTTGGTTTGTAAAATTATCAAAATACTGCTAGTTTGTAAAATTACCAAAATATTCCTAATTTGTGAAATTACTGAAATACCCTCGACCTGTAAAATTATTAAAATACCCTCAACTTGTAAAATTACCAAAGTACCATTGATTTACAGAATTACCGTTTTACCCACGATTTACAAAATTACCGAAATACCCTTGTAGGGTAGAAATCTCGAAATACCCTTGTAGGGTAGAATTACTCAAATACCCCTGTAAGATAGAATTACCAGAATACCCCTTTAGGGTAGAATTACTGAAATACCCCTGTAGGGTGGAATTACCGAGATACCTTGTGGGGTAAAATTACCATTTTGCCTCTAAGGTGTTAAATGACTGTTTTGCCCTTGTGGCCAAGTGACTAACTTGGACTGTGTGGTTGACGAATTTGATTGTGAATATATGTTGGTATGTGAATGACTTGACTGTGACTGTTTGATTCAAATATGGGCATGACATTCTGCATACATGACATGTTGCATGGGTTGGGATTTTGTAAGGAGGAAGATCTGATCTGTTAGGATCGCATGGTTGCTTGACGACTGTGGATCCACCGAAGGCTTAAGAGCCGTATATTCGTACTGATTTGATAAGGTCACACAGGTCGCCCAAGATGGCTGTGGTCCGATCAATGGCTGAGTGCCGATCATATTTACCCGAGGCTGTGTGCTGACTATATTACCGTCGCTGATGGCTATATGCCTAACATGATACAGCTACCGATGGCTTAAAGCCTTCTAATTATGGCTTTGTGTCAACCTACATATGGCTCTGTGCCAACCTGATTATGGCTGTGTGCCAAACGTATTTGCCTAAGGCTATGTGCCAAAATATTGTTATTGACGACTCTGTGTCGATCACATTTACCTAGGGCTGTGTGCCGGTTATGTTCCTCTAATTGATGGCTATGTGCCTAACATAATGCAGTTATCGAAGGCTTTGTGCCACGTATTCTGTTAAGTGGCTTTGCCACATTATCTGTTTCTGGTGGCTATGCTACAAATATCTGTTCTGGTGGCTCTGCCAGAATATCTGTATCTGATGACTCTGTCACAATATCTGATAACTAAGCAGTAATGCTGCAACTATGGAGTGTAGGGCTGGGTGGGTTGAGCTATTCCCCACATGGAGTGTAGGGCTGGTACGGGTGGAGTGTAGCGGTTGGTTATAGGCTGGATTGGGTTGGGATTGTATTTACATTCTGATTTTTGATTCTGTTCCCTGATACTGATTCTGATTTTGATTCTGTTACCTGATACTGATTCTGATTCTAATTCTGTCACCTAATTCTGATTCTGATTCTGATTCTAGTTCTGATAATGTTTCTTATTCTGTAATGGGTTAAAGCCCATCTGGTACTGTCTGTTAAAATGGGCTAAGGCCCAATTGATACTGAAACTATAAGTAGGGCTGGGGCCAACTTTTAATTCTTTTATATGACTGACTGTTCCTTTTATATAGTAGGGGATTTCACACTGAGTTTTCGTAAAATCACCCCGTTTATTAGCCTTTCAGGTAATTTCCATCCTTAGACGGATCGGGGCTGCGAGGGGCTCGGAGGAAGCCACACACACTGTTTATGTTATAGTTTTGATTATTGCTTTTAAATGTTTTTAAGTGGGTTGTAGTAAAGCCGTTGTAATTTTCTGGATTTCAAATTTGGAATTTTATTTATTGTTCTTATAATTGCTAGTATTAGAACACGGTTTTCCAAAGCAACTACTATTGTTCAAAACATCACATAACCGCAATTGTTTTTAAATTAAGCTTTGCAACTGCCAGGATTTTTTGCAAAGTTGTTAAGAATGTTATTCAGCTGAGGTTTTCTAACAAGGTTTAAAAAGGGTACAAGTTTTTAATTATTAAGAAAGGTTTTTAATGGAAACATGGTTTCCGAAAAACACTTCAATGTGACACGCCAGATTTGAGCCAAACTTCCAGGCCGGGTTTGGGGTGTTACATTTAGTGGTATCAGAGCCTGGGTTGCAACAACTCGGCTGTGGATTGGTTTTCAAAGGTTGATTTTTAGAAAATTATTTTCAACCATGTGGTCAGTTTGAGGTATTTCTTTTAAAAAGTGTGGCACACCGAGTCTCCGGCGCTGAATCCGTAAGTCTTCTGAATACTTTTGTCTGTTTAGAAATTGAAATACTGTAGATTTTTTTTAGATATTGGTCTGAATTTAAATTTGGTATTTATTTTATGTGGATGTGATGTTTGGATATAGAAATTGTATATATGTGTGACAAATATATGGCTGCTTCTGTGAATAAATGTTGTATGTATGAGATGTTTCAAGTTTTAGTTGAAGTGTGATAGTGATAGTAGGATCAGAGTGCGCAGCGGTAGCGTAGTGGGGTAGATGTTACACGACTACCCTGTTAGATGGAAATTTCGGGGCCGAAATTTCTTTAAGGGAGGTAGAGTTGTAACACCCTGAATTTGGGCCTTGAGCATGGGAGCGGTTGAAGGCAGCTTATAATATTCTGTTGTGCGTGAAAATTTCGTTCATGAAGGCTTGTTTTAGTGGTTAAGTGTGCTGAGAAGTGTTGGAGAAGTCCTGGGTTCAAACTTGGACTCTAGCAAAAATTTTGGTTTAAGGTGAATCAAACCCTGGGTGTAGTAGTTAGGCCTTAAGAATATTGTTGGAGAAATTGTGACACAAAAAGCCTTGTGGCTTAGTGGCAAGTAGCGTGTGGAGCATTTAAGGGGAGGCATGGGTTCGAATCCTATGGCAAGAAAAGAGCATTTATTTTGCTATCAGGGGGCGGCAAGGGTTGGTGTTGAATTTAAACTCTGGTGATGGAGGGATCCCACATCGGGAAGCTAACATAAGAGTGGATGCGAAGCTGGCTTTAAATAGAGAGAACCATGAGGAGAGTAAAGGTACCTTTCTTGGCTGATCCCTTTCGCTTTATGGCGTGCTCGTTTGGGTTGGGCGTCGGCTAAGAGTGCTCGGAGCGCGGATTAACTGCAGTCTCCTATCAGGTGTGTATTTTCTCGCTATTCTAGCTGTAGGACGGCTACTTCGGGCCGTGATGGGCCGAAAGGGGCCATGTTGGCCCAATGGGCCTACTGGCCCAATTGGATAAGTTGTTTGATTGTGTAGTAGATATTGGACTAGGCTAGGTGAATCTCATATCTGTAGCTAGATTTGGGCTAAAAGGGCCACACGAGCGTGTGGGCCCATTTGGGCCGAGAATAGGCTTTAGGGCCATTCGTATTGTTATCCCTGTTTAGAATACTTTACTTTACCAAATTACCAAAATACCCTTGGTTTACAAAATTACCAAAATACCCCTGGTTTGTAAAATTACTAAAATACCCTTTGTTTATAAAATTACCAAAATACCCCTAGTTTGTAAAATTACTAAAATACCTTTTGTTTATAAAATTACCAAAATACCCTTAGTTTGTAAAATTACCAAAATACCCTTGGTTTGTAAAATTTTCAAAATACCCCTAGTTTGTAAAATTACCAAAATATCCCTAATTTGTGAAATTACTGAAATACCCTTGACCTGTAAAATTATTGAAATACCCTCGACTTGTAAAATTACCAAAGTACCATTGATTTACAGAATTACCGTTTTACCCTCGATTTACAAAATTACCGAAATACCCTTGTAGGGTAGAAATCTCGAAATACCCCTGTAGGGTAGAATTACTCAAATACCCCTGTAAGGTAGAATTACCAGAATACCCCTTTAGGGTAGAATTACCGAAATATCCCTGTAGGGTGGAATTACCGAGATACCTTGTGGGGTAAAATTACATTTTGCCCCTAAGGTGTTAAATGACTGTTTTGCCCTTGTGGCCAAGTGACTAACTTGGACTGTGTGGTTGACGAATTTGATTGTGAATATATGTTGGTATATGAATGACTTGATTGTGACTGTTTGATTCAAATATGGGCATGACATTCTGCATACAAGACATGTTGCATGGGTTGGGATTTTGTACGGAGGAAGATCTGATCTGTTAGGATCGCATGGTTGCTTGACGACTGTAGATCCACCGAAGGCTTAAGAGCCGTATATTCGTACTGATTTGATAAGGTCACACAGGTCGCCCAAGATGACTGTGGTCCGATCAATGGCTGAGTGCCGGTCATATTTACCCGAGGCTGTGTGCCCCGTTTATTAACCTTTCAGGTAATTTCCATCCTTAGATGGATCGGGGCTACGAGGGGCTCAGAGGAAGCCACACACACTGTTTATGTTATAGTTTTGATTATTGCTTTTAAATGTTTTTAAGTGGGTTGTAGTAAAGCCGTTGTAATTTTCTGGATTTCAATTTTGGAATTTTATTTATTGTTCTTATAATTGCTAGTATTAGAACACGGTTTTCCAAAGCAACTACTGTTGTTCAAAACATCACGTAACCGCAATTGTTTTTAAATTAAGCTTCGCAACTGCCAGGATATTTTGCAAAGTTGTTAAGAATGCTATTCAGCTGAGGTTTTCTAACAAGGTTTAAAAAGGGTACAAGTTTTTAATTATTAATAAGGGTTTTTAATGGAAACATGGTTTCCGAAAAACACTTCAATGTGACACGCCAGATTTGAGCCAAACTTCCAGGTCGGGTTTGGGGTGTTACAATTTATGCATAATCTAACATCAGCAATTCATCTCTTTAGACGGTCTAAGAGACTTAAAACATACTTTTAGGGCCAGTCGGAACTAAACCGAACACATTAATAAATTTCAAAACTAAGAAAATTTTTCAATTTTGTTGAAGTCACATGCCCATGTAACCAGGCCGTGTGCATCACAAGGGTATCAGACACACCCATGTGAACCAGCCGTGCCAAAACAAGGCACACATACTGACTTTCACCTACGGCCAATAGACACGCCCGTGTGCTATGGCCTTGTGATACTTAGCTAGCTACTGATTTAAGCCCACAGCCATATGACACGCCCGTGTTCCCTGACCGTGTGGCACGATGAAGGCCTAATTTAAGCCAACTTGCCACCCCTATTTGGGCCATTCCTACAAGCAACATTAAACAACATTCATGCCACAATTTTCAGCCAATTCCATGCTTAAAATGACCAATTCATATTAGATCATAAAACATTACAAATCACACATCATTTGGCATCACTAACCAAATACCAAAACTATACACACACATATCATTTGTTAGCTAACTTTCATGGCATAACATAATTAAATATCAAAGCTTAAATACATAAACATTCTAGCCTATACATGGCATACTCAAAAATATTTACACTTTCAAAAGTACCAAAATGAGTTCAATAGTGTGGTGACAATCCTCGACTATCCCCCGAGCCTTCAGTAGCTACGATAACTGAAAAACAGATAGAAATTACACAGAGTAAACTACAAAGAGCTTAGTAAGCCAAATACAACTAGTATAACTATTAAAGTATGCAAGACAAAAGTCAATTGCAAGAATTCATAACTATTTCACAGAGTAATTCATGAGCCTAACCATGCTCATTTGCTTGTATACATGTCATGTTTCATTTCCATGAGTTCGTACATACTTCGCATTCATTATTTCACAGAAATAGAGTCTTACATATTCAAAAATTTAGTATGATACAAACATACCTGTATAGATTATACATTTCATATATTCATTCCCATATCTCGTACTCTATCATCAGATAGTTCCGAAACGATACAGATACTCATAAATAGGTACGATGCCAATGTCCCAGACATGGTCTTAAATGTAAATCTCAAGTCGAGGCCTGTGTCCCAGACATGGTCTTACACGATATCTCAAATCGATATCAACGTTCCTTCAGAAGCATACAAATCTTTTCAAATACTAACATATTATCAAAATTTACTCAAAATTTATTCATCAGGCTCTCAAGGCCGTCCAATATAGATTACAGTTTGTATGAGCAGAATTTAATCGATTTAACACATAACTGTAATTTAACTTACCTCGTACGAATTTCAGACGGAAACGAGTTGACTATTCAACTATTTTGGACTTCCCTCGATCTAAGTCTAATTTTCTTTGTTCTTGATCTAATACAATTCAAATTCAACCATTTAATCATTCATTTCATTCAAAATAATACATGAACACAAATTCAGGGCATTTTGCATTTTAGCCCTTACATTTTCACATTTGGACATTTTAGTCCATTTTTCACAAAATCACAAATATGCAAAATTCACTTAGACTATAGCTTGGCCAAATATACATAGCTTCTATACAAGTCAAAATAACATATTTAATTCACAATTTAGTCCTTCAAAACCTCATTTTCACAAATTATCCCAAATAGCTCTATTCCATCAAAAATTCAAGAACAAAGCATGATAATCTCACATATATCTTTCATAATCCATATAAAAACATTACAAGGCTCATATAATCATCAATGACACATTTCATAATCTTCAATAGAAACAAAAATTCAGACATGGGTTTTGAAGAACATGAAGCAACGATCACAAAAACATAGAAATTATCAAAAACGAACCAAAGTACATACCTTAATCAAGGATTACAAATGCCGAAATAACAAAACCCCATTTTAGCTCTTTTCCTTGCTTCATTCGGCCATGAGAATGATAAAATGGCCATTATTTTATGTTATATTTATTTAACATCTGTTTTATATGCTAATGATCATAAAACCCTTTAGTTATAAATCATTAAAATTTACCTAACATGTCCATAATTGTCCACCATTAACATAAATGGTAATTTTGACATGCAAGGACCCTCACTTGAATAAGCCAAATCAAATTGGTACTTTTAACACACAACTTTTACACTTTACGCGATTAGGTCCTTTTTCGTAATTAAGCATAAAAACAGACAAATTAAATCACAGAAACTTCGTAAATATAATTTCATATATCACAAACACAGAAAATAATATTAAAATATTTTTTAGAATCGGGTAAGTGGTCATGAAACCACTATTCTGACTAGGGTCACAACCGGACTGTTACAATTCTCCCCCTTTAGGGATTTTCGTCCCCAAAAATCTTACCATTAAACAGATTTGAATATTGTTGTCTCATTGAATCTTCAGGATCCCACGTAGCCTCTTCAACACCGTGTTGATGCCATATCATCTTAACTAATGGAATTTTCTTATTTCATAACTCTTTAACCTCGTGGGTTAAAACACAGATCGGCTTTTCTTCGTAAGTCATATCAGACTGAATTTCAATCTCAGAAGGGGATATCACAAGAGACGGATCAGATTTGTACCGTTAAAGCATCAATACGTGAAATACATTATGTATCTTTTCTAAATCAAATGGTAGCCTCAATTTATAAACAATTGGCCCGACTAGTTCAATGATTTCATACGGTCCAATGAACCTCGCACTTAACTTGCCCTTTTTACCAAATTGAAATAGTTTCTTCCACAGAGATACTTTCAGAAACACTTTATCACTGATCTTAAATTTGATAACTTTTCATTTTAAATCTGCATAAGATTTCTGACGATCCGAGGCAGCTTTCAGACTATCTCTGATTACTTTCACTTTCTGTTCTGTTTCTTTTATCAGATCAATACCATAAATCTTATTCTTACTGAGCTCATACCAGTATAATGGAGTTCTACACTTCTACCATATAAGGCTTCATACGATGCCATTTTGATGCTCGACTGAAAACTATTATTATACGCAAATTCAATCAAAGGTAGATAATGTTCTCACATACCTTCAAACTCAAGAATGCAACATCTCAACATATCTTCGAGTATCTGAATAATCCATTCAGATTGACCATCTGTTTATGGATGAAAAGTAGTGCTAAAATGCAATTTAGTACCCAGAGCATCTTTTAATTTCTTCCAGACTCGCGATGTAAATCTTGGGTCTCTATCTGACACTATCAACAATGGCACACCATGCAGTCTCACGATATCATAAATATATAATTCGGCCAATTTATCAAGAGAATAATTAGATCGAATCGGAACAAAATGAGCCGACTTCGTCAAACGATCAATTACAACCCAAATTGCGTCTTTCTTTCTCGGAGACAGGGGCAAACCAGAAACAAAATCCATAGTCACTCGATCCTATTTCCATTCTAAAATCATAATCGGTTGTAGTAATCCAGATGGCACCTGAGGTTCAGCTTTAACTTGCTGACAGATCAAACATTTAGAAACAAAATCAGATATATCTCTTTTCGTTCCAGACCACCAATAGTGCTGTTTCAGATCATTATACATTTTCATACTACCCAGATGTACTGATAAACAACTACTGTGAGCTTCTCTAAAAATCATTTGAATTAACTCTGGATTTCTCAGAACAGAAATCCGATCATGGAATCTTAAACAATTATCTTTATCAACTCTGAATTCAGAACCAATCTCTACATCACATTGAGTTCGTTTAGCCAAAATCTCATTATCAATCTTCTGAGCTTCGATAATCTGCTGTAAGAATAAGGGTCTGGCTTTTAATTCAGCTAAAACTGAACCATCATCAGACAGAACTAAATGAGTATTCATCACACGTAAAGCAAAAAACGATTTTTGACTCAAAGCATCAGCAATAACATTTGCTTTTCCTTGGTGATAATCAATCACAAGTTCATAATCTTTTAGTAGTTCTAACCATCTTCTCTGTTGCAAATTCAAATCTTTTTGTGTCATTAAATACTTCAGACTTTTATGATCAGAAAACACGTGACATTTCTCACCAAAGAGATAGTGACGCTAGATCTTCAAGCCAAACACAAAAGTAGTTAACTCGAGGTCATGTATCGGATAGTTATTTTCATACGGCTTTAGTTGTCTCGAAGCATAAGCAATAACTTTTCCTTCTTGCATTAAAACACAACCGAGTCTGTTCAATGAAGCATCACTGTAAATAATGAATTCTTTACCTGATTCAGGTTGCACCAGTACTGGAGCTTCAGTCAATAAAACTTTCAACTAATCAAAGTTGTTCTGGCACCTTTCAGACCATTCAAATTTCACATCTTTTTGAAGTAACTTTGTCAACGGGGTTGCTATCATAGAAAAGTATTTTACAAATCTTCTATAGTAACCGACAAGTCCCAGAAAACTGTGGACTTCAGAAACATTTCTCGGAGGCTTCCAATCCAGAATAGCAGAAATTTTGCTAAGATTAACTCAGATACCAGAGGCTGATACAATATGACCCAGGAAACCAACTTCTCACAACCAGAATTCACATTTACTGAACTTTACATACAATTGTTTACCTCGCAGAGTCTGTAGCACTATTCTCAGATGTTCAACATGCTCAGATTCATCACATGAATAAATCAGTATGTCATCAATGAATAGAACAACAAATTGATCTAGATACGGTTTAAAAATTCTACTCATCAAATCCATAAAGATAGCTGCTGCATTTGTTAATCCAAAAGGTATAACTAAAAATTCATAATGCCCATACCTCGTTCTGAAAGTAGTTTTCAGAATATCAGAGTCCTTTACTCACAACTGATAGTAACCCGATCTCAGATCTATCTTTGAAAACACAGTAGCATCTTTCAACTGATCGAATAAGTCATCAATTCTGGGCAGAGGATATTTGTTCTTTATAGTCACTTTGTTAAGCTGACAGTAATCAATACACATTCTCATTGTGCCATCTTTCTTTTTCAAGAACAAAATAGGAGCACCCCATGTGAAAGCTCGGTTTAGCAAATCCTCAATCAGTCAATTCTTGTAACTGAGATTTTCATTTCTTTAACTCAGTCGAAGCCATTCTATATGGAGCTATCAAAATCGGAGTAGTACCAGGTACTATATCAATGCCAAAATTGACTTCTCTAATCGGAGATAAACCCGATAATTGTTTAGGAAACACATCAGAGAATTCACAGACAACAGGCATTGATCAACTTTCTTATCATTCACTTTCGAGTCTATCACATAAGCTAAGTAGGTTTCACTACCTTTCTTCACATATTTTCGTGCTTTCATTGCAGATATCACAACTAATAGTCCATTCAGATCACTAGACTCAATTTGAATTATCTCATCATTCTTACACCTTAAATCAATGACTTTTCATTTACAATTCACAATAGCATCGTGCAAAGTTAACCAGTCCATTCTTATAATATTATCAAATTCGTCGAAAGGAAAAAGCATCAGATCAGTAGGAAAACAGATATCTCGAATCAATAACAAGCAATTCTTGCAGACTTTATCAACCAAGACACTTTTGCTTAAAGGGTTTGATACTCTAATTACGAATTCGGTAGACTCTATAGGCAAAGTCTTACTGTGTACTAAATTCATACAAATATAAGAATGCGTTGATCCAGGGTCTATCAATGCAATCACAGAAGTGTCATAAAGAGTAAAAGTACCAAAAATCATGTCTGGAGACGAGGCTTCCTCACGAGCTCAGATAGCATAGGCTCTGGCAGGTGCTTTGGCCTCAAATCTAACAGCAGTATCCCTAGCAGCTCTTTGACCACCACTTGCAGTTCCCGTGTTTCTAGATGGTCTACCTCTAGCTAAAGTGTTGCTCGATCTCAGATTCTGTACATTCTCTTGCTCAGTAGGTTTACAACAATCTCTTACGAAATGGTCCAGAGATCCACATAGGAAACAGGCTCAATCATTCAATCTACAATTTCCCGGATGTCTTTTACCACTATGTTTACATTCAGGTCTCCCAGATAGGACATTCCCGACACTTGCAACAAAAGTAATAGGAGCTCTAAAATTCAAATACAATCTAGCTCGATCTCGACTAGATTGTCCTACATCAGCCTTTGAACGACTATGATCATCCCAGAATTTCTTTGACAAAGACTGAAATGATCTATTCAAAGATCTCTTTCTAACATCTCTGGCTTCAGAATCAACTTTTTTTTTCTCTTTACTTAATTCTTCAGCTTTACAAGCTCGCTCAACGAGCACTACCATTTCTTTAATCTCCAAAATCCGAACTAACAGGCGAATATCTACGTTTAGTTCATCTTCAAATCTTTTGCACATGATCACTTCATTTGATACACATTCCTGAGCATACTGGCTCAATCTCACAAATTCACATTCGTATTCAGTAACAGACATACAGCATTGTTTAAGCTCGAGAAACTCTTTACGTTTCTGATCGATGAATCTCTGACTAATGTATTTCTTTTGAAATTCAGTTTGGAAGAAATCCCAAGTAACTCGTTCTCTCGGAACCACAAATATTAAAGTTTTCCACCAATGGTACGTTGCATCTCTTAGAAGGGAAACGACACATTTCACTCATTCCTCAGGATTCACACATTCCTCAGGATTCAGAGACATTTTATCAAACACTCTTATTGTATTATCTAACTAGAATTCGGTTCTTTTAGCATTATCATTCGTTGTAGCTCGGAACTCTCCAGCTCCATACTTTCTAATCTTATCAACTGGTGGTCTACTTACAGGTACCGCATTCATTGGTGGCATATCAGGAGTTTGAGAAGGATTAACCGGGGGTGGAGGTTGTTGTACAGCCGGATTGGTTCTAATGTATTGGGTGAACCTGTGACAGCCCAAAATTGACCCTAGTCGGGAAGTGGTTTCGGGACCACAAAACCGAGTCATAAAAATAATTGATTTCCATATTCTATGCTTATTATGTGTGTACATGAGTATGTGGAAGTTTCATTCTCCAATTTTGCCAATTGCATGAGAAATTATTAAATAGGGATTGATATGAGACATGGTGAAAATATTATAGGCTAATTTAAAATGGTCTATTAATGCATGTTGTGAAAATGATGGGTTTGCATGTCAAATTACCCAAAATTTGAGCTAGTGGTTGGCCATGCTATGGGTGGAAACATGTTGGGAACATGTTGGCCTAGTGAGGTATGTAGGAAAAAAATAAAATAAGGGGCATGGGCATAAAATAATGAAAAGGAGTATGATGAATACAAAAAAAAATGTGTGTAGTTGTTTCCCCCCCATTGCCGTGAGCTAAAGAAAAGAAAGGAGAAAATTTTTGTTCATCCTTTCTCATCTTCATTTAGCCGAAACTAGAAAGAAAAAAAACAAAGAAAAAAAAATGCTCATCCTTTGGTTCATCCTTGGCCAAAATTTTAAGGAGGAAGGAAGAAGAAAGGTTGAAGAGGTTCGGCCATGCATGTAGCTAGGCTAAGGTATGTTTGATGATGTTCCATGAGATGCATGCATGTTTTAGTTGTTAGCTTGAGTTCTACCTAGCCCATGGTCTAAATCTTGCTATGTGATGGAAATGACACTCGGCCATGGATGCATCATTCTTGGTTGATGTTTGATGTTGTGGTGATGAGGCATGAGGATGAGTTAAGATTCGGCCTAGGTGGAGTTTGTGTTAATGCCATTGCATGCTAAATATGAAGCTTGTTAATGATGCATGTGATGGTGGCTTGATGATTCTTGAACCTCCTTTTTAGCATTTTTGAGTGAGCACATATGTGCATTGGTTGCTAAATGGAGAAGAATCGGCTAGCAAGTTGTGTGCTAAGGCCGAATATAACTTTTGCATGTTAATGAGCAATGCATGTGTTAAATTGATGGAAAGGGAGAGGATGCTTTACTAGTGTGTATATGTGTGTATTAGTCAAGTTTTGAACTTGAAACAAAAGGGTGTTTAGTCAATACAAGTGACCATACTTGTAGAATGTATTAAGTGTTGAAATCGGCCCCAAAATAGACATGCATATTCAGCCAAGGGGGAAAAATTAGCTAAAATGTTGAGTTTGATTCATGATTCCGTACATATGTGACTTTAATGTCTAATGTATAAATATGGGCTAAGTGCCTTGTGTTCCTCTTTTCGATGCTCAAATGATTAAATCAATTTATTTGTTTAATTAAGCTCAAGAGCAAAGGGGAACTAAATCCGATAAAGGGAAGGAAAAAGTGGTCGAATAGCTATCGGAATCGTTCGACAACACCCGAGGTAAGTTCTTGAGTAAAAGAGCTTAAATTATGATGTGATTAGATCATGTTTTGAGCAAATTAAAATCATGCTCTTTGTGTGGCTATTGAGCCGAATTTGCAAGAATGATAAATGTCTTGTGTTTGAGTTTTGCTAACGAAAATGAAATACGAATGGGCCATGATTTATTGTTAAATGTGCATGGTTATTTGAATGCTGTCCGGGCTAAGTCCCGAAGGCTTGTGCTAAGTGACAATATCCGGACTAAGATCCGAAGGCATTTGTGCGAGATACTAATTCCGGGCTAAGCCCGAAGGCATTTGTGCGAGATACTAATTCCGGGCTAAGCCCGAAGGCATTTGTGCGAGTTACTAAATCCGGGTTAAGTCCCGAAGGCATTTGTGCGAATTACTATAACCGGGCTATGTCCCGAAGGCATTTGAACGAGGAGCTATATCCGGTTAAATTCCGAAGGTACGTGATTTGGGAATGAATGAACTTGCTGTAAAATTCCAGTTAATACTCTCGAAACATCCCAACATTGAGGTATGTTTCGTATGTGCTTGAATTTAGTTGAGCCCTTACAAATAGTTATTCGCTCAGTTGATAAACGAGCTACCGGCCTTTGGCTGAGTTGATCTTTTGTGTATGTACATAAGGGTTGATAATGTGAAGCAAGTACGATATCGTAAATTTGTGCATATGAAATTATCCGTTTAGCTATATGAATGCTATACTTTTGTTGTGCTGGAATTCCTTGCTCAAAACTTACTAAGCATAAATTGCTTACTCCGTTTCATTGCTCCTCTGTTTTATAGATTTGGTTCTCCAGCTATCGGACTCGGGATCTTGAGGTCAAAGTCGCCCACACTATCAAAGCCCCCTTTTGGTACAATTTTGGTTGAACTTCGAAATGGCATGTATAGGACTACCCGTTTGTTGTGGGTCGTGGACCCTTTGGACTTGTATAAATTTTGGATAGCCATGCGAAAATGGCTTATATGTGTTTGAGTATATTGTTATAATCATTTGGTGTGGATATGCTTGACAAGGATTGGCCATGGGGATGGTTAATCACTTCCATAAATTGTGCTATTTATGCAAAAAGGGCTAGTTGAATCATGGAAACCATGAAATAGGTAAAGTCTACCTTAAAGGCAGATGCTGACAGCAGCAGTGATGTAGATTTGGAAAATCACTAAAAATAGTAGGAATGGAATTAAATAGTGAATAAATTATGTAAACAAACCTTGATGAGTCTACTTTCATAGGAAAGTAACGAAACAATCATACGAACAGTATGTTAAGAGATATTCAGGTTCTCGTGAGACAGGGCCAGAACGGTTTCTGGATTTCCTATTCCGACTTTGGAAATTCATTATAAATTAAGCAGAGATAATTAGGAGTCATAAAATATATGTATAGATTCCTCTCTGAGTCTAGTTTCTATAGAAACAAACGGCATCAGTATTGTAGCCCTGTACAAGGAGATATCCAAGTCGTAATATGCAAAGGTCAGGGTAGTCGATCCCTGTAACATGGGAGACTTTGACTAATAAACTGTACTAATTGGCCCGACCAAAAATTCTAGAAAAGAATATGTAGATGGGCATATGAGTCTAGTTTCAGGGAAAAATCACGAAACTGATTTTCGAGTTGTGAAACTCAAGATATGATTTTTAAAGCAACTAGTACGCAGATTGGCAGTGTCTGGGAAATATTTTTTATAAGGGGTTTAAAGTCTGTTAACACCTCGTGTTCGACTCCGGTGTCGGTCTCGGGTTCGGGGTGTTACAGAACCAATCATTCATCATCTGATAGAAGGCTTGTTTAGCCTCACAATCACGACTACTCGTAGCCGGTCGAGAATCAACTTACATTGTCCCTTGTGCGGGAGCAGGCGCATTGCTTTCAACATCGTCAGCTATAGCTTTATCGAGATCTATTTACTATATAAAAGCATATTTCAATGTCAGGATTCATCACACTATCGCAGTTTCAGATATATGGCATGTATAGCTAGACTCACATATGCTATGGTAGTCCTAGAGTTGACAAAACCATAGCTCTGATACTAAAAAATTGTAACACCCCTAAACCTGTAACCATTATTGGATTAGGGTGACGAGGCATTACGAAACGGACAGAACATTTCAAACCAATCCAAAATCACAAGCATCACATAACATTTATGCATAATCTAACATTAGCAACTCATCTCTTTAGATGGTCTAAGAGACCTAAAACATACTTTTAGGGATAGTCAAAACTAAACTGAACACATTAATAAATTTCAAAACTCAGAAAATTTTTCAATTTTGTTGAAGTCACACGCCGTGTAACCAGGCCGTGTAACACCCCAGACCCGGCCTAGACGTTATGACCGGATCTGATGCGCCACATCGAAGCGTTCAAAACATTCCGTATTACTTAGCTTGGAAAAGCTTAGTTGGTGTTGTAAAAGACACTTTTAAAAATAGGTTAAAGTGAATGGAAGCTGTGCACCAGGTAGGAAACCAGGAAGAAGAGGAGGCGAGTCCGTCGGACTGCTTAAGTACCAAGCTCCCTTCGGATCCAATCCTAGACATGCACACCGCCATTGCCACACTCTAACATCTCGTATAATTTTGAGAAAACCGTTTGGTTAGGTCCATCTTAAGAAAATGATTAAGGTTGAAAACGTTTGCTTAGCGGAAGTCTTACTCGTGTTCGTGTTATTTTGAAATCACTTAATGTTTTTGAAAACGCGTCCTAGAGCTAATCTATTTCGTTAGTTATCGTAGATCAGTTTTATCATAATAGAATTAAATAATAAAGAAACAACCCAAACCATAAAAATAATTAGCGGCCTTATTAAAAAAAAACCCAAAACCATAAACGAAAATATGGAAACTCTAGTTCACTAGAAGAAAACGAATTTGCAGAAAACGTGTGGCCACTCCGAATCCTGCCCAGCTCCAAGTCCGCCAACTAGGGCTCACCTGCAAGGATAGAAGAAAAAGGGGTGAGTTTGGGAAAACTCAGTGTATACAGAAACCCATCCAAAGCCCAAATCAGCTCGAGCCCATTGGGCCTAAGCCCCATTCAGATAACAGTACACAGTGGACGGAAGCCCTTTTCAGAATACAGTAGCAAGGCCTTAGCCCCTTTTTACATAACAGTGTGGCCCATAGGCCCAGTTCAGTAACATAGGTAACAATAGTAGTAATGCATGCAAACCCATCTGGGGAGACTACTCAACCCACCAACTGCTACACTGCCACGTACCAGCCCTATACTCCATGTGGGGAATATCTCAACCCACGCAGCCCTACACTCCACAGTTGCAGCAACGCTGCTCAAATATCAGTAAGTTGAGGCAAAGCCTCCAGTACGTGGATGAACCACTTTCAATACTTCCTCCATCAATACCCCAATCCCATGCAACAGATATTAATAAAGCATATCATGTACAATACAGTATTAATCAATCATGCAGTTTAGCCAATTTAAACCCTAGGGGTATTTCGGTAATTATGCTCTTTAGGGGTAATTTCGTACTTACGCAACTACACAAGCTACTACAGTAATTTTTTTTAGCAGTTTTATGCAATTTGGTTCCATCATCTAACTAACATGCTACTTTGCCCATCTCTTACCCATATTGGTCCGTAAGCCCATTGGGCCTAGTTTTGGCCCATCTGGCCCCTTTTTCCGAAGTACGCTAAAATGTCACACGAACTTACTTACCACTTTGCGGTGCTAGATCTAACAATTACTCTATGTCTTGAGAGCATTCGCATATTCACAAGCCTATGAAATGCCGAAATTTCGGCATTTCGGCTTTTGCCGAATTGAACTAAGAAAGGGTGTTTGGTACACACCTGATTCGCGACGACTGCTACTGAGATCTCTTCCGATGTCCTACAATTGATTAGCACAGTTCTTATTTACAAACCATAAAAACTAAACCCCAAAAATTACTTATCCATGATTGAACCATGTCCCTAAAAGCCTTTGAAACCTTACCTTTTTGCCAAAATTGATAGCTAGCTCCGAATTCGATTGTTCCAATGATTCACGCTTTTGATCCAACGTTTAAGAAGACTCTAAGCACCGAAACAAAACATCAGTTACAAACCCTTAAAGCCTTATGCTCAAATCGACAGCCTCCCTAATTTTTAGGGACTTCGGCTTTTCCTAACATCGTAAAATAAGAACAGATCTGAGATGATAAGTACTTACCCCTTACTCCTACTTGATTTCCACGCAATCCGGTGCAGATTTATCCTTAGAACAATGGTAAAACCCGAATCCAGGGGTTGAAGAAGTTTCGGCTATAAGCGCCTAAACCAATGGTACTTTCGGCTTTTGGGTGGTGTAGGAGATGACGATATGAGGCTATGACCTTGAAGTAGAATTGTCGTCAGGTATCTAGGATTAAGAAAAGATAATCGTAGATTAATAAAAACAAAAGAACATAGAAGGACCTGGCTTTGAAGAAATCTGCACAAGCAGTGATCATAGGATTTCGGCTTTTGCGACTTCGGCAAAGGTGCTGATGAATAGCAGGTTTGATGGACGGCTTTGGAGAAGGAAGTAGAGAAAGAAGAACAGGATAGGTGAAAGTTTTGGCTAGAGAGGAAAAGAGAGAAAAAGAAAACCCTTGTGGTGCCTGAGTAGAAGAAAAAGGCACCTCACAAAGCCCTAGGTGCCGAAATATTAACCTAAACCCTCTGCCGAATTTTCCCTCTTCAATTCCCTAAATTCGGCCAACTCCCAGTCTCTCACCCAATCCCTTAAATCTCTCCCCTTATCACTCCTTAATTCAAGTATTTGGACTGATTCAAACTTTCCTTTAGCAGAATCCACTTGGACTCCAACACTTACCCCTCTTGCACTTAAAAATAAATGCATCTATTTGCCAACACAGGGAATCGATCCCATGCCTTCCCCAATGCTCCACACGCCACATTTCTAGGAGCCTAGTGGCGTCACCCTTGCCACTTTACCAGAGGCTCATTTGTGATGCAATTTACCCATCACTCCACTTAAGGGCCACTTAGCCAGAACCCCCTACCCTTTTTAAGTCCAAAATTCAATAATCCAACCGGGTTTTGGCCAACACATGGGCCTTCTATAAGCCCATTTACCTACTCAAAAATATTAAAATCACATCCGAATACAAAATTTTAAAATCTTTACAAAATATTGAAAACCGCGAATAAATCCGAAAATCAGGATGTTACAACTCTACCCTCCTTAAAGAAATTTCGACCTCGAAATTTTACCTTATTCGAACAGTTGAGGGTACTGTTGACGCATAGCCTCCTCAGACTCCCAAGTAGCTTCTTCCTTGCCATGGTTCCTCCAAAGTACTTTCACTAGTGGAACTGATTTCCTTCTCAACACCTTGACGTCACGATCAAGTATTTGCACAGGTTCCTCTTCGAAGGTTAAATCTGACTGTACTTCGATTTCTGCAACTGGTATGATATGAGTTAGGTCAGATCGATACCGCCTCAGCATGGATACATGAAAAACGTCGTGGATACGATGCAGTTCTGGTGGTAACTCTAGCTGATAAGCCACTGGTCCAACCCGCTTAACAATTCGGTAAGGCCCAATAAACCGTGGGCTCAACTTACCTTTCTTACCAAATCTCAAAATTTTCTTCCAAGGGGAAACCTTCAAGAAAACCATATCCCCAATAGCGAACTCAATCTCCTTGCGCTTCAGATCCGCATACGACTTCTGTCTATCGGATGCCTCCTTTAACTGATCCCTTATCAGCCTAACCTTGTTTTCAGTGTCTACCACCAATTCCAGTCCAAGTACTCGTCGTTCACCCAACTCTCTCCAACACGTCGGCGTACGACATCTTCGCCCATAAAGCGCTTTATATGGTGCCATCTGAATACTTGCTTGATAGCTGTTATTGTAGGCAAACTCCGCCAATGGCAAGTAGTCCTCCCAACTTCCACGAAAATCAATGATACAACCTCTCAACATATCCTCCAGAACCTGAATAACCCTTTCTGACTGTCCATCTGTCTGTGGGTGAAAAGCAGTGCTAAAATCCAATCGTGTACCCAACGCTCCCTGCAACTTCTGCCAAAACCGAGATGTAAACCTAGGGTCTCGATCAGAAATTATCGACACTGGCACCCCATGCAGTCGCACTACCTCCGCCACATATAACTTGGCCAACTTTTGCAGTGAGTAGTCGGTACGAACAGGTATGAAATGAGCAGATTTTGTTAACCTATCCACAACTACCCACACTGAATCTTTCTTGGTGGGTGTCAAAGGTAACCCACTCACAAAGTCCATTGTTACTCTTTTCCACTTCCATAGCGGAATTTTCACAGGTTGCAGTAATCCCGAAGGCAATTGGTGCGCAGCCTTAACCTGCTGGCACGTCAGACATTTCCCAACAAATTCAGTCAGCTCTCGTTTTAATCCGGGCCACCAGTACACCTCTCGCAAGTCTCGATATAACTTATTCCCTCTAGGATGCATGGCACAGAGTCCACCATGAGCCTCTTTTAGAATTAATTGCCTCAATTCAGGGTCCTTTGGAATACAAACCCTTCCACGAAAGCATAGAACTCCTTCAGTGTTCAATCCAAAATCCTCGTTCTCACCATTCTTAACTTGCTGGAACCGAAGAGCTAATGAATCATCCTTCAACTGTTTTTCCTTAATCTGCTCAGTCCAAGTAGGCCTTACTTGCAGTTCTGCCAACAAGCTTCCATCGTCGTACAGACTTAAACGTGCGAATAAGGCTCTCAAGTCAGTAACAACCCTTCGACTCAACGCATCCGCCACCACATTAGCTTTTCCTGGGTGGTACTCTATCGAACAGTCGTAGTCTTTAAGCAACTCCACCCATCTTCGTTGCCTAAGGTTCAACTCCTTCTGAGTCAACAAATACTTTAGGTTCTTATGATCTGTGTATATGATGTACTTTTCCCCATATAAGTAGTGTCTCCAAATTTTTAACACAAAAATCACCGCTGCTAGCTCCAAATCATGCGTAGGGTAATTCACCTCATGAGCCTTAAGCTGTCGCGATGCATAAGCGACCACCTTTCCCTATTGCATCAGTACGCAACCTAACCCCACATGTGACGCATCGTTGTATACAGTAAAGTCCTTCCCAGACACCGGTTGAATCAACACTGGCGCTTCGGTCAATACCTTTTTCAACCGATCGAAAGCTTTTTCCTATTTCTCGGTCCAGACAAATGGTACTTCTTTCCTTATGAGTTTTGCCAAGGGTGCCGCCATTACCGAGAAACCCTGCACAAACCTTCTATAGTAACCTGCCAACCCTAGGAAACTCCGAATTTCCGATACTGACCTAGGTGGCTTCTATTCCAGAATCGCTTCAATTTTACGAGGATCCACCTTAATCCCCTCGGCAGAGACCACATGCCCTAGGAAAGTTACCTCCCTCAACCAGAATTCACACTTGCTGAATTTCGCGTAGAGCTCCTTTTCCCTTAACACTTGCAGCACAATACGGAGATGCTCATCATGCTTCGCCTTCGTTTCAGAGTATACCAGGATATCGTCGATAAAGACGACTACGAACCGATCCAAGTAAGGTTGGAATGCTCGGTTCATCAGATCCATAAAAGCTGCAGGTGCGTTCGTCAGCCCAAACGGCATGACCAGAAACTCATAATGTCCATATCGAGTTCGAAATGCTGTTTTATGAATATCCCCTTCTTTTACCCTTAGCTGATGGTATCCAGAACGAAGATCGATTTTGGAGAATACCGAAGCTCCCCTAAGTTGATCGAACAGATCGTCAATCCTTGGTAGTGGATACTTATTCTTAATCGTCAGTTTGTTCAATTGGCGATAATCGATGCACATGTGCATTGTTCCGTCCTTTTTCTTCACAAACAGGATAGGTGCTCCCCAAGGAGACACACTAGGCCTAATGAAGCCTCTATCTAACAACTCTTGAATTTGAGCCTTCAATTCCACCAACTCCTTCGGTGCCATCCTATAGGGTGCAATAGATACTGGAGCTGTTCCAGGCAACAAATCGATTCCAAACTCAACTTCCCGATTCGAAGGTAATCCAGGAAGCTCTTCCGGAAAAACATCCTGGAATTCCCTAACAGTTCTGATGGTCTCCACAGTCAGATCCTCAGTTTCAGCTTGGCTTACCAAAGCCAGATATGCCTTGCACCCCTTGTGCATCAGTTTCTCAGCCCTCAACGCCGATACTACATTGGATAAGTAATCCCTCCATTCTCCAATAATTATTACCTCATCATCATTGACAGTCCTTAACACCATCCTCTTAGCTGCACAATCCAAAGTTGCCTTATGCTTGGTCAACCAATCCATCCCTAGTATCAAATCGAATTCTTCAAGCGGTAACTCCATCAAATACCCATAGAAAACCCTACCTTGAACCTCCAGGGGCACCTCCTTGAAGAGTTTCTCTACCTTAACCGAATGACCTAAAGGACTTATCACAGACACCCCACACACAGTCTCCTCGAAGTGCACACCCAGTGCCCTAGAAATGTTATATGCCACATATGAATGGGTTGATCCCACATCAATCAGAGCAGTATAAGGTACACCATAGATAAAAAACATACCAGTTATGATATCAGGTGCGTCACCCTCCTCGCGGCGATGAGCAACATACACCAAAGCTGGCTGACGAGCATCCGCGTTACCAATACCCTTGCCGGGTGCCCCACGTCCACGGCCATTACCACCACGACCTTGTCCACGACCTCTTGGCAGCGGCGGTCCATCCCTTACAGGTTGAGCCGGTCGCACAGCCCCTTGTTCGGCCACCTGAGCCTGAGTGGCCCTCCTAGGACAATCCTTAATCCTATGCTCCTTAGACCCACAACGAAGACAAGCCCCAGAATGCTTCCAGCACTCTCCTTGATGCATTCTGCCGCAATCCCCACAAGCTTGCGGTCTACCTGTGTTCACCGGAACTGCTCAAACCGGTTCCTCCATCCTAGCTCTCTTAACATTTCGATTTGCAGCACCCGCTGGTCCAGCATCCCTCCTGAACCGATTTCGATCCCTATCATGATTCTTCCGTTCGGTTTGTTTCACCTCCTCGGCTATCTTAGCCTTCTCTACCAGTGCAGCGAAATCTCGCTCTCTCTGCGGAGCTATGAGCACCCTTAACTCATCCCTGAGACCATCCTCAAAACGAACGCTGCACTCGTATTCGGTGGAAATGATGCCATTAGCATACCGACTCAATCGTAGAAACTCTGCCTCATATTCAGCAATGGTCTTATTTCCCTGAGTCAGATTCAACAACTCCTTTCTGCGTGCGTCCACATAGCTAGCTCCAACATATTTTGCCTTAAAGGTCTATTTAAACAGCTCTCATGTTACCCTCTCAGCTGGGGTACCCTCTCTCACAGTAATCCACCACTGATACGCTTCATCCCGCAGCAACGACACCGCCCCTTTCAACTTCTGTTCTACTGAGCAGTCCAGGTCATCCAGGATCCGCTCTGTGGCTTCCAACCAGTACTCAGCCACATTTGGGGCCACTCCAGATACGCCCCTAAAAATCTCAGCTCCGTTGGCCCGAAGGCGTTCAGAAATGGACCCCCTATTCATGGGTCCAATGTTAGCTCCGGCCACCCTTTCCAAAACCCTCAACATGGCCTGAGACAGAGCGTCTTCCCCTGCGGCCCGGTCATACGGCCCATTTTCATTAACCAGTGGTGGACGTACCTCGCCAGCTGGCATGTGTTCAGATGACGCAGATCCAGCTTGAGTGCTACCTCGGCCTCGACCACGGCCTCTTCCTCGAGTAGCCCTTGTACTCATAACGATTTATCTGATTACGAATTTTATGACATTAGTTTACTGGTTCCACTGTTTATTACAGAATGTCTTATGAACAGATAGAGTTTCAGAGTTATTTTCGCGCAATCACAATTTAGCTACGGTCCCAGTTTTGTAGCCCTAATACTACCTTATCAATAGCACTATCTCTAAGGCTCAGTACTATCCATAGTATTATTTCCAGTCCAGTTCCATATAAATATTTAAAGCAGAAAAAGAACACTTACAGACTTGGTGCCGGGGATTCAGTGTGCCACTTCTTTATCAGTCCATAAAAAACCCAAGTTTTTGTTTACCGAAAATAAAAAGATTTCATTTGAAAACACTTTTATTTTAAAACTATTGATTTAACCTAGTTCAATAGAAAAACTTTGAACATCTTCGAAAACTTATAGAAAACAAACCCTTTTTTTTTGAAAAGATTTTCGGACCCGATCCACAGCCGAGTTGTTGTAACCAGGCTCTGATACCACTAAATGTAACACCCTAGACCCGGCCTAGACGTTATGACCGGATCTGATGCGCCACATCGAAGCGTTCAAAACATTCCGTATTACTTAGCTTGGAAAAGCTTAGTTGGTGTTGTAAAAGACACTTTTAAAAATAGGTTAAAGTGAATGGAAGCTGTGCACCAGGTAGGAAATCAGGAAGAGGAGGAGGTGAGTCCGTCGGACTGCTTAAGTACCAAGCTCCCTTCGGATCCAATCCTAGACATGCACACCGCCATTGCCACACTCTAACATCTCGTATAATTTTGAGAAAACCGTTTGGTTAGGTCCATCTTAAGAAAATGATTAAGGTTGAAAACGTTTGCTTAGCGGAAGTCTTACTCGTGTTCGTGTTATTTTGAAATCACTTAATGTTTTTGAAAATGCGTCCTAGAGCTAATCTATTTCGTTAGTTATCGTAGATCAGTTTTATCATAATAGAATTAAATAATAAAGAAACAACCCAAACCATAAAAATAATTAGCGGCCTTATTAAAAAAAACCCAAAACCATAAACGAAAATATGGAAACTCTAGTTCACCAGAAGAAAACGAATTTGCAGAAAACGTGTGGCCACTCCGAATCCTGCCCAGCTCCAAGTCCGCCAACTAGGGCTCACCTGCAAGGATAGAAGAAAAAGGGGTGAGTATGGGAAAACTCAGTGTATACAGAAACCCATCCAAAGCCCAAATCAGCTCTAGCCCATTGGGCCTAAGCCCCATTCAGATAACAGTACACAGTGGACGGAAGCCCTTTTCAGAATACAGTAGCAAGGCCTTAGCCCCTTTTTACATAACAGTGTGGCCATAGGCCCAGTTCAGTAACATAGGTAACAATAGTAGTAATGCATGCAAACCCATCTGGGGAGACTACTCAACCCACCAACTGCTACACTGCCACGTACCAGCCCTACACTCCATGTGGGGAATATCTCAACCCACGCAGCCCTACACTCCACAGTTGCAGCAACGCTGCTCAAATATCAGTAAGTTGAGGCAAAGCCTCCTGTACGTGGATGAACCACTTTCAATACTTCCTCCATCAATACCCCAATCCCATGCAACAGCATATCATGTACAATACAGTATTAATCAATCATGCAGTTTAGCCAATTTAAACCCTAGGGGTATTTTGGTAATTATGCTCTTTAGGGGTAATTTCGTACTTACGCAACTACACAAGCTACTACAGTAATTTTTTTTAGCAGTTTTATGCAATTTGGTTCCATCATCTAACTAACATGCCACTTTGCCCATCTCTTACCCATATTGGTCCGTAAGCCCATTGGGCCTAGTTTTGGCCCATCTGGCCCCTTTTTCCGAAGTACGCTAAAATGTCACACGAACTTAATTACCACTTTTCGGTGCTAGATCTAACAATTACTCTATGTCTTGAGAGCATTCGCATACTCACAAGCCTATGAAATGCCGAAATTTCGGCATTTCGGCTTTTGCCGAATTGAACTAAGAAAGGGTGTTCGGTACACACCTGATTCGCGACGACTGCTACTGAGATCTCTTCCGATGTCCTACAATTGATTAGCACAGTTCTTATTTACAAACCATAATCACTAAACCCCAAAAATTACTTATCCATGATCGAACCATGTCCCTAAAAGCCTTTGAAACCTTACCTTTTTGCCAAAATTGATAGCTAGCTCCAAATCCGATTGTTCCAATGATTCACGCTTTTGATCCAACGTTTAAGAAGACTCTAATCACCGAAAGAAAACATCAGTTACAAACCCTTAAAGCCTTATGCTCAAATCGACAGCCTCCCTAATTTTTAGGGACTTCGGCTTTTCCTAACATCGTAAAATAAGAACAGATCTGAGATGATAAGTACTTACCCCTTACTCCTACTTGATTTCCACGCAATCCGGTGCAGATTTATCCTTAGAACAATGGTAAAACCCGAATCCAGGGGTTGAAGAAGTTTTCGCTATAAGCCCCTAAACCAATGGTACTTTCGGCTTTTGGGTGGTGAAGGAGATGACGATATGAGGCTATGACCTTGAAGTAGAATTGCCGTCAGGTATCTAGGATTAAGAAAAGATAATCGTAGATTAATAAAAACAAAAGAACATAGAAGGACCTGGCTTTCAAGAAATCGGCACAAGCAGTGATCACAGGATTTCGGCTTTTGGGACTTCGGCAAAGGTGCTGATGAATAGCAGGTTTGATGGACGGCTTTGGAGAAGGAAGTAGAGAAAGAAGAATAGGATAGGTGAAAGTTACGGCTAGAGAGGAAAAGAGAGAAAAAGAAAACCCTTGTAGTGCCTGAGCAGAAGAAAACGGCACCTCACAAAGCCCTAGGTGCCGAAATATTAACCTAAACCCTCTGCCGAATTTTCGCTCTTCAATTCCCTAAATTCGGCCAACTCCCAGTCTCTCACCCAATCCCTTAAATCTCTCCCCTTATCACTCCTTAATTCAAGCATTTGGACTGATTCAAACTTTCCTTTAGCAGAATCCACTTGGACTCCAACACTTACCCCTCCTACACTTAAAAATAAATGCATCTATTTGCCAACACAGGGAATCGATCCCATGCCTTCCCCAATGCTCCACACGCCACTTTTCTAGGAGCCTAGTGGTGTCACCCTTGCCACTTTACCAGAGGCTCATTTGTGATGCAATTTACCCATCACTCCACTTAAGGGCCACTTAGCCAGAACCCCCTGCCCTTTTTAAGTCCAAATTCAAAAATCCTACCGGGTTTTGGCCAACACATGGGCCTTCTATAAGCCCATTTACCTACTCAAAAATATTAATTTCACATCCAAACACAAAATTTTAAAATCTTTACAAAATATTGAAAACCGAAAATAAATCCGAAAATCAGGATGTTACAGGCCGTGTGCCTCACACGGGCATCAGACACACCTATGTGAACCAACCGTGCGAAAACAAGGCACACATACTGATTTTCACCCACGGCCAATAGACACGCCCGTGTGCTATGGCCGTGTGATACTTAGCTAGATACTGACTTAAGCCTACGGTCATATGACATGCCCTTGTTCCCTGACTGTGTGGCACAATGCAGGCTTGATTTAAGCCAACTTGCCACCCCTATTTTGGCCATTCCTACAAGCAATATTAAACAACATTCATGCCACAATTTTCAGCCAATTCCATGCTTAAAATGACCAATTCATATTAGATCATAAAACATTACAAAGCACACACCATTTGGCATCACTAACCAAATACCAAAACTATACACACACATATCATTTGTTAGCTAACTTTCATGGCATAACATACTTAAATATCAAAGCTTAAACACATAAACATTCTAGCCTATACATGCCATACTCAAAAATATTTACACTTTCAAAAGTACCAAAATGAGTTCAATAGTGTGGTGACAATCCTCGACTATCCCCCGAGCCTTCAATAGCTACGATAACTGAAAAATAGATAGAAATTACACAGAGTAACCTACAAAGAGCTTAGTAAGCCAAATACAACTAGGATAAGTATTAAAGCATATAAGATAAAAGTCAATAGCAAGAATTCATAACTATTTCACAGAGTAATTCATGAGCCTAACCATGCTCATTTTCTTGTATACATGTCATGTTTCATTTCCATGATTTCGTACATACTTTGCATTCATTATTTCATAGAAACAGAGTCTTACATATTCAGAAATTTAGTACGATACAAATGTACCTGTATAGATTATACATTTCATATATTCATTCCCATATCTCGTACTCTATATCAGACAGTTCCGAAATGATACAAATACTCATAAATGGGTACAATGCCAACATCCTGGATGTGGTCTTACATGTAATTCAATATCAATGCCTCTGTCCCAGACAGGGTGTTCCACGAAATCAGATACGATGCCGATGTCCCAGACATGGTCTTAAACGTAAATCTCAAGTCGAGGCCTGTGTCCCAGACATGGTCTTACACAATATCTCAAATAGATATCAACGTTCTTTTAGAAGCATACAGAGCTTTTCAAATACTAATATATTATCAAAATTTACTTAAAATTTATTCATCAAGCTCTCAAGGCCGTCCAATACAGATTACAGTTTATATGAGCAGAATTTAATCGATTTAACACATAATTGTAATTTGACTTACCTCGTACGAATTTCGGATGAAAACGAGTTGACTATTCAATTATTTTAGACTTCCTTCGATCTAAGTCTAATTTTCTTTGTTCTTGATCTAATACAATTCAAATTCAACCATTTAATCATTCATTTCATTCAAAATAATCCATGAACACAAATTTAGGGCACTTTCCATTTTAGCCCTTACATTTTCACATTTGGACATTTTAGTCCATTTTTCACAAAACCACAAATATGCAAAATTCACTATGACTATAGCTTGGCCAAGTATACATAGCTTCCATACAAGTCCAAATAATGTATTTAATTCACAATTTAGTCCTTCAAAACCTTATTTTCATAAATTAGCCCAAATAGCTCTGTTCCATCAAAAATTCAGGAACAAAGCATGATAATCTCACATATATCTTTCATAATCCATATAAAAACATTACAAAGCTCATATAATCATCAATGGCACATTTCATAATCTTCAACAAAAATTTCAACCGTGTCGATGCCACATCACCTCAACTAATGGAATTTTCTTATTTCATAACTCTTTAACCTCATGGGCTAAAACACGGATCGCCTTTTCTTCATAAGTCATATCAGACTAAATTTCAATCTCAGAAAGGGATATCACATGAGACAGATCAAATCTGTACCGTCGAAGCATCGATACGTGAAATACATTATATATCTTTTCTAACTCAGATGGTAGCCTCAATCTATAAACAACTGCCCGACTCGTTCAATGATTTCATATGGTCCGATGAACCTCGGACTCAATATAACATCCTGATTTTAGGCTTAGTCAGAATAGTGGTTTCGGGACCACAAATCTGATGAACAAAATTTCATTTTTATTATACTTTCATGGTCTATGATTCCACGAAATGATTTGGTGAAAATTTCGACATTTGGGCACTCAATTTAGTAAAAAGGACTAAATTGTAAAAAGTGCAAAAGTTGAGTTCTACATGTTAGAGGTATCAAATTGTTATGAAATTTTAAATGGGAGGTACTTAAATGATAATTAAACCATTGTATAACTTGTTGGACAAAAATGGCCTTCATTGGGTAAATTTTGAAAGAATAGTAAAAATGACATTTTGGTCATTTAGGGGTAAAATGAATTAAAAGACAAATTTTTAGCACCAAATGTGTCCCTTTCTTCTTGCTACAATAGAATGTACCAAGAGCAGCCATGGTTAGGGTTTGGCCAAGCTTCCAAGCTTAATAGTACGTGATTCCGAGCTCTATTTTTAATGTTCTATGTATTTTTGAAATCCCGGTAACATGATCTGCTCATTTCTACCATTATTTTGAGCTAGGATTTATGTTTAAAAATCTACCCATGAATGATATGCATGTATATTGATGTTTAATTATAGAATATGAAGCTTGAAATTGTGTTAAACAACTTTTTCTTAGCGATTTTACGTGAAAACGAGTAAAACGGTATAATCGGTAAAAATACCTAATGTTCATAAGTACATGTTAGAGTGAGAATTTAATGTTACCATAGAAGGGAAAAATAATCAAAATGTCATAAAACATAAGAAAATAGGAAGAAGTTTAATTTCCGAACCTTGGGGAAAAAGTGCAAATATGCAAAAGTTTAGGGGTCAAAATGAAAATTTGTAAAAATATTATTTTTAGACCATATGAATAGTGTGACTAATTAGTAGGCTAAATGTGATATTATAGATCAAGGAAATCGAGATTTGGGTTTAAACAGGGAAAATACAAGGTTGTGGACTAGAATGGTAAATTGTCATTTTTGGATCCGAGGTAAGTTTGTACGTAAATAATTATTGAATCTTTTTATTTTATTATATTTTGTTATCATATAAATGTGGCTGCCTATAGAATGATTATTTGTTGTAAATTGCAAATTGAAAAAGAACTATGAATAAATTGCAACATGTTATAAAGTGAGGAATTTCTCGGTTGAGCCATTGGAAAAGAAACAATACGAATGATCTATTGTGAGGTCTCTGTCTAGTACTAAGTGTCGGCTACTACGTGTACTGGATAATTGGTCACATGTGTAGTACTAAGAGCATGCTACTATGCGTACCCGATAACTTCGATCACGTGTGTAGTACTAAGTGCAGACTACTACGTGTATCAGATGGTTAGGTCACGTGTGCAGTACTAAGTGCAGACTACTATGTGTACCAGATAATTGGGCGCATGTGTAGTACTAAGTGCAAGCTACTATGCGTACCAGATAGCTTTGGCTACAAGTGTGAAAATATGTGCAGGCAACTGAGTATTAGTTATTATTCTGAAGAGTTCAACGGGAAAATCAATTAAGTAAAAAATACATGTGAACATGATTATATGATGAATAAGTGCAGGTATATGTTTAAGAAAATTTTGAGCAATATGCTCGATATCTGAGTGAACTTCGATAAGACAAAATGGATTAAGTGAAATTATATAAGAGTGAATTTTAGTAGTAACATAGTGTTGGACAGCAGTAGTTGTGTGACTTTGAAAATTCACAAAAAATTGTGTAAGTTGAGTTAAATTTCAAATAAATTATGTAATTAAATATTAATTAGTCTATTTTCATATAAAAGAAACAGGGGGAGAAAAAAATTTGTATATTATGTGATATTCTAATTTTTTTTGAGACAGTGTCAGAATGAATTCGAGATCCCCTGTTCTGACTTGGAAAAATTGTTAAAAATTGTAGAAAAATAATTATGGTTATGATTTATATGCTTAGAATTTTTGATGAGTCTGCTTTTAATAAAAACAAACAGGAACATTATCCGAGTCTCGTACTATGCGATAAATAAATTTTAGTGAAGAAAGGTCGAAGCTGAACAGCAAAACAGAGGAGAATTTTTAATAATAAAATATACTTATTTGCAAGACAAAAAATTCTATAAATTTTATGGTGGAAAGATATATGAGTCTAGTTTCTGAGAAAATTTACGGATCTTAATTTGGAGTTCTGTAACTCTAGATATAAATGATTTACTGAATGTGACTCAGGAAAGCAACTTAACCAGAGCATGTGTAAATGTACAATTGGGTTAGTTTTACTATGGAAGCATGCTAGTAAATTGCTTATTATTATTTCATGTGAGCTTACTAAGCGTAAAGCTTACCCCCTCCTTTCCATTTCTTTTAGTGTTGTCAGGTTAGCTCAGGATTGGAGATCGTTAGAGGCAGCATCACACTATCAAGCCAACACCTTGACAGTATAAACACATATGCTAGAATTATCAAGTGAGTGACATGTATAGGGACCTAGTTTTATAACATGTGTTATTATAATATGGCCAAATATATTGGTCATTAGTGAGCTAATGATTCTGACTTATAAATCTAGCTATTTATGTTATGTTTGATATTGGTGATGTGCATATGCTTGTTTGCCATGCATGGTTAGTAATATGTTATGTGTTGTTGTGAATGTTTAAGTCCGTTAACGCCTCAAATCTTGTCCCAGCGTTGGATACGGGTGAGGGGTGTTACATTTAGTGGTATCAGAGCTATGGTTTATTCGGTTCTCGGACAAACCTAGCATGTGTAAAAGTTCAACTATACATGTCATCAATCCGTGATGGTGTGATGTCTCTCGACACGTATGAGAGTCACTTTGTTTAGACAAAGGTACTCTCCAACCGAGCTACACCGACCATGTTTAATGTGATGCTAAAATATTCGAGTCAAGTATAGTCATGATGAACTGAAACTAGAAAAGGTACGAATGAGGATTCATGAAATGTGTACATGGTGAAATGAGCTTATCTATGATTAATAGATAATTCCATGATGTATATGATCGATTTATTTGAACAAATGCATGTGTTTGAGTAACTTATCAAAAATATTGATAAAATGAATATTCATGTATATTGGTTGGGATGATTATGATTGGTAAGCTCGTATAACTTGAGTAAATGTATTAAATTGCTTGGACTGATATATATGATTGTAATGATATGTATATGATGATGTGTAAGATGAAATTTTAGATTGTGATATACTTATCCATGTTTGTTTGGCCCTTATATGATAATATGTGCTTGACTTGTCTGATTTAGTGAATGGATAAGTAATATTATCTAGGAAACATTGAAATACATGTATTAGGAAACATTGAAATACATGTATAAGTACACTTGTTTAAATGAGATAACCAGAAAATGAGTGTAAAATCAATATGAATGTTAGTTACTCAAAATGAATGACATGATTGAAATATGATTGCTATGATGAAAACTGTGTTAAATGTATATGAGAGTTGAGTCAGAGGCCCTACGACCCCCTCCCCCTTACCAAAGTGGTGTTTTATAAGGGAAATTCCTGAGATTTATGTTGAATGAGTTTCCAGGTGAGAAACCAAAGAGTTCGATGATGGAATGGTTATAGCATGATTAGAGATTGAGAATGGCTTGATAAGTACAGACATGAGCTAGAAAGATATCGGATTGACCGAAAGATTGTTTAATTTTCGCAACATCGCAGTTAGCGAAAAAATGTTACTTTTGGTAAAACAATCTATCCTGGTATGATGTCGAGAAATGTATTGATTGAAATTCCCTCATGAATTGGTTTTCTTAGTAAAGGGAATATTATGGAATTTGGGACGGCAGAAATAGTTAAAGGAATAATGTTCGAAATATGAAATGTTCAAGCACGGTAATTATAGCTAACATTTTGTGACTGTCTCTATTGAGATATTGTATGAGATTACCTGATACTAGAAATATTATTGGGGCTATGTAATCCCTGATGAATTCTTATATTATGAAAATGTTCCTTGATCTTAACGTTAGACAAATATATTGTTAGTCTGATTGGGTTATGATCTGCATGGTTCTGTTTTTCTCTGGTATTTTGTTATATTCTGCCTATTGAGAATCATGAGAAATTAAGTATGGTGGATTTCCTTTCTCAAGAAAGTTAATCAAAGTTAATGTATTCAGTTAAAGTATTAGTATTACTTATGTTAATGCATTTGTTAAGGTATTTGATTGGTTTGATGAGTGAATTTGAAATGATACATGTTGAATCGTTCTGTTGACTAGAAGAGAGAATTTCTTGAAATATCAATTACGGATGAATAAGGTCGACTTGATTGTTCAATCTGTATGGAATATATGTCTAGAATTTAATGAGATGTGCATACTTGAGAATAAGATTTTATTTCTTCACGGGTAAAAAGACGAATAGTCTAATTAAGAAGTGTATGTTTCCTAGAAGAATCGTATACAATAAGAAGATCTGATATTGATAATGTGAAGATAATCCGGGTATTAAAAAAATGCTGAAACGGTCATTGTTTATGTTTGAGTACAAATTCTTGAAATGTTGAAAGTTTAAAGATGTATAGCAAGAATCATCAGAATTATTTTGCCGTTTCGGAATTAGAATGGAAATAGAAAAGGTTAATATGGATTTTCTTGTCTAGATCATTCCTGTCCTTGAAAGAGGAAAGTGATATGTAACGTTGTTAAACGTTATGAGATGTGTAAATTATGCTGGTATACCCGAATGTTTGCTGACCAAATTCATAGAATTTTGTGTCTTTATGAATTTTGGATATCATGGAATTTTAATCTCCATTAATCGGATTGAGATCCAAGTTTCATATCATGATTTCTTTGGAAAGCCAAAAGAGGCTTGAAATAAAGAGTAGCTGAGGGTTGAATTGACAAATAATTGGACTGTGTGAAATTATAAAGAGTATGAGGTTGAGATGAACTGACTAGTTTTACTATTCGAATCCGAAAGGATTTGGGTGCGAATGTTTATGTAACATGACGGTATGGATCGGACTTTTGAGTACACGAGCTTTTTAGTAGAGATTAAGTTTTAGTAAAAGTATTGTAAAGTGAATACCACTTATGATTTTTGTATGTAAAATTTTAAAAGATAGGTAGTAAAAGTTTAGCCTGAGTGAAAGTTCTTTGACTTCGATTATAGGATTGAGGAATACAAGTGAAAAACAAAAACCACTTTTCTGGTAAGATTTTTGGGGATGAAAATCCCTAAAGGGGGGAGAAATGTAACATCCTAATTTTAGGCTTAGTTGGAACAGTGGTTTCGGGACCACAAATGCGATGAGGAAAATTTCATTTTTATTATATTTTTATGGTCTACGATTTCACGAAATGATTTTGTGAAAATTTCGTTCAAAAATTTTGACATTTGGGTACTCAATTTAGTAAAAGGACTAAATTGTAAAAAGTGCAAAAGTTGAGTTCTACATATTAGAGGTATCAAATTGTTATGAAATTTTAAATGGGAGGTCCTTAAATGATAATTAAACCATTGTATAACTTGTTGGACAAAAATGGAGTAACACCCCTTACCCGTACCCGAGGCTAGGATAAGGTACGAGGCATTACCGGACAAACATACAAACATTAAACTAAAATACGGGCCATAAAATTTTATTCATATTTCAAAACATTCATTCACTTACACATAGTCCCTTATTTGAGTCTACGAATCCCAAAACATACTTTAGAAAGTGTTCGGGACTAAACCGAGAACTTACGAAAATTTTGGAATTTCATGCTTTAAGGCTCCAGACGCCCGTGTCCCAAAGTCGTGTTCCATACACGACTGAGACACATGGTCGTGTCTCTACCTGTGTGGAATATACCTAGGCTATTTTCCAAGCTTTGGTCAACCTTAATCTCTCACACACTTATACAAAATCAAAAGCATATATCATGGTATTCATTTAATGATTAAATATTCTCAATTAAACCACAAACATAACATTTGTATGTCAGCATACATGTGTCTCTCATACTCATTTTACCTTGTTTATTATAGTACCACTTATACATTTATACCAAGATTATCATCTTACCAAATATCTTCAGCTTAATCATCAAGCATTCATATTTAAAACTAGATCATATCTTTATAAAATATCACAATTCAGGTGCGCAAAATAACATGTTTGCTTGAAACATTTCAATTCAACTCCATACCCAACAAACATTACATTGAAACTAGTCATATATATATACATGTCATGATACATATTATTCTCTTTCTGTTTTCTTATAAACACATATCATTTATTTCATTATATCAATATTTCATATACCATAGTTTCCATGTATTCCACATATATTTATTTTCCTCCTCCTCCTCTCCATTCCACATCCTTAATGTATATAGCATTCTTGTAAGTACGATTTCACAATTTACTAATAAATGCTCACATCAACTGTCCACAAGAGTCATAGTCACTTACTTATTTATAATTCAAGCTACAGAACTCCTAATTAAGATCTGTAAATTTCCCCTGAAACCGTTGGAGAGGTGACAAAACCCTATACTTTTCATTACAAAACCAATAAACCGGAAAAGGATGGATTATTTTGTGAAAGAATTTTTGGACCTATAAAAAGTGGAATTTGCGCTTGTGGAAATTATCGAGTAATTGGAAATCAAAAGGAGGGCCCTAAATTTTGTGAACAATGCAGATTTGAATTTGTTGATTCTCGGATACGAGGATATCAAATGGGATATCTTTCCACCATAAAAGTTTCATAATTTTTTGTTTAGCCAATTAGTACACTTTATTCATTAAAATTTCCCCTGTTTTACTTTCTGACAGTTCTGACCTCTCTTCACTAAAAATTAATTATCTCATAGTACAGAACTCGGATAATGTTCTTGTTGATTTATATTGAAAATAGATTCATTAGGGATTTTAAAAATATAAGTTTAAGCCTCTAATTATTTTTATCCAAATTTTTGTGATTTTCCAAAGTCAGAACAGGGGATCACGTAATCATTTTGAACCAGTCTCACAAAAACATAAATATCTCAAAATATAGAACTCCTTTTATTGTTATGTTTCTTTTATATGAAAATATACTCAATAAGCTTTAATTTTATATCTCATTCAGTCTCTATTTCAATTTTTACTATTTTTGGTGATTTTTCAAAATCACGTCACTGCTACTGTCCAAAACAGTTTTATTGCTAATTCAGTCTTTCACACTTTCTTTGTATCAACCTTATTTTAACATACATATCACAAATCATTTTCACCACATTTCATACGTCACAAGTATAGGCCCATGATCACAAGGTCACTATAAAATCATCCTCATGTATAACTTACTTGTTTATAACCTTACCACATCCTGGTCACTTAATGAACACATCATTCACATAACCAAGTTCCTGCACTTATTCATCACAAAACTCACAAAGCAATACATAGAGAGTCTCCCGTTGAACACTTCGAATCAATCCTCGATACTTGGTGGTTTCAGCACATAGCTCCACCCATCATATAGTTCGGCTCTCTTGTACACATGGTGAACACTCAGTACCACCCATCTGACCTAGCCAATTTATCTCGTAGCTCTCTTGTCTACATGGTGTCCTTCACCTGGAACCACGCATGCGACCTAGCTACATATATCCCGTAGCTCTCTTGTCTACATGGTGTACTCGTAGTATCACCCATGCGACCTAGCTACATCATAATGTCCTGTAGCTCTCTTGTACACATGATGTGCACTAAGCACCATACATGTGACCTAGCTACATACTATCTGTATCGTCCAATCTTTCTGAAGGTTCAACTGGGATTTCTCTCTCTTTTCCAACAATTTCACCAATCAAGTAATTATCCAAAAACATATTTCCAATATTATTATAAAATATCATAATACAAGTAATATTGATGTATTACTTACATATAAACTTACATCTCATTTAATATCAAGGCAATAACATTAAATTACACATTGCCTTATTAAAAATCATATGAACTTACAATTTCTCATAATATCCATAATCATAGAAATCACATTTATGTATGATAATTAAATGCACTTCATGTACCATAGACATATTTTTAAATCAATTCATAAACTTGGCACCATAATCATTTAATTTAACATAATTCAATTAATTCACTAAATTTAACTTTCAAATATAAATTACAGCATTATTGCTGTATTATTATCATACCAACTTACATACTTTCAACACCTCGAAAATTATAATAAATATATCAATTTTACATTGAAACATGCATAAATTAATGCTTATTATACATATTTACCTCGATACTAAAAAGACCATTTTACCAACTTTCCCAATTTTCGATTTTTCTCTCATTCTAGGTTCAAATCTCATTTTCCGGGATCTAAAACATCATATTATACTTATTTAATTAATGTAATATTCAAAACAGTCCTTAACTCAAACTTTGGCAAAATTATAATTTTGCCCCTATAATTTTGCCCCTAAACTTTTGCATATTACACTTTTGCCTCTAGGCTCGTGAATTAAACTTCATCCCTTATTCTTATGTTTTATGACACACTGATCACTTTTTCCTTCTATGGCAACATCAAATTCTCACTCTAACATATACTTATGACTATTAGGTATTTTTACCGATTAAGCCCTTTTACTCGTTTTCACTCAAAACCGAGTAGCACAAGTTGTCTAACATAATTTAAAACCTCATATTCTATCATAAATAGCAAAATAAACACATTTCACCTATGGGTATTTTTCCAAATATGAACCCTAGCTTAAATTATTGCTAGAATAAGCTTAATCAAATTACCGGGATTCCAAAACCATAAAGAACTTGAAAAACGAGGTTAGAACGGACTTACTATTGAGCTTGGAAAGCTTGAAAACCCTAGCCATGGCTTCCCCCATGCTAATTTCGGCCTCCATGAAAAAGATGAGTCAATTTTGGCTTTATTTTCCCTTTTTATTTCTTTTAATTACCAAATGACCAAAATGCCCTTCCTTACTAAACTTTCAAAAATTCCATCCATGTCTAATTTTTGTCCATCACGTAGAAATTGGTCAAATTTCTATTTAAGACCTCCTAATTAATATTTCAAAGCAATTTCATACTAGAAACTTCTAGAATGCAAGTTTTGCAACTTATTCAATTTAGTCCCCAACTTCAAATTGAGCACTACATGCATAGCATTTCTTCACGAAATTTTCACACAATCATGCAATCATATCATAGACCTCAAAATAATCATAAAATAATTATTTCTATCTCGGATTTTTTTGTCCCGAAACCTCTGTTCCAGCTAGACCCAATTTTGGGCTATTACAAATGGTCTTCATTCGGTAAAATTTGAAAGAATAGTAAAAATGACATTTTGGTCATTTAGGGGTAAAATGAATTAAAAGACAAATTTTAAACTCCAAATGTGTTATTTTCTTCTTGCTACAGCAGAATGTACCAAGAGCAGCCATGGTTAGGGTTTGGCCAATAGTACGTGATTCCGAGCTCCATTTTAATGTTCTATGTATTTTTGAAATCCCGGTAACATGATCTGCTCATTTCTACCATTATTTTGAGCTAGGATTTATGTTTAAAAATCTACCCATGAATGATATGCATGTATTTTGATGTTTAATGGTAGAATATGAAGCTTGAAATTGTGTTAAAAAACTTTTGCTAAGCGATTTTACGTGAAAACGAGTAAAACGGTATAATCGGTAAAAATACCTAATGTTCATAAGTACATGTTAGAGTGAGAATTTGATGCTGCCATAGAAGGGAAAAATGACCAGCATGTCATAAAACATAAGAAAATAGGAAGAAGTTTAATTTCTGAACCTTGGCACAAAAGTGCAAATATGCAAAAGTTTAGGGGTCAAAATGCAAATTTGTAAAAATATGATTTTTAGACCCATATGAATAGTGTGACTAATTAGTAGGCTAAATGTGATATTATAGATCAAGGAAATCAATATTTGGGCTTAAACTAGGAAAATACAAGGTTATGGACTAGAATGGTAAATTGTCATTTCTGGATCCGAGGTAAGTTTGTACGTAAATAATTTATCGATTCTTTTTATTTTATTATATTTTGTTATCATATGAAATGTGGCTGCCTATAGAATGATTATTTGTTGTAAATTGCAAATTGAAAAAGGACTATGAATAAATTGTAACATGTTGGAAAGTGAGGAATTTCCCGGTTGAGCCTTCGGAATAGAAACGATACGAATGATCTATTGTGAGGTCACAGGTGTAGTACTAAATGCCGACTACTACATGTACTGGATACTTGGTCGCATGTGTAGTACTAAGTGCAGGCTACTATGCGTACCTGATAACTTCGATCACGTGTGTAGTACTAAGTGCAGGCTACTACGTGTACCGGATAATTGGTCGCATGTGTAGTACTAAGTGCAAGCTACTATGCATACCAGATAGCTTTGGCTACAAGTGTGAAAATATGTGCAGGCAACTGAGTATCAGTTATTATTCCGAAGAGTTCAATGGGAAAATCGATTAAGTAAAAATACATTTGAATATGATTATATGATGCATAAGTGCAGGTATGTGTTTAAGAAAATTTTGAGCAATATGCTAGATATTTGAGTGAACTTCGATAAGACAAAATGGATTAAGTGAAATTATGTAAGAGTGAATTTTAGTAGTAAAATAGTGTTGGACAGCAGCAGTTGTGTGACTTTGAAAATTCACCAAAAATTTTGTAAGGTGAATTAAATTTCAAATAACTTATAGAATTAAAGCTTAATTAATTTATTTTTCATATAAAAGAAACATGGGGAGAAAAAGAGTTTTATATTATGTGATATTCTAATTTTTGTGAGACAGTGTCAGAATGAATTCGAGAGCCCCTGTTCTGACTTGAAAAAATTGTTAAAATTTGTATAAAAATACTTATGGATTATGATTTATATGCTTAGAATAGATGAGTCTAGTTTTAATAGAAATAAACAGGAACATTATCCGAGTCTCGTACTATGTGATAAATAAATTTTAGTGAAGAAAGGTCGAAGCTGTCAAACAGCAAAACAGGGGAGACTTTGAATAATAAACTGTACTTATTGGCTAGACCAAAAATTCTGAAAATTTTATGGTAGAAAGATAAATGAGTCTAGTATCTAGGAAAATTTACGGATCTTATTTGGAGTTCCATAACCCCAGATATAAATGATTTAGTGACTGTGACTCAAGAAACTAGCTTAACCAGAACATGTGTAAATGTACAATTAGGTTAGTTTTACTATGGAAAGCATGTTAGTAAATTGCTTATTATTATTTCATGCGAGCTTACTAAGCGTAAAGCTTACCCCCTCCTTTCCATTTCTTTTAGTGTTGTCAGGTTAGCTCAGGGTTGGAGATCGTCGGAGGTAGCATCACACTATCAAGCCAACACCTTGACAGTATAAACACATATGATAGAATTATCAAGTGAGTGGCATGTATAGGGACCAAGTTTTATAACATGTGTTATTATAATATGGCCAAATATATTGGTCTTTAGTGAGCTAATGATTCTAACTTATAAATCTAGCTATTTATGTTATGTTTGATATTGGTGATGTGCATATGCTTGTTTGCCATGCATGGTTGGTAATATGTTATGTGTTGTTGTGAATGTTTAAGTCCGTTAACGCCTTAAATCCTATCCCAATGTTAGATACGGGTGAGGGGTGTTACATTTAGTGGTATCAGAGCTATGGTTTAGTCAATTCTCCGACTCACCTAGCATGTGTAAAAGTCCAACTATACATGTCACCGATCCGTGATAGTGTGATGTCTCCCAACGCGTATGAGAGCCACTTTGTTTAGACAAAGGTACTCTCCAATCGAGCTACACCGACCATGTTGAATGTGAGGCTAAAATGTTCGAGTAAAGTATAGTCATGACGAACTGAAACTTGGAAAGGTACGAGTGAGGATTCATGAAATGTGTACATGGTGAAATGAGCTTATCTATGATTAATAGATAATTCCATGACGTATATGATCGATTTATTTGAATAAATGCATGTGCTTGAGTAACTTATCAAAAATATTGATAAAATGAATATTCATGTATATTGGTTGGGATAATTATGATTGGTAAGCTCATATAACTTGAGTAAATGTATTAAATTGCTTGGACTGATATATATGATTGTACTGATATGTATATGATGATGTGTACGATGAAAGTTTAGACTGTGATTTACTTATCCATGTCTGTTTGGCCCTTATATGATAGTATGTGCTTGACTTGTCTGATTTAATGAATGGATAAGTAATATTATTTAGGAAACATTGAAATACATGTATAAGTACACTTGTTTAAATGAGATAACTAGAAAGTGAGTGTAAAATCAATATGAATGTTTGTTACTCGAAATGAATGACATGATTGAAATATGATTGCTATGATGAAAACTGTGTTACATGTATATGAGAGTTGAGTCAGAGGCCTTATGACCCCCTCCCCCTTAAAGATTACAGGTGCATTCGTTAATCCAAAAGGCATAACTAAAAATTCATAATGCCCGTACCTTGTTTTGAAAGCAGTTTTCGGAATATCAGAGTCCTTTACTGACAACTGATAGTAACCCGATCTCAGATCTATCTTTAAAAACACAATAGCACCTTTTAACTGATCGAATAAGTCATCAATTTTGGGCAGAGGATATTTTTTCTTTATAGTCACTTTGTTAAGCTAACGGTAATCAATACACATTCTCATTGTGCCATCTTTCTTTTTCACAAATAGAACAGGAGCACCCCATGGTGAAAGCTCGGTCTAGCAAATCCTCGATCAGTCAATTCCTGTAACTGAGATTTTAATTCCTTTAACTCGGTCGAAGCCATTCTATATGGAGCTATCGAAATTGGAGTAGTACCAGGTACTAATTCAATGCCAAAATCGACTTCTCAAATCGGAGGTAAACTCGGTAATTCTTCAAGAAACACATCAGAGAATTCACAGACAACAGACACTGATCAACTTTCTTATCATTCACTTTCAAGTCTAACACATAAGCTAAGTAGGTTTCACAGCCTTTCTTCACATATTTCCGTGCTTTCATTGCAGATATCACAGCTGATAGTCCATTCAGATCTCTAGACTCAATTCAAATTATCTCATCATTCTTACACCTTAAATCAATGACTTTTCGTTTACAATTCACAATAGCATCGTGCAAAGTTAACCAGTCCATTCCCAGAATTATATCAAATTCATCGAAAGGAGAAAGCAATAGATCAGCAGGAAAACAGATATCTCGAATCAATAACGAGCAATTCTTACAAACTTTATCAACCAAGACACTTTTGCCTAAGGGATTCGATACTCTAATTACGAATTCAGTAGACTCTACAGGTAATGTCTTACTGCGTACTAAATTCATACAAATATAAGAATGCGTTGATCCAGGGTCTATCAACGCAATCACAGAAGCATCATAAATAGTAAAAGTACCAGTAATCACGTCTGGGGATGAGGCTCCCTCACGAGCTCGGATAGCATAGGCTCTGGCAGGTGCTCTGGCCTCAGATCTAACAGCAGTATCCTTAGCAGCTCTTTGACCACCATTTGCAGTTCTCGTATTTCTGGATGGTCTACCTCTAGCTAAGGTGTTGCTCTGTCTCGGATTCTGTACATTGTCTTGCTCAGCAGGTTCAGAACAATCTCTTACGAAATGGTCCAGAGATCCACATCGAAAATAGGCTTGGTCATTCAATCTACAATTTCACGAATGTCTTTTACCACTATATTTACGTTCAGGTCTCCCAGATAGGACATTCCTGACACTTGCAATAGAAGTAATAGGAGCTTTAAAATTTGAAAGCGATTTTGCTCGATCTCGATTCGATTGTCCTACATCAGCCTTTGAATGACTATGATCATCCCGAAATTTCTTTGACACTGACTGAAATGATCTATTCGAAGATCTCTTTCTAACATCTCTGGCTTCAGAATCAGCTTTTCTTTTCTCTTTACTTAATTCTTCAGCTTTATAAGCTAGCTCAACTAGCACTACCATTTCTTTAATCTCCAAAATCCCAACTAACAGATGAATATCTTCGTTTAGTCCATCTTCAAATCTTTTGCACATTATCACTTCATTTGATACACATTCCCGAGCATACTGGCTCAATCTCACAAATTCACGTTCGTATTCAGTAACAGACATACGACGTTATTTAAGCTCGAGAAACTCTTTACATTTTTAATCGATGAATCTCTGACTAATGTATTTCTTTCGAAATTTAGTTTGGAAGAAATCCCAAGTAACTCATTCTCTTAGAACCACAGATATTAAGGTTTTCCACCAATGGTATGCCGTATCTCTCAGAAAGGAAACGACACATTTCACACATTCCTCAGGATTCAGAGACATTTCATCAAACACTCTTATTGTATTCTCTAACCAAAATTCGGCTCTTTCAGCATCATCATTCGTTGTAGCTCGAAACTCTTCAGCTCCATACTTTCTAATCTTTTCAACTGGTGGTCTACTTATATGCACCGCATTCACTGGTGGCATATTAGGAGTTTGAGAAGGATTAACTGGGGGTGGAGGTTGTTGTACAGCCGGATTGGTTTTAATGTATTGGGTGAACCAATCATTCATCATCTGATAAAAGGCTTGTTTAGCCTCACAATCACAGTTACTCATAGGCGGTCAAGAATAATCTTGCATTGTCCCTTGTGCAGGAGCAGGCGCATTGCTTTCAACATCGTCAGCTATAGCTTTATCGAGATCTATTTACTATATAAAAGCATATTTCAATGTTAGGATTCATCACACTATTGCAGTTTCAGATATATGGCATGTATAGCTAGACTCACATATGCTATGGTAGTCCTAGAACCGACAAAACCATAGCTCTGATACTAAAAAATTGTAACACCCCTAAACTCGTAACCATTATCGAATTAGGGTGACGAGGCATTACGAGACGGACAGAACGTTTCAAACCAATCCAAAATCACAGGCATCATATAACATTTACGCATAATCTAACATTAGCAATTCATCTCTTTAGATGGTCTAAGAGACCTAAAACATACTTTTAGGGATAGTCGGAACTAAACTAAACACATTAATAAATTTCAAAACTCAGAAAATTTTTCAATTTTGTTGAAGTCACACGCCGTGTAACCAGGCCGTGTGCCTCACACGGGCATCAGACACACCCATGTGAACCAACTGTGCCAAAACAAGGCACACATACTGATTTTCACCCACGGCCAATAGACATGCCCGTGTGCTATGGCCGTGTGATACTTAGCTAGATACTGACTTAAGCCCACGGCCATATGACATGCCTGTGTTCCCTGACCGCGTGGCACAATGCAGGCTTGATTTAAGCCAACTTGCCACCCCTATTTGGGCCATTCCTACAAGCAATATTAAACAACATTCATGCCACAATTTTCAGCCAATTCCATGCTTAAAATGACCAATTCATATTAGATCATAAAACATTACAAAGCACACACCATTTGGCATCACTAACCAAATACCAAAACTATACACACACATATCATTTGTTAGCTAACTTTCATGGCATAACATAATTAATTATCAAAGCTTAAATACATAGACATTCTAGCCTATACACACCATACTCAAAAATATTTACACTTTCAAAAGTACCAAAATGAGTTCAATAGTGTGGTGACAATCCTCGACTATCCCTAGAGCCTTCAGTAGCTACGATAACTGAAAAACAGACAGAAATTACACAGAGTAAGCTACAAAGAGTTTAGTAAGCCAAATACAACTAGTATAACTATTAAAGCATATAAGATAAAAGTCAATAGCAAGAATTCATAACTATTTCATAGAGTAATTCATGACCTAACCATGCTCATTTGCTTGTATACATGCCATGTTTCATTTCTCTGATTTTGTACATACTTTGCATTCATTATTTCACAGAAACAGAGTCTTACATATTCAGAAATTTAGTACGATACAAACGTACCTGTATAGATTATACATTTCCTATATGCATTCCAATATATCGTACTCTATCATCAGACGGTTCTGAAATGATACAGATACTCATAAACGGGTACAATGCCAATGTCCTGGACGTGGTCTTACATGTAATTTAGTATCGATGCCTCTGTCCCAGACAGGGTCTTACACGAAATCAGATACGATGCCAATGTCCAGATGTAACACCCCTTACCCGTATTCAAGGCTGGAACAGAGTACGAGGCATTACCAGACTTAACAATACACATAGACGAACTGGGCCATAAAATTTCATTTAATTCAAAACTTTTTGAACACATGCATAACAAACAAAGCTAACTATATCATCACATCAAAACATAAGACATGGCATGATTAATTAAACTTATAACCCATAATGGGTAAGGACTACATCTCATGATCATATACGATAACTCAATGCAGACTGATACGTATGGTCAAAATCATAATAAAAATACATATCACAAACCAACTTCCTATACATGCCACTCACTTGATATTTCTAATATTTGAATTAATTTTCCCAAAATGATAGTTTGATAATGTGATTTTGCCTCCGACAATCTCCAACCCCGAGCTGACCTGCCAATACTAAAGAAATGGAGAGGATGGGTAAGCTTTACGCTTAGTAAGTTCATATGAAAATAATAAGCAATTACTACCACGCTTTTCAAGATAAAACACTATAATTGTACAATTACACATGTTTAGGTTAAGCTGTGTTATCGAGTTACAGTTACTAAATCATTCATATCTGAAGCTACAAAACTCCAAATTTAGTTTCGTTAATTTTCCTTGAAACTAGATTCATATATCTTTCTCCCATAAAATTTCCAGAATTTTTTATTTAGCCAATTAGTACAGTTTATTCATTAAATTTTCCCCTGTTTTAGGGTATGACTACTCTGACCCCTGTTCACTATGAACCAGATTTCTCCCTTGAAATAATTTCAACGACCATGCTGTTTGTTTTCATTAAAAATAAACTAAATAAGGAATCCATGCATGTAAGGTATGACTCTTAATAATTTTTTTACAATTTATGGTGAATTTCTAAAGTCAGAAAAGAGGATCTCGAATTTATTCTGACACTGTCTCACAAAAATTATAATATCACACAATATATAGCTATTTTGCTCCCCCTGATTCTTTTATATGAAACTAGACTCGTTAATATTTAATTCCATAATTTTTTTGAAATTTAATTCAACTTACACAATTTTTGGTAAATTTTCAAAGTCATGCACTGCTACTGTTCAACACTGTTTTACTACTAAAGTTCACTTTTACACAATTCACTTAATCCATTCCATTTTACCGAGGTTCGCTCAAATATCGAGCATATTGCTCATAAATTCAAATAAACATATACTTGCACTTGTTCATCACATAATCACTTTTACATGTATTTTCATTTAATCGATTTCCTGTTGAACTCATCGAAATAATAACAGAAACACAATTGCCTGCACATTTTCCCATTTCCACACTTGTAGCCGAAGCTATCTGGTACGCATAGTAGCCTGCACTTAGTACTACACATGCGACCAATAATCTGGTACACGTAGTAGCCTGCACTTAGTACTACATACGTGATCACAGTTTTCGGGTACGCATAGTAGCCTGCACTTAGTACTACACATGCGACCAATTATCCGGTACACGTAGTGGCCTGCACTTAGTACTATACACGTGACCTCACAATAGTTCATTTGTATCATTTCTATTCCGAAAGTTCAACCGGGAAATTCCTTACTTTTCAACATTTTACTAAATTTTCTGTAATCAATTTAAATTCATAACTTACATCAAATAACCATTTGATAGGCAGCAACATTTTATATGATATCAAAATATAATAACATAAAAAGAATCGATAGATTATTTATGTACGAACTTACTCGAAGTGTAGATCTCACTATCCATAGTACCAATTGTCCATTCATAGTATAATAAGACACAACTCAAATATCAAATCAAATTTTAAGAATTTACATAACATATATCACATATTTCATATATCACTTGTCATGTATCATCATTTTCTTGCATTTCATGTAACATTCTTTCATGTCATATTTCCACATCATAAACACCATTCCATCAACTTTTCCAATATATTAAATCATACAATATATGCAATAATAGTAAGAAATATAATTCAAACATAACATTGCATTATTATTATCATACGAACTTACCTCGATCCAGAAACGACAATTTACCATTTTAGTCCATAACCTTGTATTTTCTCGATTTAAGCCCGAATCTTGATTTCATTCATCTATAATATCACATTTAGCCTAATAATTAGTCACACTATTCATACAGGTCCAAAAATCATATCTTTACAAATTTTCATTTTGACCCCTAAACTTTTGCATATTTACACTTTTGCCCCAAGGTTTGGAAATTAAACTTCATCCTATTTTCTTATGTTTTATGACATGCTGATCATTTTTCCCTTCTATGGCAACATCAATTTCTCACTCTAACATGTACTTATGACTATTAGGTATTTTTACCGATTAAGCCCTTTTACTCGTTTTCACTTAAAACTGAGTAGCACAAGTTGTCTAACATAATTTAAAACCTCATATTCTATCATAAAACACCAAAATACACAAATTTCACCTATGGGTATTTTTTCAATTATGAGCCCTAGGTTGAATTATTGCTAGCATAAGCTAAATCAAGTTACCGGGACTTCAAAAACGTAAAAATCATTAAAAACGAGGCTAGAATGGACTTACAATCGAGCTTGGAACCTTGGAAACCCTAGCCATGGAGTCTCCCTTGGTATACACATCCATGGTGAAGAAGATGAACAAAATTGGCTTTTAAATTTTGTATTTTAATTCATTTTACCCCTAACTGACCAAAATGTCCTTTTTACTAAACATTCCAAAAATTCCATCCATGTCCAATTTTTGTCCATAAACTTAGAAATTGGTCAAATTTCTATTTAAGACCTCCTAATTAATATTTCAAAGCAATTTCATACTAGAAACTTCTAGAATGCAAGTTTTGCAACTTATTCAATTTAGTCCCTAACTTAAAATTAAGCACTGTATGCATAGAATTTCTTCACAAAATTTTTACACAATCATGCAATCATATCATAGACCTCAAAATAATCATAAAATACTTATTTCTATCTCAGATTTGTGGTCATGAAACCACTATTCTGATTAGGCCCTAATTTGGGATATTACACCAGACATCGTCTTACACGTAAATACCAAGTCGAGTCTTGTGTCCTAGACATGGTCTTACACGATATCTCAAATTGATATCAACGTTCTTTTAGAAGCATACAGAGCTTTTCAAACACTAACATATTATCAAAATTTACTCGAAATTTATTCATGAGGCTTTCAAGGCCGTCCAATATAGATTACAGTTTGTATGAGCAGAATTTAATCAATTTAACACATAATTGTAATTTGACTTACCTCGTACGAATTTCGGATGAAAACAAGTCGACTATTCAACTATTTTGGACTTCCCTCGAGCTAAGTCCGATTTTCTTTGTTCTTGATCTAATACAATTCAAATTCAACCATTTAATCATTCATTTCATTCAAAATAATCAATGAACACAAATTCAGGGCACTTTGCATTTTAGCCATTACATTTTCACATTTGGACATTTTAGTCTATTTTTCGCAAAATCACAAATATGCAAAATTCACTAAGACTATAGCTTGACCAAATATACATAGCTTCCATACAAGTCCAAATAACATATTTAATTTTAGTCCTTCAAAACCTCATTTTCAAAAGTTAGCCCAAATAGCTCTATTCCATCAAAAATTCAAGAACAAAGCATGATAATCTTACATATATCTTTCATAATCCGTATAAAAACATTACAAAGCTCATATAATCATCAATGGCGCATTTCATAATCTTCATAGAAAGAGAAATTCAGACATAGGTTTTGAAGAACACGAAGCAACGATCATAGAAACGTAGAAATTATTAAAAACGGACCAAAGTACATTCCTTAATCAAGGATTACAAATACCAAATATCAAACCCCCATTTTATCTCTTTTCCTTGCTTTTTTTAGCCATAAGAATGATAAAATGGCCATTATTTTATGTTATATTTATTTAACATATATTTAACATGCTAATGACCATAATACCCTTTAGTTATAAATCATTAAAATTTACCTAATGTAATACGCCGAAAATTTTTATAGTAAAATAAGGAAATAAAGTGACAAAAAGGGAATTTTTGAGTGATGTCAATATTGAGAAGTTTATTATGATATATTAATTCAAGAAAGGACTAAATTGCAAAGATGAGAAAAGTCTTGTTGCACAAGAGTAAATACTCAAAATTTAAGGGGTTGAAGTGTAAATATAAAAAAGTTGAAGGACTAATGGTGCAAATATTTTAAGGGTGGAATGATCTAGAAACCAAGAAAAATTGATGAATTAGGACCAAATTGGATAGGTAAAAAAATTATGAGGGACTAAATTGCAATTTTACCAAATTAAGTGATGACTCAATGATGGAATTCTAAAAGATCATGAAGGGAAAAATGGTCAATTAGTAAGAGAGAGAATTCTAGAATGTAATGATTATGTTGATGATATTTTAAATTAATTAATTAGATAAATATTATTTTATTAATATTTTATGAGATGTTTATTATTATTATATTATTATTTATTTAGTATAAAAGGAAGGAAAGATGAAGAATTATCAACACATTTCCTTTCCCATGCAAACTAACGTAAGATAAGAAGAAGAAAAGAAGTTTGCTTTCTTTACAATTTAGTCCTTCCACCAAAAATTCATTATTTTCACCTAAAAATTGAAAGAATTTTCATAGCCATCAAGAGAGAAAGATAGAAAGGAGATGATGGGGAGCAAGAATATCAAGTTGGATTCAAGAAATCGAAGCTGGAGGAGAGAGAAAAATCAAGTTAAAGATTGAAGTCAATAAGAAAAGGTAAGTACATAAAGATTTCAATATGTTTTTAAGTTTGTTATTATTGATAAAGCATGGAAATAATGTTATAGTAGAGTTTTCTTATATAAGGTCCTATGTTCTTGATATGTTAGTGAAGAAAAAAATAAGAGAAAGTGATGAGAAATGGTGTAGAAAAAGAAAATAAGGATGTTATAACATGGTAATTAATATCTTGTACTAAAACAATTTTGGACAGCAGCAGTAGTCTAACTTTGAAAAATCATCAAAAATTGTAGAAATCTAATTATAGGATGAATAAAATATGAAATTAAATCTTATTAAGTCTAGTTTCTTATAGAAGAAATTATGTAAGAAATGGAATTCTAAATCATGAGATATGATGAATTTTGTGAGACAAGGTCAGAATGATTTTGGGTTCCCCTGTTCTGGATTTGTAAAATCATAAAAAAAAATTGGATAAAAATAATTAGGGGCTTAAATTTATATGTTTAGAATCCTGAATGAGTCTATTTTCAATAGAAACAAATATGAACATCATTTGAATTCTGTACAAGGAGATAATTAATTTTTAGTGAAGAAGGGTCACAATTGTCAGACAGCAGAATAGGGGTAACTTTAAAGAAAAACTGTACTTATTGACTAAACCAAAAATTCTGAAAATTTTATGGTAAGAAGATATATGAGTCTAGTTTTAGGGAAAATTAGCAGATCTTAATTTGGAGTCCTATAGCTCCATATATAAATAATTTAGTGACTATGACACAGATGGACAGCTTGAATATTCATAAAAGTAAATAATAAAGATTATAGATAATGTTACTTACAAGTGTGCTACATACATCAAGGATGTGGAATAGAGAGGAGGAGGAGGAAAACATATATGAATATTCATTAAGCATGGCTAATTTGTATATTTTAGGCTTAGGGACTAAATTGAATAAAAGTAAAACTTTATGGGTAATTTTGTAAAAATTTCAAAAATGACCAAATTGCATGAAATGGATTATTTTATTATTTAAATTACAAAATTGAATGAAATTATTAATTTAGTTCAAGATCGAGGGGAAAACATGTTTTAGGGATTAAATTAAAAAGTGTTGAAATTATGGAAAGTTCTGATATTTTATAGAATTCATAGACTATTATCAATATATGAGAATAATAGCTGGAAATAAGGATTAAATTGCAAGAATTTTATTTTCCTGACCCTAAGGATGAAATCGTCATTAATTAAAAGTTTAGGGGCAAAATGGTAATTTTGCCTAGATCATTAATTAAATGCATTAGAAGATGAAATGAATGAAAATGATGATCAAATTTATTTATAAAGATCCGGACGACTCAAATATGAGACTTGATCGTGGAAAAGAAAAGATGTCGGATTAATGAAATTATAAACACAAACAAGCAATAAGGTAAGTTTGTGTAACTTGAATTGTATTTTAAATACTTGAAATATGTGGTTATGTGATGAAAATATGATTTGAATGTTCAATTCATGATATTTGATGAAATATTGATAATACTCGATATGAATTGAAAATAAATCCCAGTTGAATGAAAGGAAAATTCGATAGATCTCTGAAAAGGAATTGACGGTAAAAAGGATCTAGCCCGGACGGGTGATCCTATTCTGATATAGCCCTCCCGAAGAATACGTGTAAAATGGATTTAGCCCAGATGGGTAATCCGAATTAGGGTCTGAATTTAGCCTGGACTGGTAATTCAGATCAAAGCTCATTAGAGTAATTGTCGTTGTAGGGGATTTAGCCTGGACTGGTAATCCCGACAATACTCTATGAGTTTATATTACAGGGGATTTAGCCTGGACTGGTAATCCCACTGTAAGGATGAGGTTCGCGGGAGTGTGCTCTCTGATATGAAATGTGTAAGACCATGGTTGAAAGATACCATGGCAGCCTGATATGAAATGTATAAGACCATGGTTGAAAGATACCATGGCAACCTGATATGAAATGTGTAAGACCATGGTTGAAAGATACCATGGCAGCCTGATATGAAATGTGTAAGACCATGGTTGAAAGATACCATGGCAACCTGATATGAAATGTGTAAGACCATGGATGAAAGATACCATGGCAACGTGATATGAAATGAACAAGACCATGGTTGAAAGATACCATGGCAACATGACAGAAAATGAGTAAGACCATAGTTGAAAGACACTATGGCATCATGTCAAAGATAAATAAGACCGTGGATGGGAGACGTTCTAACATCTGTTGAACAATTGATAATCAGGTAATATGTATCAGATGACGAATAGTTATATGAAATAATTATGAAGATAGATAAACGAAATAAGTATAAGTACATGGAATATAATTTATGTTAAGTTTGATATAAGCTATTACCGGAATAAATATACATAAAATATATGGAAATGATGGAGCATGAAATATTGATATAATGAAATGAATGATATATGCTTATGAAGAAACGGTAAGAGCATGATATGTTTCATGACATGTACATATATGATTATCTTTGATATATTGATACAAGGAAATTATGTAAGTTGAGACTATTATTAAACTCAAGTGCGATATGTCGAGAAAATAGATATATCAATGTTGAATTTATATGAGATATGTGCAAGTATACTAACAATGTTGTTGTTTGATGCTTATACAAGTGTCAAACTGTTGATTGAATGGTAATATATTTATTTATATGATGCATTGAATCGGTAAGTATTTAAATTTTTTTAGTGATGTGTAAATGGTAGTAATGCTCCGAAACCCTGTTTTGGCAGCGGATACGGGTTAGGGGTGTTACACCTAACATGTCCATAATTGTCCACCATTAACATAAATGGTAATTTTGACATGCAAGGACCCTCACTTAAATAAGCCTAATCAAATTGGTACTTTTAACACACAACTTTTACACTTTACGCGATTAGGTCCTTTTTCATAATTAAGCACAAAAACAAACAAATTAAATCACAGAAACTTCGCAGATATAATTTCACATATCACAGACATAGAAAATAATATTCAAATATTTTTCAAAATCGGTTACATGGTCTCGAAACCACTATTCCGACTAGGGTCACAACCGGACTGTTACATGCGATGTCACATTGAAGTGTGCTTTGAAACCCATCAATCTATTTGAAAAGTTCGTACTATACTAAAGCCCTCGTTGTGATCTTTTACAAAACCTTGAAGTACCTTGATCGTTGTTAAAAACTCAAGTAGGTTTAGCCAAAGTTAAATCATTTAATATTGTTATTACACTTTAAAAACAATGTTTGTTGCTGAAGCTTTTGAAATGTGGTGTCACAGCGTGGTGTTTCGAAAACATTTATCTTTTTGAAAATCCGTGACCTACTACTAGTAGATATAAATCCAAAGAAGAAAACCCCAAATTAAAGTAGAATTTTAAAGAGGCCTTATTACACAAAAATACCCAAATTAAATAGCTTAAAGATTAAAAGTTTAAAACAGCAGTAATAGCAGTTGTGTGGCCTCCACCGAGTCTCTCGCAGCACCGACCTTGTAACATCCTAAATTAGGGCCTAGTCAGAATAGTGGTTTTGGGACCACAAATCTGATGTTAAAATAATTATTTCATGATCATTATGAGGTCTAGGATATGAAAATAAGCATGTGTTAAAGTTTCATGAAGCAATTCTATGTGTAAGGTGTCCAATTGGAAATTAAGGACCAAATAGAATAAATTGCAAAACTTGGATTCTAGAAGCAATTGGTATGAAATTGCTTTGGAATATTAATTAGAGGTCCTTAAAGATTAATTTTCCCAATTCTATGTTTTTGGACAAAAATGAGCATGCATGGAAAATTTTGGAAGTTTAGTAAGGAAGGGCATTTTGGTCATTTGGTAATAAACTAAATAAAAAGGGAAAATCAAGCTAAAAATCAGCTCATTTTCTTCCCATGCTGTCGAATTTGAAAGAGTCTCCATAGCTGGGGTTTTCCAACATTTCAAGCTCAATAGTAAGTGTTCTCTAACCCCGTTTTTAACATTCTTCATATTTTTAATATCCTCGTAACATGCTCTCTCTATTTCTACCCATATTTCAAGCCAGGGTTCATGTTCAAAAATTTACCCATGCATGCGATGGTTGTTCTTTGATGATTTATGGAGGGTTATGAAAGTTAGATGTTAGATAAACATCTTTTGCTAGGTGATTTTTCATGAAAACACCAAAAAGGGACCTAGATGAAAAAGGTATAAAATGTGGGGTAGAAATGTAAAATAGAGGAAAATGTGGGCTATTATGAGCTTATACTACCTTCAGGTAGGCTTGGGTAGCAAAGGAATTGCATGCATTTCATTATACGAGACTTAGGACTAAATTGTAAATATTATGAAAGGTTAGGGGTAAAATGGTCATTTTTCTTGGGGTGAGTTTTAGGTCTAAAATGAATAATATGATGTATTAATAATCTAATTTCATTAATATAAACCACGAGGAAACAATTCTGGAGGTCGACCGTGGAAAACAAAAGGTTTCAGAATAACTGAAATACAAAACCGAAGCCATTACCAGGTAAGTTTGTATAACCTGAAGTTAACTCTTAATATACTTAAACACGCGTGTTCTTGAATGTATGAAAATTTAGATAGTCATTGCATGATAATTTATGAATGTGCTTGTGTAAAGGAAAAATGATAAATGTCCCGATTGAAATAGAAAAGAAAATCTAATTGATAAATTATGGCTTACATGACATGAGATCCTGCATGTGTTGTAGAAAATGATTTAGCCCGAACGGGTAATCCGACGATCTCAAAGTAGAAAGGATCTAGCTCGGATAGGTGTTCCTTGAGTGATCGAACCTACCGAGAAATATGGGTGCATTAAGGATTTAGCCCAAACAGGTAATCCAGTTGATGACTGAATTCAACCTAGACTGGCAATTCAGATCCGAGCTTATGAGAGCAATTGTTGTATAAAGGGATTTAGCCTGGACTGGTAATCCCGACAATGCTCAATGAGTTAATACTACAGGGGATTTAGCCTAGGCTGGTAATCCCGCCTTAAGATATAAGGTTCAGGGGAGTGCATACTAGAGATGATCACTTGTATAACTTGATGGTAATTAGGCTATCCATCGAGATTTCTGTGAAATTCAACGGGATTAACAGGAGAAATAGAAAGGGAAATATTGAATTGATAAGCTCATCTAAGACTAATGACATGATGTATTGTTATGAGACTAACTTGATGATTGAGTGCATGTGATAGGGAAACTATTTCATGCTTGTTGGAATTAGTGCCTAATATGGTTGTATGCTAATTAACTAGTAAGTTCGCTTTCCAATTATCTAGACTTACTAAGCATATAAATGCTTACCCCCTTCTATTTTCCCTGCCTTACAGAGCTCGTGGACTCGTGAAGATTGGAAGACGGTTGGAGAATCAACACACTATCGACTTGTCCTACTTTGGTATATAGATACTTTATTTTGTTTAATGGCATGTATAGGAATTTTTGGTTATTTTGTTATATGTGTCATTTGGCTAGCCAATGTAATGGCCTAAAAGGTATTCTTATTCTTTTGTATATGGCCATGAGATATAGCTCATATTGATGTAGGTAGTAAGCCTACCAATGATGCATGTCTATGTTTAAATGTTTCATGAGATATGATGATGAGGTTTATCATGACTGGATGATTGAAATGGAACCTAATAATTTGAGAGTGGACATAGCATATAATGGTATTTGGTTATAATATGGCCTAAGTGTAAAAAGTAAAATGTGCTATGTGAATCCCTAATATGAATAGGATAATTTAGCATGCACTAAATCGATAAGATGAGGTTAACATGCAATAAGCTATGTCAAGGTTACTCAAGAGTATAATTAGGCCATGTTACATACCATTGAAATTTTTAAGTGTCTATGGATGATAGAGGGTGACCAAAGGCTTAGAAAATAGCCTTAAAAAGGTACATACAGGTAGACACACAGGCATGTGTCTAGGGCATGTGTGCCACACGGTTAGCCCCATGGGCGTGTTGTCCGGTCGTGTATTTCCCACACTTAAAATTTTAGGTCAATTTGCATGGTAGTAAACACAAGGGTAGAAACATGGCCGTGTGTCTCAACCATGTGGTGGACACGGCCTAGCACAAGGGCGTGTGCCTTGGCCGTGTGCCTCAAAATGAATGATGATGTCATAAACAAAATGTCCAAGTTTTTGGACACGGGCGATGACACAGGCATGTCTAGGCCATGTGAGGGACATGGGCCAGGAACACGGGCATGTACTTGGCCGTGTGAAAACCCCTGTAGGTTCGAATTGAAAAATAAATCCAAAGAATTCAACACGGGTGAGGGACACGGGCGTGTCCCTAAGTACACGGGCGTGTCCCTAAGTAGACGGGCGTATGCTTTTCCTCCACATGGGCGTGTGAGGCATAACTCTAGTAATTTTTCAAAAATTTTCTATAATTCTCAGTTTAGTCCTAGATAGCTTTTAATGTATGTTTTGGACCTTGTAGCTCCATAATCAGGACACCATGATGTTGTTTAGTCGGTTTTAAATTAGAATGAAATTTTATAACCTGTATTTTCTGAAAGTGTCCAAGTATTTGTCTGGTAACGCCTCGTACTTTGTCTCGGCCTTGGGTACAAGTAAGGGGTGTTACATTTAGTGGTATCAGAGCTACGGTTTAGTCGATTATCAGACTAACATAGCATGTATTGAGTATAGCTATACATGCCATTATACAAGTTATGATAGTGTGACATCTCCTACCCATTGTTAATTGTATTTGAATATAGTAAATGTCTTCCAATCAAGTTCAAGATGAGTCTGAGGGAGCCGAGAGCCGTGCTCCAGCTTTCGTTTAGTGAGCTATTGTTATTAATAGTAGAAGGCCTATGTTTGAAGGCCAGGAAGAGACAAGATCTGCTTTCTTTAAAATGATTGATGAATGCTTTGGGGATTATTTGAGAAACTGCCCCAATATACCACGACCTCCTCCGCCCCCTACTCGGCCTGAGGGAGAAATACCACAAGGTATGCCACCCGCGAGAATTTGTAAAGCTCTAGGGGAAAACCTAGAAAATATTGGGCTAAAGAGTTTAGAGCTAAGGTTGAGGATGATGCTAAACGATCTAAGTTCTGGCTCAAGAATACTATGCGAGTTTTGGATAAATTGTCATGTACACCCGAGGAATGCTTGAAGTGTGTTGTATCTCTTCTGAAAGATACAGCATATCATTGGTGGAAGATGGTATCCTCAGTGGTACCGAGGGAAGACATTACATGGGAGTTTTTCCAAGCTAAGTTTAAAAAGAAATACATCAGTCAAAGATTTTTAGACTCGAAGCGAAAGGAGTTCCTGGAACTCAAACAAGGAAATAAGACTGTGTTAAAGTACGAAAGGGAATTCGTGAGGTTAAGTCAGTACGCCATGGAGTGGGTCCAATCAGAGATAGAAATGTGTAAGCGCTTCAAGGAAGGCTTGAATGAGGAAATTAAATTGTTGATCAGAATCCTTGAGATACAATAATTTACCGCATTAGCTGACCGGGCCAAGAAGGCCGAAGAGCTAAATAATGAAAGAAAGCAAGCTAAGGGAGAAGCTTGAGTTTCGAGTAAGAGGTCGAGCAGAAGAGCACACTCTGTAATATCTTGAATTAGGGCCTAATCGGAATAGTGGTTTCGTGACCACAAATCCGAGATAGAAATAATTATTTTATAATTATTTTGAGGTTTATGATATGAATGCATAATTGTGTGAAGATTTCGTGAAGAAATTTTGGGCATAACGAGTTTAATTTAAAGTTAGGGACTAAATTGAATAAGTTGCAAAATTTGCATTCTAGAAGTTTTTAGTATGAAATTGTTTTGGAATATTAATGAGGAGGTCTTAAATAGCAATTTGACCAATTTTAAGTTCATGGACAAAATTAGGACATGGAAGGAATTTTTGGAAAGTTTAGTAGTAAGGGTATTTTGGTCATTTAGTTATTAAAATGAATTAAAAACAAAATTAAAAGCCAATTTTTGTCCATCTTCTTCATTAGGCCGAAATTTCAAGGGTTCTCCATAGCTAGGGTTTGTTTCAAGCTTCCAAGCTCCATAGTAAGTGATTCCAAGCCCCGTTTTTAATGATTTTTACGCTTTTGAGATCCCGCTAACTCGATAAAGCTTATGTTAGCAATAATTTAACCTAGGGTTTATATTTGTAAAAATACCCATAGTTGAAATTTGTGTATTTTGATGTTTTATGATAGAATATGAAGTTTTAAATTATGTTAGACAACTTGTACTACTCGATTTTAAGCAAAAACGAGTATAATGGCTTAATCGGTAAAAATACCTAATAGTCACAAGTACATGTTAGAGTGAGAATTTGATGTTGCCATAGAAGAGAAAAGTGATCAGCATGTTGTAAAACATAAGAATAAGGAATAAAGTTTAATCCCGAGCCCAGGGGCAAAAATGTAAATATGCAAAAGTTTAGGGGTAAAATTGTAATTTTGCCAAAATTTGAGTTAAGGATTAATTTGATAATGTGAGTATTAAATAAGCTAAATGTGTTATTTTAGATCAAGAAAGACGTGGAATCGACCTCAATCGAGGAAAAGAAAAGATTGTGGACTAAATTGCAAAATCTTTGTATTTTGGTACCAAGGTAAGTTCATGTGTAAATAAAGTAGCATAATTGTTATTTTTAAGTTATTGATGTTAATTATATGCCATGCTGAATTTAATTATGAAATGTATGCTTTGTGGTTAATTTCAAATAATATGTAAATTATGCGAGCTACTTGTTAAATATAATTGTTACCGAGTATTGATTTCGGCATTCTACGGAAGACGGCAAGGATAAGTGTTCAAGGAAAAAAGCCCGTTTGAACCTTAGGAATAGATTAGGATACAAGTGACATGTCACTAGGATGGTTGAGCATTCGAACTCGTTGAGTTGAGTCCGAGTTCACTTATGGATGCGAACGCCCGAGCTCGTTGAGTTGAGTCCGAGTTCGCTTATGGGCGGGTTACATGATTGCTTGATTGCATATATGGCACTTATGTGCAAGTTATCCATGCATCCGAATTATATTCCGATGTGTTCAACGGGTAAAGTTCTACTCAAATGGAGGAATATTCGAGATGTAAAGAGACGTATTGGTAAGTGATGTGAAATGGATATTTTGGACAGGTATGTATTTAACCCTCGGGTTGAGTATTGATACAACCATGATAAGGTAATAAGATGATGAAAAATGATTAAAAATGTGATATGTGTTTTAGTGATACATGCTAATGTTGATTGGTATGACTGTTTGTTATGTTACTTATTATTTGCATATGAACTTACTAAGCATTTATGCTTACTCCCTCCTTCTTACTCATTGTAGTTTTGGACAAGCCAGCTCAGGAGTCGGGATAGGTCGAAGGCTCAGTCACACTATCCGGAAGGCTTTTGGTAATGGCTTGTAAATTTAAGTATGGCATGTATAGCAATATACCTTTTTTGTGTAAATGATCTTATGGTATGGTGATGGAATGGTTGAGGAAATGCTTGATAATGATAAATTATGAAAATAGTTAGTTTAGATTATATTTGATGTTAAGGAAAATTATTAAGATACTTAGTGCATAAAAACTCATATAAAGGATGAAATTTGCCATAAACAGAATACTGCAGCAACACTGACACGAGTTTGAAAATTTACTAAAAATCATAGAAATTGAAATTGGTGATGGAATACATATCAAATTGAAGCTTATTATGTCTAGTTTCACATGAAACAAATGAAACAGGTAAAGGAATTATATGTTACAAGATATTTGAATTTTTGTGAAACAGGGTCATAGCAGTTTCTGAATCCCCTGTTCCAACTTTAGAAATTCACCATAAATTGTAAAGATATAATTAGGTAGTGTATTTTATATTCTCAGAATCCTTATTGAGTCTAGTTTCCGGAGAAATAAACTTCACAGTCATATGGATTTTTTACAGAGAGAAATATGGTTCGTAGTAAATAGAGTTCAGACCAGTCAAGTCCTGAAACAGGGGTAACTTTAACTAATAAAATGTACTAATTGGCCCAACCAAAAATTCTAGAAAAACATTAGTAGATAGGTATATGAGTCTAGATTTAGGGAAAATTTATGGATCTTGATTTTGAGTTTCGTAACTCGAGATATGATTTTTCTTGTGACTCTGATGCAAGTAGCTTAAAAGCTATGAATGTAGAAATAAATAATCCAAAGTTCTAAATATGTTAAATTAAGCTTAGTAACACCTCATACTAAACTCCAGCGACGGTCTCGGGCGTGGGGGCGTTACACACTCCTTCCCCACAAAAAAATCGAGAAATCACCAAGAGCGTTCCACTTCATCAGTAGGATATTCGGGGTAGAGCAAGGAGCTCCAAGCGACATAACCCAAAGTCTACTTCTCCTATGGTAACTAGTATGGGAAGTGTAGATGATCAAAAGCTGAAGTGTAAAAGCTGTAACAAATTTCACTTCGGAGAGTGCCGAATGAAGAGTGGTGCGTGTTTTAGATGTAGGTCTATTGACCATTTTCTCAAAGACTATCCAGAGCGAGCTAATAAAGAGGTTGAATTAGCTCTGCAGCCGAATGCTCCTATTTCTTGAGGTAGACCTCTGAGACATCTCGGAAGTGCAAGTGCCAGTCAAACTGTTGCCAAGGATGCTACTGCAAAATCAGAGGCTGGGGCCCCAGTAAGAACTTATGCAATACGCGCTCAAGAAGAAGCCTCTGCTCCCGATGTCATCACAGGTACATTTTCTATTTATAATACTTGTGTCATTGCCTTAATTGATCCATGATCAACCCATTCATACATTTGCATGAAATTGGTGTCTAGCATGGATATGTCTGTAGAGACTACGAAATTTGTGATTAAGGTGTCCAACCCTCTAGGCAAGTCAGTCCTAGTCGATAAAGTCTGTAAGAATTGTCCCTGGACGATTCAAGGTCATTGTTTTCTGGCTAACCTTATGTTATTGCCATTCGATGTGTTTGACGTAATACTTGACATGGATTGGTTAGCTATGCATGATGTGATTGTGAATTGTGGTACCAAGTATATTGAATTGAAATGCTCAGATGGTGAGATTCTCTAGATTGATTTAAGCGAGTTGGATACTTTATCGGTTGTGATTACCTCAATGATGGCTCAAAGGTGTTTGAGAAAAGGAAATGAAGCCTACATTGCTTTTGTGTAAATACCAAAGAATCTGAGTTGAAATTGAAATCGGTACCGATAGTATGTGAGTATCTGGATGTGTTTCCGGAAGAGCTACCCAGATTACCTCCCTTTAGAGAAGTAGAGTTTGGTATTGAACTGGTGTCTAGGACAGCTCCTATTTCTATTGCTCCGTATAGGATGGCACCAACCGAGCTAAAAGAGTTAAAAGCACAGTTGCAAGAACTGACGAATAAAGGTTTTACAAGACCAAGTTTCTCTCCTTGGGGTACTCCGGTATTATTTGTAAAGAAGAAAGATGGTTCTATAAGGCTATGTATAGACTACCGACAACTCAACAAAGTAACTATCAAGAACAAGTATCCGTTGCCAAGAATAAACGACTTGTTTGATCAATTGAAGGGAGCCAATGTGTTTTCTAAAATAGATCTGAGATTTGGCTACTCTCAATTGCGAGTAAAAGAGTCAATGTACCTAAGACTGCTTTCAAGATGAGCTATGGTCATTTTGAGTTCCTGGTCATGCCTTTTTGGTCTGACGAACGCCCCAGCCGCGTTTATGGACTTAACGAATCGTGTTTTTTGACCATACTTAGACAAGTTTGTCATTATGTTTATTGATGATATCCTGATTTACTCCAAAGATGGGACTAAGCATGCGGAACATTCGAGAATGATTTTACAGATATTACGGGACAAATAATTATATGCTAAATTTAGAAAGAGTGAGTTTTGGCTCCGAGAGGTCGAATTCCTCGGTCATATTGTGTCAGGTGATAGCATCCAAGTTGATCCAAATAAGATATCTGCTATTGTTAAGTGGAAGCCTCCAAAGAACGTAACTGAAGTTAGAAGCTTTTTGGGCTTAGCCGGTTATTATTGACGCTTCGTAAAAGGGTTTTCGATGATTGCAACTCCTTTGACGAGGTTGCTGCAAAAATATGTCAACTTTGAATGGTCAAATAAATGTCAACAGAATTTCGAGAAATTGAAGATGTTGCTAATCGAAGCCCCAATTTTAGTACAACCCGAGCAAGGAAAGGAATTTGTGGTCTTTAGTGACGCTTCCTTGAATGGATTGGGTTGCGTGCTTATGAAAGAGGGAAAAGTAATAGCATATGCTTCGAGGCAACTAAAGCCGCATGAGAAAAATTATCCAACACATGACTTAGAGCTAGCTGCCATTGTATTTTCCTTGAAGATTTGGAGGCACCATTTGTATGGCGAAACTTGCCGTATATTCGCAGATTACAAAAGTTTGAAATATTTGATGACTCAAAAAGAATTGAATCTGAGACAATGGAGATGGTTAGAGCTGATTAAAGATTATGAACTAATCATTGACTACCACCCGGGAAAGGCTAATGTAGTCGCAGATGCACTAAGCAGAAAATCCTTGTTTGCCTAGAGAACCTTGAACACGCAGTTGGCCTTGTTAGATGATGGTCTAGTTTCGGTAGAGTTAAGAGCCAGACCAATGTTTCTACAAGAAATTTGTGTAGCTTTGATAAATGATAGTGATTTACAAGCCAAGAGAACTTAATACGAGACAGACATCGAATTAGATTTTTGGATTGGTCTCGACGATTGCTTGATGTTAAGAGATAGGATTTATATACCGAGAGACGACGAGCTTATTCAGAAAATTTTGCAAGAGGAGCATGGTAGTCGTCTATCTATTCATCTAGGAAGTACCAAGATGTACAATGATTTGAAGAAAATGTACTGGTGGAATAGAATGAAAAGACACATCTCTGAATTTGTATCGAAATGCTTGATATGTCAGCAAGTCAAGGCTAAACACCAAGTACCTTCAGGTTTGTTACAGCCTGTGATGGTTCCCGAATAGAAATGGGATAGGTTTACTATGGATTTTGTGACAGGATTAACACCAAAGAAGAAAGATGCCATTTGGGTTATAGTTGATAGACTAGTAAAGTTGGCTCACTTTATTCTAGTATGAACTGACTACTCACTTGACAAATTAGCCAACTTGTATGTTTCTAAGATTGTGAGATTACACAGGGTACCGTTATCGATTATTTCAGACAGGGACCCGAGATTCACTTCGAGATTTTGGAAGAAATTGCAAGAAGTCTTGTGTACAAAATTGAGTTTTAGCACGGCTTTTCACCTACAGACTGATGGTTAGTCTGAGCGGACGATTCAGATTTTTAAGGACCTGTTACGATGTTGCATCCTTGAATTTCAGGGTAGTTGGAAAAAATACTTACCATTGGAAGAATACGCCTACAACAACAGTTTCCAAACGAGTTTAAAGATGGCACCTTACGAGGCATTGTATGTCCGGAAGTGCCGAACTCCACTGTATTGGACAGAGCTCAAGGAAAGCCAGATTCACAGAGTTGATTTAGTCAGGGAAACTGAAGAAAAGGTTAAAGTGATACACGATTGTTTGAAAGCGGCGTCGGATAGACAGAAGTCATATGCTAATTTGAAAAGAAAGGAGATCAAATTTCAAGTTGAAGATAAAGTGTTCTTGAAAGTGTCTCCAAGGAAAAAGGTAGTGACATTTGGCCGGAAAGGCAAACTGAGTCCGCGATTTATCGAGCCATATAAGATCACTAAAAGACTTGGACCATTAGCCTACCGTTTAGCATTGCCACTTGAATTGGAAAAGATTCACGATGTATTCCATGTATCCATGTTATGGTGGTGTCGATTTGACCACTCCCATGTGATTTCACTGACGGAAATCGAAATTAGATCGGACATGACTTATAGTGAAGAACCGGCCAAGATTTTGGCTCGAGAAGTCAAACAACTGAGGAACAAAAATATAGCCTTGATGAAAGTTTTATGGCATCGACACGGAGTGGAAGAGGCTACCTGAGAACCTGAAGAAACCATGAGAAGTCAATATCCGAGCTTGTTCACTAGTAAGACTTTCGAGGACGAAAGTCCTCAATGGAGGAGAAATGTAACATCCCGAATTAGGGACTAATTAGAATAGTAGTTTTGAGACCACAAATCCGACGTTAAAATAATTATTTTATGATCATTATGAGGTCTAGGATATGAGAATAAGCAACTCTTAAAGTTTCATGAAAAAATTCTATGTGTAAGGCGTCCAATTGGAAATTAACGACCAAATAGAATAAATTGAAAAACTTGGATTTTAGAAGCAATTGGTATGAAATTGCTTTGGAATATTAATTAGAGGTCCTTAAAGAGTAATTTGTCCAATTTCTAAGTTTTTTGACAAAAATAGGCATGCATGGAAAATTTTGGAAGTTTAGTAAGGAAAGGCATTTTGGTCATTTGGTAATAAACTAAATGAAAAGCAAAAAATCAAGCTAAAAATCAGCTCATTTTCTTCTTCATGCTGCCGAATTTGAAGGAGTCTCCATAGCTAGGGTTTTCCAACATTTCAAGCTCAATAATAAGTGTTCCCTAACCCCGTTTTTAACGTTCTTCGTATTTTCGAGATCCTCGTAATGTGCTCTCTCTATTTCTACCCATATTTCAAGCTAGGGTTCATGTTCAAAATTTACCCATGCATGAGATGGTTGTTCTTTGATGATTTATGGAGGGTTATGAAAGTTAGATGTTAGATAAACATCTTTTGCTATGTGATTTTTCATGAAAACACCAAAAAGGGACCTAAATGAAAAAGGTAAAAAATGTGGGGTAGAAATGTGAAATAGAGGAAAATATGGGCTAGTATGAGCTTATAATACCTTCGGCTAGGCTTGGGTAGCCAAGGTATTACATGCATTGTAAGAGTATGCCCAAAGATCAATCACGAGATGGTTGTAATAACATACTTGATTTATCATGTTTATTGATATAAGGCGTTGCCATTATTATTTCAGTTTCTTTTCTGTGTACATAAATAAACTGTTTTATAATAATGTCCTGAGAATAATATGATTATTCTTAAAAGATCCTTAGTCAAGTATTATTGTTGGCTAGGACAACAATAATGCATTAAGACTAACATGTAGTTGATTGATGATAAAGAGTTGTCATTAATATGGAGTGTCAAAATCAATGCATGAATATGTGTGTTAGAGAACAACATATTGGACTGGCCTGCTATGAGTATGTTTCTTGGATTATTAGTAATTGTCACAACATTACTCATAGTGATTAATATGTGTATGATCCTCATACTTGAGATCATCATTATCCTAACATCGTGAGTTGTATATTTTGATATAGTCAAACGAACATCGTAATTGGTTGTTCTATAAAGACTAATGTTGGATATACCATAATCTTTGTAGAGGGATATGGTTGATCAATATAGGATAAGTCCCTTCTACATAATGGGAGTAATATCTTAGGCCACTTGATTGAGTGAGACTAGAAATGCATGGCCATGCTCAAATAAGTTGATATGAGATGTCATACTTATTTGTGTATCATAGTTCACTTAAGGTATCAAGAAACATAAGATAGACTATGCAAGTGTGACTATTCCATGACTTGTGTCCATTCCAAAGATATAGGACTTAAGGATTAATGCATGAAAGGTTAATCACAAAAGGTTATGTTGAATCATGACTTCTCTTAACTTAGGTAGCAATGATGCATTGCTAGATGCCACTCATTGTTTGTAACATTAGAATCATTCTAATATTACTGCTAACGTTACAAGAACCTATAGGGTCACACCCTGTGGTTGAAATGAACGGAGTAAAACATAGTTGGTATTGTATTTTGATTGTCAGATGAATTAAATTAATTATAGAATTAATTTAATTGGCCAATCAAATTGTTGAACATACTATACGTACAAGGATGTTGTACACATAATCAGAACATAATTTCATTAGTATATGAATTTGGTTCGTAAAGAAGTTTAAATAAATATAGTTTACCGAAATCTTTATTATAATTAATGTAATTATAATTTTCAGTTAAACATTATTATATTTATTTTAATGATGACTATTATGTTCAGATTAATTTTAATGAATTAATATTCATTAAAAAGATATACCAATTAAAAGGGTGTTATATATGGCAAGGGTAAAAACCCTAAAGAGATAATATATAAATAAGCCCGAAACTATGCTAAAGGGTCTAGCAGCCGTCAAGCATAAAAATCACTGAAATAGTTTCTGAGATTTTTCTATCGTTCATTATCAACTGGGTGGACTACGTAGAGGCCGACATCGGAAAGGTTGCAGCTTGGTTCAATAGTGGTTCAGGATTCCCGTTGCCTAGGTATCACTGTCTACTCAGATTGAGGTTTCGATAATTTTGAAACCTTTTATCACCCCGATTTGTTCCTTACACATGGATCCATGGTTTGGATCGCCGGAATGTTTTTAATTATTTTATTTTTTTGCTGCGCCTTGGAGGCACCAGCGTTCCAACATGCATTTTATTATACGAGACTTAGGACTAAATTGTAAATATTATGAAAGGTTAGGGGAAAAATGGTCATTTTGCCTATGGGTGAGTTTTAGGCCTAAAACGAATAATGTGATGTATTAATAATATAATTTTATTGATATAGACCCCAAGAAAACAATTCTAGAGGTCAATCGTGGAAAACGACCAAAATGCGAATCCGAAGTCATTACCAGGTAAGTTCGTATAACCCGAAGCAAACTCTTAATATACTTAAACATGCATGTTCTTGAATGTATGAAAATTTAGATATTCATTGCATGATAATTTATAAATGTGCTTGTGTAAAGGAAAAATGATAAATGTCCCGGTTGAAATAGAAAGGAAAATCCGATGGATCAATTATGGCTTACATGACATGAGATCCTGCATGTGTTGCAGAAAAGGATTTAGCCCGGACGCGTAATCCGATGATCTCAAAGTAGAAAGGATCTAGCTCGGGCTGGTGTTCCTTGAGTGATCGAGCCTCCCGAGGAATATGGGTGCATTAAGGATTTAGCCCAGACGGGTAATCCGACTGAGTACTAAATTCAGCCTGGACTAGCAATTCAGATACAAGCTTCTGAGAGCAATTGTTGTAGAAAGGGATTTAGCCTGGACTGGGAAACCTGTTGTAAGATATAAGGTTCACGGGAGTGTATACTAGAGATGATCACTTGTATAACTTGATGGTAATTGGGCTATCCATCGAGATTTTTGAGATATTCAACAGGATTAACAAGAGAAATAGAAAGGGAAATATTGAATTGATGAGCTCATCTAAGACTAATGACATGATGTATTGTTATGAACCTAACTTGATGATTGAGTGCATGTGATAAGGAAACTATTTCATGCTTGTTGGAATTAGTGCCTAATATGGTTGTATGCTAATTAACTAGTAAGTTCACTTTCCAATTATCTAGACTTACTAAGCATATAAATGCTTACCCCCTTCTCTTTTCCCTGCCTTACAGAGCTCGTGGACTCTTGAAGATTGGAAGACGGTTGGAGAATCAACACACTATCGACTTGTCCTACTTTGGTATATAGATACTTTATTTTGTTTAATGGCATGTATAGGAATTTTTGGTTATTTTGTTATATGTGTCATTTGGCTAGCCAATGTAATGGCCTAAAAGGTATTCTTATTCTTTTGTATATGGCCATGAGATATAGCTCATATTGATGTAGGTAGTAAGCCTACCAATGATGCATGTCTATGTTTAAATGTTTCATGAGATATGATGATGAGGTTTATCATGACTAGATGATTGAAATGGAATCTAATAATTTGAGAGTGGACATAACATATAATGGTATTTGGTTATAGAATGGCCTAAGTGTAAAAAGTAAAATGTGATATGTTAATCCCTAATACGAAAAGGATAATTTAGCATGCACTAACCTGATGAGATGAGGTTAATATGCAGTAAGCTATGTGAAGGTTGTTCAAGAGTATAATTAGGCCATGTTACATGCCATTGAAATTTCTAAGTGTCTATGGATGATAGAGGTGGCCAAAGGCTTAGAAAATAGCCTCAAAAAGGTCCGTATGGGTAGGCACATGGGCATGTGTCTAGGCCATGTGTGACACACGGTCAGCCCTATGGGCATATTGCCCGGCCATGTGTCCCCTACACTTAAAATTTTAGGTCAGTTTGCATGGTAGTAAATACATGGGTAGAGACATGGTCGTGTGTCTCAACCGTGTGGAGGACACGGCCTAGCACACGGGCATGTACCTTCGTCGTGTGCCTCAAAATGAATGATGATGTCATAAATAGAATGTCTGAGTTTTTGGACATGGGCATGTCTAGGTTGTGTGAGGGACATGGGCCAGGAACACGGGCGTGTGCTTGGCCTTGTGAAAATCCCTGTAGGTTCGAATTGAAAAATAAATCCAAATAATTCAACACAGGTGAGGGACACGAGCGTGTCCCTAAGCACACAGGCGTGTGCTTTGCCTCCACACGGGCGTGTGAGGCATAACGCTAATAATTTTTCTAAAATTTTCTAAAATTCTCAGTTTAGTCTCGGATCGATTTTAATGTATGTTTTAGACCTTGTAGGTCTATAATCGAGACACTATGATGTTGTTTAGTCGGTTTTAAATTAGAATGAAATTTTATAACTTGTATTTTCTGAAAGTGTCCAAGTATTTTTCTGGTAACACCTCGTACTTTGTCCCGATCTCAGGTACGTGTAAGGGGTGTTACAGACCCGCCTAAGGATTACTGCACAAGAAAGCAGAAAGGTGAGTTTATGAAAAACTCAGTGTGTAATCCCTCTTCAAAGGAAACAATCAAACCGTAAGAAAATACAGTTTGGGCCTAAGCCCGTTTCAATGACAGTCCAGTATCAGTTAGGGTCGTAGCCCATTACAGTATCAGTATCAGTGTGGGCCTTAGCCTAATACAGCAACAGAAACAGTAATGCAATCAAAAATCCTACCCATCCATCCTCCACACTCCATTCCGTCCAGCCCTACACTCCATATAGGGATAAAATCAACCCACCCATCCCTACACTCCAAAATATAGCACCGGTTGCGACACTAAATAGTGATTGCAACAGAGCTGCCAGTACAGTACACTTCCTCTAAATATATCAAACCCACCCCCATGCAACATGTAACAACCGATTTAGGGCCTAGTTAGAATAGTGGTCTTGGGACCAAAAATTAGATGTCAAGAAAATTATTTTACTATTATTTTGATGTATTAGCATGTTTTTAAGAGTACGTGACAAATTTGGCAAGTCAATTTTAGTGTTTGAAAGCCTAATTGAGAAAAATAACTAAATTGCATAAAGTGTAAAAGTCTTAAATTGATAGCTAAGGGTGTTAAGTTTTCATGAAACCTAAATTTGGGGTCTTTAAAGGAAAAATAGACATTAGGAAGGATGCTAGCCGACCATAGAGTCAAAGAGGAGATAAATTTGTCAAAATTAGGTGAGTTGGTGACCAATTTTGACTAGATTAAAAATAAAATAAAGGGAAAAGTTATCATTTTTTTTCCATCTTCTTCTCCATTGAATTTTTAGCAAAATTAAGGGTTTGAAAGCTTGAAATTTTTCAGCAACTTGAAGCACTCACAAGTAAGTGATTTTAATGAGTTTCTTCAAGATTTTTACATTTTTGGACCCCTTGAAGCGTGAGCTTTCTAATGAGGGTGCTATTTTGCAAAATGATTAAGAGTTTAGGGTTTTTTCATGAAAGGATGTGTGATGTTTTCTGATTTTTTATGGAAGAAAATGAGTCTTAGGTGTCTTATAAACAACTTTTGGGAAATGTGTTAGCATGAAAACACCTAAAAGGACTATATTGCATAAGTTGTAAAATAGATGTTAAGTATGTAAAATAGTGGGAATTAGGAGTTGCTAAAGAGTAAAAAGGGTTCGGCTAAGGCTAATATGTGAAGAAATTCGATAAAAATTGATTTTCGGACCTAGGGTTAAAATGGTCATATTGCAAAAGTCTAGGGGCAAAATGGTCATTTTTCCCAAATATAGGTTATTGATACCTAGATCGATAAGTGATTGAATTTGTGAATTTTTGTTGTTATAGATCAAGAAATATCAAATCCAAACCTAGATCGGGGGAAAGCCAAGCAAATCGACTAAATCGTCTAGTTGCCATATTTTGTAATCCGAGGTAAGTTGTATGTAAATAATACAACTACATCACTAATGTATATGTGTTGAATTGTATTTGAATTAATATAGCATGAAATGCTTTATTTTGAAATTGAGAAAGTATGATGATAATAGAGATAGTAGAGTACCCCGTTCGAACTTAGGAAATATATCGGATATTCATGCCATGACATATGGGTTATTGTGGGCTAGTGTAAGACATGTCTGGGACATGTATCAGCCACATTATGAGAGCCAGTGTAAGACCATATCTGGGACATGGCATTGGCCTCGAGACGAGTGCTAGTGTAAGACATGTCTGGGATATTCATCGACCTCGAGACGTAAGCTAGTGTAAGACATGTCTGGGACATGCATCGGCTACGAGATGATAGCCAGTGTATGACCATGTTTGGGACATGGCATCGACATGAGATGTGAGCTAGTGTAAGACTGTGTCTGGGACATGGCATCGGCACCTTACCCACGTTTGAGGCTTAATGAATATCCGGTAGTGTTCTCAATGGTTCAATGGTGAGTATTATGACTTTAAGTTAACGAGCATGGTATAACAGTGCTGTGAGTGGTACAGGTACCTATTTGAGATGTATGAGATATAAGCTCGATATATGCTATAAGATTTATATGGATAGTGATGAGTAAGTCATGCTTGCGCCTACTTTTGTGTTATGAGCATGTTAATGAATGGTAAAATTGATGTTGTACATTTATTTATATGCAAATTACTAAGCTTTATGCTTACTCCCTCTCATTTCCTTTTTCTTATAGTGTTTTCTATCTAAATCAAGGATCAACGGAAGTCAGAGATACTGATCACACTATCAATCAAAGCTTCGGTATAGTTTGATTTATATTTTTTAATATGGCATGTATAGGGAACTAGACTTATGTTTTGTGTTAATATTAACTTGGCCAAATGTGTTGGCTTGGGATAAATCCCTCATTTTGTATTAAGCCACAAATGATGGCTAATGTTCATTTTGATTTGTATGGAATGAAGTTATTTTCAAGGTTGAGTAAAATGCGTAAATGGAATGTTGTCTATTGTGGATGTTTTGGTTGCTTGAGATAATCTTATATTGGATTTGGTGGTTATTGTGTAGATTGTATAAGTAAGGGTGGCAAAGAGGCTTGGTAAATAGCATTATATCGTCCACACGGGTAGACACACAGGTATGTGTCTAGGCCGTGTGTGACACACGACCAGCCCCAAGGGCGTGTTGTCCTGTCGTGTGTTTCCTACACGTAAAAATTTGAAGTCAGTATGCACGATAGTAAACACACGAGCAGAGACACAACCGTGTGAGGAACACGGCCTAGCACACGGGTGTGTGCTTTAGCATTGTGACATTTTGCGTTTGCTGACGTCAGTAACAGAATGTCCATGTTTTTGCACACGGGCTAGGACAAGGACGTGTCATGGCCGTGTAAAGGACACGGGCCAGGGACACGGACTTGTGCCAGGCCATGTGAAAACCACTATAGGTGTGGTTTTAGAATTAATTCCACATGGGTGAAGGACACGAGCGTGTTGCCCTCACACGGGTGTGTTGCCCTTCCACACGGGTGTGTGCTTCTATGTCAAGTGTCAATTTTCTATAGTTGGCTTAAGGGCCCAGGTCGATCCCAGATAGTTTCCTATGGTCGATTTGGGGATCGTAGGCCCATGACAATAAGCTTAAAGCAGAAATTGAAAAAGTTTAAAATTGAGCAGAGTTTTGGTGACTCGAAAATGTTTGTTAGCATGAGTTTAAAGTTAGGTAATACGTCATATTCCGTCCCAGTGAAGGGTTCGGGCGTGGGGTGTTACACAACATGTCATGTCATAATATCATACGTGTATGCAAGAATGTCATGCTCGAATACAGTCATACATATCATAGGGGTATATTAGTCATTTTACCTCATAAGGGTATGATAGTCATTCCATCAGTAAGGGGTCTAGGTGTACTTATCGAACCAACAGTAGGTCCACGGTCATCTCGGGCGACCCGTGCAACCTTAACAGGTAAACCATGATAATGGGCCAAAGCCTGTAATGCGGCCCATGTGGGCTTACATGCCCGTGTGGCCCATATAGCCCAAAAATGGCCTTGGCCATATGGACTACACGACCTGGCCCAATAATCTCCACATGTCCGTGTGGTTCACTCGTATGGGGCCCACAAGCCCATGAGCCCATACGACCCATTTTGGCCCAACATGGCCTAACGGCCCAAGCCCATGAAATCACTCATAGTGGCTTCTACGATCAAATGCCCATGTTTTGTACTTTCAATCCACCACATGTGCGAATGCACTCTCGTGTAGCGACACTAGTCATGTTTTCTGGTTTTTGCCGATTTATGATTATAGCAGTGTGATTACACACCTTAAACGAAGATGCTCGAGTAGTCCACGAGCCCAAATCCTACATTCAATTAAAATACTTCATTAGTCAAAGACAATAGGGTTAACATCTTCCCCATACTTATCGCAAAGCTTTCACTAATACTTGCCTTTGCCGAACTAATGAGGATTCCACCCTTAAACCGATACACGAGACTGATTACGAACTCCTTTAGAGATTACCTATCTTTCAAACAAACTTAATAACTAACATAGTATACGCACATAAATTGAACCAAGTGCACCACCACTTACCAAAAGTGTACAGCCGAAACTAAGAGTGGGAAGTAATCGGTCCACTATCCCTGAGAAGATCGCCGTTACAACAAAGGCAGAACTAGCGCAATGATACCCTTAACAATAGTCGGCTGAAAAAGAAGGTGTTAGATGAGAACTATAGATACAGAGGAAGAGAAAAGGATGAAAACAACATCTAAATATTAGCACTTACCACCAAGATTGACAGAGAAAAAGCAAAAGGAAAAGTCGGTACAAAGAAGGTAAGTGAAAGAGTAATATTCGGCCAACCAGGAGAGGAAGGAAGAAGAAAGAAGAATAAAATCGGTCACTCCAAGCTATAACTAAAAAAGTTTGCAAGATAGGAAGGCGAGAGGTATTCAGCCAAGAAGGAATAAACCGTTTGTCAAAAATGTGATGGAGAAGAAAATCCGTGAACAAAAGGGTTGGAGAGAAGAGTAAAACTAAAAGCTACCAAATCCAAAAGGTACCCGAAACCTCCACTCGGCTTTCGTAACAAAATGAAAAGAACCACAACTTGCTGAAACCTCAACAAAAGAAAGGAGAGAAAAGAACCCTAACCAGCAGTTAATATAGAAAGCTCCAAAGAATAGCTAACTCAGCTGAAAATCCCTATGGCCACTTTCCAATTTCGGTACAACTCCACCACACCTCAAATTCCACAAAATCCTCTTAATATCACTCCTCCATTTCCTCCTCACCACCGAATTCAAACTCTCATCAACTAGCAGTATTTCAGGTAACTTCCACCTCTCACACGACAAGAGGCACAAAATAAAACACTCCTTGGGTAAAATGGGACTCGTACTCAAGCCCCTTAGTAGTAGCAACACGCCACGATCCCCTGAACCGGTAGGCTTTTTATGTCATGCTTTACCCTTATTTATTTAAGAAGCCTACTGACTAGAGACAGGGTTAGTTCAAGCAAAAAAACAAAATTTTGTACAAGCCAAGGCTTGGACTCAGGACTTCTCCAACACTCCCTAGGACACTCAACCACGAAGCAGACATGCAATTACACAACACCACATACAAAAATAAATATCTAAATTTTGGGGCGTTATAGGTTAGGTGAATAAATGAGTTAATTTTGAATGTTTATAGATCAAGAAAGAAAGAAATTAGGTTTAGATCGGGGGAAATCGAAAGTTATTAAGTAGTCGATCTGATCCATTCATTATATATACGAGGTAAGTTCATATACAAATAAATGTCTTTAAATTGAATTGTACATGTTTAATTATCATTGAATTATTATGAATGTTGAACGAGCAAATACGAGCAAGAATTGATAGAGTTACGACATCTGAAAGTCAAGAAAGAATGGTTCGACGGGCAAAGTGAAGTTGAGAAACAATGTGTGAATGAGTTAAATGATTCAGGTACGTACGAGATTCATACGAGCATTAAAAAAAGGGAATTATTTGATGAATTCAATTATGATATTGAATATGTGTACAATGAGAAAGCTTTGTGAACTTGAATGTGTTTAGCTATGCCTAGCACATTTGAATTGATATGCAAATATTCATATGATGACTTTATTTGAATATGGCTTACTAAGCTTTTAAAGCTTACTTTGTGTGTTATTTCCTTGTTTTATAGATTATCGAAGCTAGCTCGGACTCGGGGATTGTTGAAAAACGTCATCACACTTTCGATCAACTTGTTGGTATTTTTGGATACTTTGTAAATATGGTATATGGCATGTATAGGCTAGTTAGTTTATAATATGTTTTGAGATATGATATAGCCATGAGATTTGGCTTGCTTTTGATGTAAATGTTATTGTGATTTGACCATTTAAGTTGGCTTCATTTATGAGTTTGGTAAACGATATATGGTGAATTTATGGCCCTGAGTTTTGGCATGTTTTGTATGGTTGTTGTGATTGTTATAAGTTTGCTCAGTTAGCTAATTGTCAATTGGTGTATTAATGTTTGGAAAATGGCATATTGTGGATTGGCTTGTTGATGATGATATGGTATGTTTTAAAGTATGATGATGATATGGTATGTTTTAAAGTATGAAATAGATAAAAAGATGATAAGATTATGCATTTGGGAGTTAGGTGAAAAATGTTGATTATGAAACATTAATGTGATATGTTTTGGTTATAAATTGAGTAGTGAAATGGTTGATGATAAAATAGCATGAATTGTATACAAATTGGCATGTTTTGGTTACCTATAAATGTATTGAAATGTTACCACTTTGGTTGCTATGTAACAGCCCATTTAGACCCTATTCAGAATGGTGGTTTCAGGACCACGAATCTGAGTCAGAAAAATATTTAAAAATTATTTTGTGTGTTTACTATGTGTGAATTTATATCTGTGAAATTTTCTTATTTTAATTTTGTTGTTTGACTACCGATTTAATGATAAAGGCTTAATCGCGTAAAATAAAAATTTGATGGTTAAATGTGAAAGGGTCGAATTGTTGTTGTCTTTTTAATTTTAGGTATTTATAATGCAATATTACCATTGTTAAAGTGATGGACGGTTTAAGACATGACTTATAATGGTTTTATATTTTAGTTCAAAGGTTAAATTTGTAAAATGGTAAATATGTTATTATAATGAAACATATAATAAAATATATCCTGCATTCATCTTTTTCATATGACCAAAATATCAAAAGAAAGAAAAGAAATAAAGCTTTAGGGTATTCGACCATTGTTGAAGCTTGATTAAGGTATGTAACTAGCTCGGTTTTTGATAATTTTTACGTTTTTTGAGATCGTTGTAGTGTAATGTACAAAGACCATGCTTGAATTTCTGATTTTTATGAATATTTTGAGTTATGCCATTGATGAATAATTGACCTTTGTGATGTTAGTTGAAGAATTATGAAAGATATGTTTTGGATTAATATGTTTTGTATTGAAATTTTTTATGAATTTGAGTAATTAGGGCTAAATCACAAAAATAATAAATTGAGGGGCTAAAATGTGAAATAAATTAAATGTATGGACTTGTATGAGCATAAGGAAGATTCAGCCTAAGCATGGTGTGTGCAAATATTGCATGTTTTGTGTTTTGTGCAATTTGGACTAAATCGTAAAAAGTGTAAAATGTCAGGGGAAAAATGGTAATTTTTCCAATTATGTATGTTTGCACTAATTGAATGGAATTATGTTTGAATGACTTTAATTTGAATATGTTTAGATCAAGAATTAAAGAAATCAGATTTAGATGAGGGGAAAACCAAAGTTTATAAGCAAATAGGTGTTGTTAATTTTAAATAAATACGAGTTATATATTCTGAAATGAATTATGTGAAAGTATATATGTGGTAGCCAAATGTGTATATGCTTGAGAGCTATGCTTACAAATTCGATTCAACTGAGTTACAATGTCCGAAAGCCCCGTATGAACCATAGGAATAGCTAAGATATATATGTCATGACATAGAATTTTCGATATGTGTTCTCGTGTAAGACCACGTCTGGGACGTTGGCATCGATATGTGTTCTCGTGTAAGACCCTGTCTAGGACAGTGGCATCGATATGTGATTACATGTAAGACCACATCTAGGATGTTGGCATTGTACGATATGTGTGATTATCCGACTATCCTATTCAATTTCGAATGGTTCAACGGGCAATAATAAGTTAGGATCGAATGAAAAATCGAGTTAAAAGGCTCAGGTATGTATTCATACTAAGTTATGAAATTATGGTAAGTTAGATTTTTGAATTGATGATATAAATGTTACATGTTAATGTGAACTATATGTATGCATATGTGAAAGTATACATTTGGTCTAATGATGTATTCATGATTCAAATGAAAGTATATGCATATATGAAAATCTATAATTGGCCAAATGTTAAGTATATGTGACCTTGTAATTGTAATTTATGTGCATTCATATATGAATGAATATATTCTGCCAAGGGTATATATGTGATTTTAGAAGTGAAAAATAATTACGTTATTAACTACATGTGTATTCGATCTGTTTAAATTTGATGCATAGTTATATGTTTGATAAATACATTTTTGCAAGTTTGAAAATGTATATGAATATGATAGCATGATTTGATTTTGTTGTATTGAATTATAAATGTTATTGAGTTGTTAATTTGCTTATGACTTACTAAGCTAAGATAGCTTACTGTGTGAGTATGTTTGCCTCTGTTTTATAGATTTTGGAGTCAAGTTACAAGCTCGGGGATCGTCAGCGAAGTTTATCACACTATACTCTTTTCGGTGCTTTATAAGTTTGAACCTAAACCTATGGCATGTATAGGCTAGATTATATTTGGTTAAGTTTGAAGTTGTGTATATGTTAAGCCATGCGTGTAACGCCCCGATTTTTGGGCCTGGAAGTAATGGGCCTTGAGTCTGGGTTTGGGTAGAAGACGACCCGAATAATTTGGATGTTATTGTTATTATTATTATTATTATTTCATTGGTTTAATGTAGCAATTAAATAAATTACGAAGGGTTATGGTGTGGGAAAAAGGTTCAGGGCTCGGCCCATAGCTTTAGCAAAATTCTTAAATTTTGCCTCTTAAGGGAATCTGGGCAGTAGGCTTTATTAATAAATTGGGCTGAGTTTTAGCACAAGCAGGCCTCTGGCCCAGTGGCTAAGGACCCTAGGAGGGCGTGGGAGGTGCCTGGGTCCAAGGTACGGCGTGCGCAAATGGTTGTTTTTTTACAACCAAGGACTGCCGCAAGGAGGCCTTATAAATATCTCGGGAGGAAAGGTGACACAAAAGAGGCACGTGGTCAAGTGGCAAGGAGGCGTTAAGAGTGTGCATGTGGTTAGGGGTTCGAGTTTGGTAAGTAGCGATATTTTGTTTTATTTTTGAACGAACCAGGACTACTGCAGATAAGTCCTAAAGTTAATTGTGAGTAGCTTATATCATGAGAAGAGCTTCAGTGCAGTGGCAGCAGCGTGCTAGGCCTGCCGAGAGGTTATGAGTTTGATTCCAAGGGAAGGCGAATTCTGTTTTATTTTTTAAACGGGCCAGAACTGAAGCGGGTTAAAGGTTAAAATTAATTGTGACCATATATTAGTAAAGGAAGAAGCATGGTGCAGTGGCCAGTAGCTCGGGTGAAGGCGCAAGGGCACATGGCGGACGTAGGTCTGGGGTTCGAGCCTCATCTCGCATACGTAAGGTTTGGATTTTTTGTTGCACGCGTGGGGAAAGAGTTGGGGTCTCATCAGGACTCTTGGCAGCATGCTGAAGCGGTGCAAGCGGTGGGCTATCGGTTAGGAGTTTCAATGAAATTCAAACAATGAAGTTGGCCAAAAATCAAGGAGCAATTTGGGGAATTGGAATTTAGGAAGAATTCCTATACTGATATACACTCATTCGACCATAGCTAATAAGTACCATATATCTTTGGCCTTTAGGATTTATTTTTTTTCTTTTTTCTTTTAAGGTAGGGGGTGCTGTTTCTGAAAATTCTTTTCTCTTCTTATTTTCTCCTCTCTTCATCTATTTTCTCTTCTTCTTCTTTTCCTCTATAGTTGAATCTTTCTATCATTCTACTCAACTCCTCTTCCTTACCATTTGTTTCTAAGCCTTACAACCGATTGCCATATAAGCCGAAATCCTGAAAGCCTATCTTTCTTCTGTGTCGATTTCTCCTAGACAAACCCTCTGATTCTTCTCCATCTTTTTGGCTGATTCTCTCATCCTCTGAACCCCAAAGTCCTGTAGAAAAAACTACGGCAAAACTCTTATATTTCATCTTTCTCTTCACTATTTCAAAAAGCCAAAAACCCCATAGTCTTAGAGGCATAGCCGAATCTTTAGACCTTTAAAGATTAGATTTCTGCTAACATTTGAGGGGGTTAGATCTGCATCAGAATTGAATAGGAACTAAAGTGGAATCATTGACTGAAGGAACCGGTGGTAAGTTTTCGAATCTATTCTTTTTTTTCAGGTTTTAGAAAAGCCGAAACCCCTAGAGGCTTAGGGAGGCTGTCGATTGGGACCTATGGCTCTTAGGGTTGTGACAATTGTTTTATTGTGATGATAGTATGATCTAGAGCCTGCTGATCGGAGGCTTGGACAAGTGGAACGACTAGATCTAAACCTAGTCACTAGATTCGGAAAAAGGTAGGATCTCTAGTGCCTAAGGTGTTAATGGGCGACTTTTGGGTAAGGAGTTTTGCATATAAGTTGTTATGGATTCATAGTTAACGTATTGGTAACTGACTATAGGCAACTTGTGTGTGTGGAACTTGTCAGCGTTTCGTCGCAAACAGGTGTGTAAACACACTCACTCATAGACTAGATCGGCAAAAGTCGAAAAGCCGAAATGCCAAAAAGCTGGTATTTTGTGGACTTGTGAGCGTGCGAGCGCTCGTGAGATGGGTTGGTTGTAATCCTGGTAATCTCAAGTGATATGATTGCAGAGTGCGCAATTTCATGCACTTCGATATATTTTGGCTTAATGGGCCAAAAACGAGATAATGGGTGTGACAGCCCTAATTTGACCCTAGTTGGAATGTGGTCTCGGGACCCCAAAACCGAGTCATAAAATTTATTTAAAATTTATTTGCATATCTTCTATGTGTGATAGTACATGTGTGACAATTTGATGTTTTAATTTAGTTTTATGAATGTGAATTTTACTTGAAAGGACTTAATTGAGAAACTTAGAAAATATGATAGGTAAATTGTAAGGATCAAATAATTGCAAAGTGGGAAAGCTTGGGTTTGCATGTCAAAATGCCCAAAATTCATTAATGGCCGGCCAAGTAATGATGTTTCTCCCACTAAGTTAAATTTATTATAATTTTATGTTGGCAAATGGTTAAAATAATCTAAATAAAAAAATGAATTAATAGGAAAAGATGAATAAAAGAAGAAAGGAGAGAGAGAGAGTATTCATCTTCTTCCTCTTGCAAGCTGTAACTTAAATGAAATAGGAGGGAAACTCTCAAGGACATTCGGCCATCCTAAGGGTTGATTAAGGTAGGGTTTCATGTTAATTCCATTAAATTAAATAAAAATATAGTTAGTAATCCATGTTTTATTATAACCCATATGTTGATATTTTACTTAATTAGGTGACAAAATGAGCATACGGTTAAATTGGATGAATGCTAGGAGGATGGTGTTTTTGATGTTTTAGATTGAAATAGTAGAAAGGTGAAAAAGGAGCTAGATAAATGGATATATGTGAATTTAGATGATGTTATGAATAGATGTGAAGCTTATGCTAGTTTAGAAAAATTCGGTCAAAGTGTTCATGAGATGAAACTATGTGTTAAATGACAAATGGTGAGTAATTGCTATTTTGATAGTGATAATGTATTCGGCCTTGAGGCATTAGATAAACATTTGTTGAAGTTCTAATGTCTTGAACAATGACGGTTGTAAGATGTAGTGGAAATCATTAAATTATATATGTGAGAAATTTGCAAGGGTGGTTGCTGTATGTACAAAAATATATATGTGTTTATATATATGTGTGTTTATTTGAAGTGATGATTGGATTATTAATAGTAACGTGATCCTAGGTGGTCAATAGCCAAATAGCTTAAAAACATAAGGTAGAAAGATCACATTTTACCATGTGGTTCTTGTGATCAAAAACCATTAATATTATGGGATATAAATAACTAGCAAGGTGATTAAATTAGTTAATTTATTTATTTTAGCTCAAGAACCCAAATGAGGGGAATCAAGCAAGGGCAAAGCAAAGAATATCGAGTAGCCAATTGGAACCGTTTCATCCAACATAAAGTAAGTCTATAAGCAACTAAGCTTGGTTATTCTATACATAATTGGTGTATGCATATCGTGAAGAAATTTCTCTCGTTCATGTATTCTTTTGATTGAAAGGCATGTGACCGATTATACTTAGTTAATTAAATAAATCACTTTGTTAAAACGAAATGACTTTGGCACTATGTGTGCTAATTTGAATGGCACTATGTGTACGAATTTGTATGGCACTATGTGTGTGGATTTGAATGTCAATATGTATGTGAATTACTAAGGCACTATGTGTGCGAATTTGTATGGCACTATATGTGCAGATTTATATGGCACTATGTGTGTGGATTTGAATGTCAATATGTATGTGAATTACTAAGGCACTATGTGTGCGAATTTGTATGGCACTATGTGTGCGGATTTATATGGCACTATGTGTGCGGATTTGAATGTCAATATGAATGTGAATTACTAAGGCACTATGTGTGCGGGTTAACATGGCACTATGGGTGCGAATTTCCTTGCTTGAGCACTACGTGTGCGAAATTGGTTGTTGATAAAATAAATGCAGGAACTAAATGAAGGGCAAAAACTATTGTCCGAATAAGAAATTGGAGACATGAAAATTGAAACATAGGTACATGAATGCATCTATTTCGTCGTTGTTAAATATTGTAGGAAGGAATTAAGGTATCCGGTTATATGATACTTTGAGTTAATAGTATGACTTGACTAGTAGTTGAATTGATAATTTCGATAATCTATGGAACTTTCTAGTTTCTAGATCGACATATTCAGTTAATTGTTTACATTACATAGCTTACGACTTACTGGGTTGAAAACTCATTTGGTGTGTTTTCTTGTCTCTTGTTTAGATTTCTTTTTGATCCATTTCATGCTCAGGACCATCCTCGAAGTCATCACACCTGCCTACAACGTTTTGGTATCCCTTCTTAGTTAATTCTAAGTTAACATTATGGCATGTATAGGATAGCATTTTGGTAGATTTTGTTGTTTTGATAGTATTGTACATAAAGGCCATGAGAAAATGGCTTAACTTTCATGCTTAAATTTGATTTTGTTGGATTATGATTAAGCTCTTTATGGTTAATTGGCAATGTGTTATGGGGGAGTGGTATATTTGATATTTATTATGAGTGTCAAATTTGTTTAATGATTTTGAATATGTGAAGTGGGTTGATTCGATTTTTGTTTTGCATATTGAATGGATTATTTGAATTTCGATTGTTGTATTGGTTAATGTGTTATATGTGATATGGCATTGAAAGTAGTTTAGTTATATCCGAACATGTATATGTTTGTTTTAACATGTTCACGGCTTGGTATGGGTGATTCATGTTTTCAAATATATATATATGTTAGTAGATAAGGACATCCCTTATGAAGTATAATGTAACACCCCTATCCTGTATCCGTCGCCGGAATAGGTAAAGGGGCATTACCGGACTTGAAACTCATATCAGAACAGTAAAAATTTCGAATATTTTTTTTAATAAAGAACATTCCTTTAGGTAAATACTACAGACAGTCAGGGATACAATTTAAACTTCTATAAGTACACATTCAAAAGATGCCATTTTCGCATGGCTTATATACATTAACCAAAATATTCTTCGGCCACTGGTTTATTCTTTACATGCCATAAAATAATTCAAAACATAACAGTAACAAGCAGTGGATAGTGATAGTGTGACTAGTTGCTGACGATCCCCGAGCTTGTAGCTTCCAAATGAGATCTATAAAACAGAGGAAACAAAGTAAATGGAGTAAGCACTACAATGCTTAGTAAGTTTTAAGCAGTGTCAACAGATAACAATCAAATTTTAACATAGTTGTTCGTATTTTTATTTCACTCTTCCTTCGGGCATACCATCCCTTTACCGAATATGCACATCTCATCATATATAATAGGCAGATAAACTTTCACATAAAAGTGAGCTCATGTGACATAGATATATTGTATAATTTCACATAACCCCTCACACTGTTCCGATGTCACATAATCATAGGAATAGTCTCATAGATTGCTCACGTATGCATCACATAACTACCTTATGATTTAGTTCAAATCAAGCTCACATATAAACTTGGAGTACATACCTGTTCAACCTTTCGTATTGATATATTTATAAGCAATTCTTATTGCAAAGTCTTATAGCTTTAAACTCTACTCGGATTATCGGCGAGACCTTTAGCTTAGATGAAATCTCCACACAAAGTCAGCAGGTCTTAACCCAGACATAGTCACCACATATGGTCATCTGGTCTTTAATCTCGGGTTTACATCATAGAGTTTCATGCATATTTATTCACATGTTACAACATTCACATCGACTATCATATCTGTAATTCATTTACCTCATCAAATATCTAATAAAACACACCTTCCGTCGTCTGTCATTTGGCCACAATATATATATACACATCTCATACATATCTCACATTAGCCATTCGGCTTCGCCACATATATACACTTCCACGTTTATCACATTAGACATTCTACCTTATCACACATATGCATGTTCACATTCATCACATTGGCCATTCGGCCTTATCACACATATGCATGTTCACATTCATCACATTGGCCATTCGGCCTTATCACATATATGCATGTTCACATTCATCACATTGGCCATTCGGCCTTATCACACATATGCATGTTCACATTCATCACATTGGCCATTAGGCCTTATCTCATATATACACATTCACATTCATCTCATAAAATCCTAAATCAAAATATAAATTTTCATGTATTCACATCTCAATTATCAAAATATACTTCACATACCACATATACTTTCATGTATACACTTTGTCTTGGCTGAATCTACATCTATCATTTTCCAATGAATAATTCAATTTCATGCCATACTATCATTTCATATTCGAATACTTATAAACTTACAATTTCACAAATTTTAATATCAAAGATCCATCTAACACTCATATCTCATTTTACAATATCACAATTTAGAATTCACGTATGGGTTTAATCAATAGCTTATGAGCAACTAAAACAAGTTTTATCCATGTTTACAACATAACCACAAATTCTCTACAAGCTGTTTTCCTGAGCAGCAGTCGTTAAATTATTTGTAACTGGGGCTACGAAATTCAAAATTATGTGCCGTTAATTTTCCATAAAAATAGACTTGTATATCCTCTATCCAAAAAATTTTCAGAATTTTTGGTTTGGTCAATCAATACCAGATTTTTCTTAAAGTTTCCCCTATTTTAGTGCTTGACTACTCTGACTACTTTTCACTAAGAATTTAATTTCTCATTGTACCGAATTCAAAATATGTTTTCGTTTATTTTTTTTGAAACTAGACTCATTAAGGAGTCTAAGCATATAATTTTATCTTATATTCATTTTTGTACGATTTATAATGATTTTCCAAATACTGAACAGGGGATTTCAGAGCCATTCTGACTCTGTCTCACACAACTTTGAAATCTCATTATCGGCAACCCCTTTACTTACACGATTTCTTTTATACGAAACTAGACGCATCAAGCTTTAATTTCATAATTTATTCAGCCTTTAACTCAACTCCCACAATTTATGGTAATTTTTTCAAAACACGCTACTGCTGCTGTCCCTAGCAGATTTATACAATTTACTCTGTAAAGTTCTCATTCACATATTTAAAACATAATATCATATATGCCGTCATTTAGAAAAGTCATTGACCTTAACGTATATACATAATTCATACTCATCCCGTTTTAAAACTTAAAACTTACAAAGGAATCAAACTCAATTACTTAAGAACTTACCTCGGAAATTGCCGAACGATTACAGATTGACTATTCGGTTAGGTAGCTTTTCTCTTATCCGAATTAGACTCCCTAAGCTCTTGAGCTTGAATAAACAAATTGAATCTATTACAAACCAATTATACAAACTCATGGCCGAATATAACAAGAAGACTAACTAGATTCTACTAGCCACTCATTGCTCTATTATTAACCTTACTTAATTATAAACACATTCAGCAATTACCTCAACCTTATTTAATACAATTAACACCGAATTCCTCATGTAAAAAGTACCATTGCCGAATATCATTTAGTTCACCTTAATCCATCTCATGATCGAATGCCTTTAAGCTTAATATCATGGTATCGTAACTCAACATTTATCAATATGTCATTAACAAAATATGCTCATGTCAAATTTACTCCCAATTACATCTCAAAATTCAACAAGCTTATAACTCATTTAATAATTAAATTCCATTTCAAAGTATCAAAAAATTATCAAATGTATACTCATCCTAAATGACCGAATGCACATTAACTAAGCACTTAACAATTTTCTTTAGCCATTGAACTCATTCGGCAATGATAAGGACAAATTTAACAAACCTTAAATTTAACTTATAATTGTACATATCTCATTCAAAACTTCCACACCAATTTATTATCCAATCAACCATATCCGAAAACCTATCATACAATTAAAACCCTTGTTCAAATTGTTATTCACTATAATACTATGGCCGAATCCCTCAATTAGCTAACATAGCCTCTTGTTTTCAATCTAAACACGTATATACAACCTAAATCCCTCTTTTAACACATAATTCACTATCTTGGAACTCATTTCCTAACTAATTTAACTTAGTCCAAAGCCGAATGCTATTTGAGCATTAAGCTCATGTTCTTTTCATTATTAAGCAAGTATTATAACTCAACTAACTTCATTAGCCGACTACTCAAGCTCATTTGAGCCACATATAGTAATTTAGTTTGTTTATACTCAATTAGAAACATTTCTCCTTACAAATTATCAAAACATACACAATGTAACCCATTGAGCTCATGATCGAATGCTTCATGCATCACAAACACAAAATCACATACATGGGCCATTTTAGGAGCTTTAAAACCAATTTAAATTTCTCAAAATCCAAAGAAAAACATATGAAATCATACCTTAATTCCCAACACAAGATGGCCGAATGCCTTAGGTGTTCTTTCTTCCATTTTTCTTTTTTCTTTTCCTTATGGTTTCGGCAAGATGAAAAAAAGATGATGGAACTTTGTTTTTATCACCACTACTAATATAAATTTATTATTTCAATATATAAAAATCATTTTATAATAAAATGTTTATTTATGTCTTTATTATACATAATTCCCACCAATTAAAAATGGAGACAAGAGAACACATTGTTACATGCATGTGTTGGCCGGCCATTTACATTCAAAAATGGTCTAATTGACATGCAAGTCCACATTTTTTAATACATGCTCTATTAGATCACTTTATATATTTACCTAACCTATGTTACCAATGTTTCACATAAGTCCCGTTTCAAAATTTCACATACAAATGGCAAAATTAATGCTTGAAATTTTTACACATGCATTTACTCACCTCATGAACATAGAATATAACTTTCAATTATTTATAAAACTCGATTTCGTGGTCCCGAAACCACTTTTCGACTAGGGTCAGATTAGGGGTGTCACATATAAATTGTAATGTGAGATTGTTTAAAAGTTACATAATCATATACTATAGATTCGGATATAAGATAAATCTATGTGGAGTGGGTATGATAAATCTACGATTCAATATTTACTTATATAAATCTTATGTATATGAGGAAATGGTTTATGATAATGTGTTTCGGTTATATATTAAATAACAATGTGTTTTGTGATATAAAATGTTATGCACTAATAAATATAAATGCATGTTATTATATGAGGTATATTCGGTGTGTACTTTTTGTGTAATATAATTTTAGATATTGACTTATAAAATTTATATGTTTTAATATTATACTAGAATGTGTCTAAGTTTCAATCGGCTATGTGATATTAATACATTGTTTGGTTTAAAAGTTAGTCCAAGTGTGTGCATGTATATATATATTTTTAAAATAAAAAGATATTTTGTTCAAGTAATACCTTGTAATCCCAATCTGGCGACGGATACAGGTTAGGAGTGTTACATTTTTATTGGTATTAGAGCTACGGTTTAGTCAATTCTAGGACTACCGTAGCGCGTATGAGTCTAGCTATACATGCCATAATGCTAGTATATGATAGTGTGATGACTTCTGACGGTTGAAATTGTTGTTTTGATTAGTAAATGGAATCCACTCCAGAGAGAGCCTTAGCGGATGACGTTGAGAGTGTAGCGCCTGCTCCCACGCAAGGGACAACGCCTGTTGAACCTCAACCATCTGCGAGTAATCAAGATAATGGTGCTAAGCAAGCCTTCTTTACCATCATGAATGAGTGGGTTGCACAATATGCCAGAACAAACCCGGCTGCTCATCCTCCGGTGCCTATAATACCAGCAACTATTGATCCCATGAGGCTGAGTAAACCTCCTGTTGATTTTATAAAGAAACGCGAGGCCGAGGAATTTCGAGCCACAGCTACTGATGACACTGAAAGGGCTGAGTTTTGGCTTGATAATACCATCCGCATTTTCGATGAGCTGTCTTGCACACCTGATGAGTGTCTAAAGTGTGCAATATCCTTATTACGAGATTCAGCCTACTATTGTTGGAGAACCCTGATTTCGATTGTTCCAAAGGAACGAGTTACTTGGGACTTCTTTCAGACGGAGTTTCGTAAGAAGTATATTAGTCAAGGATTCACGATCAAAAGCGTAAAGAACTTTTGGAGCTTAAACAAGGCCAGTTGACGGTATCCAAATATGAATGTGAGTTTGTAAGACTCAGTCATTATGCTCGGGAGTGTGTAGCTGATGAAATTGCCATGTGTAAAAGATTTGATGAGGGATTGAACGAAGATTTAAAGCTACTGGTGGGTACTCCAGAAATAAAGGAATTTGTAACACTGGTTGAACGAGCTTGCAAGGCGAAGAGCTTGGAAAGGAGAAAAAGAAAACTGAATATGAAGCTAGGGACTTTCATAAAAGATCGGCGGGTAAAAATTCTTTTTCGGCTGCAAAGAAGTTCAGAGATGATACTAATAGATCAAAGACGACTGCAGGAATTTCTATTAAGGAGCGACCATCAACGGACTCTCGAGCTATTTTGGTTGCTAGTGTTGGCAACAATCGGCAAGAAAAACTCGAATGTCCATAGTGTGGAAGGCGACATGTAGGTGAATGCTGGGGTAAGTCTATTAACAGAGCCTGTTATAGATGCGGTTCGCGAGATCATTTCATTCAAGATTGCACGGAACCTTATGAGAAAAATAAGATGCAAGGTGCAAGATCGAGTGGTACAACGACTAGAGGTAGACCACCGAGAAATACAGGAGGCAGGGGTGGTACTTAGAGAGGGACTTTTGATACGGCTGTTCGATCTGAGACTCGTGCTCCTCCCAGAGCTTATGCCATCCGTGCACGAGAAGAGGCATCTTCCCCTGATGTTATCACTGGTACATTTACTCTCTATGATACTAGTGTACTTGCTTTAATTGATCCTGGTTCAACTCATTCTTACGTATGTGAAACATTAGCGTTCAGTAAGACTCTACCTGTTGAGTCTATTGAATTTGTGATACGAGTGTCAAACCCTTTGGGTCGGTATGTGTTAGTTGATAAAGTATGCAAGAGATGTTCATTGATAATTAAAAATTTCTATTTTTCGGTGGATTTGATTCTATTACCCTTCGACGAATTCGATATTATTCTCGGAATGGACTGGTTAACCGAACATGATGCTGTGGTAAATTGCAAGCGAAAGACAGTAGACTTGCGATGTTCGAGTGGTGAAATGATTCGAATTGAGTCTAGTGATCTGAGTGGGTTACCAGTAGTGATATCTTCTGTGTTAGCTCAAAAATATGTGAGAAAGGGTTATGAAGCTTATCTTGCATATGTACTGGATAGCAAGGTATCGGAACGAAAGCTCGAGCTGTGCCTGTAGTTTGTGAGTATCCAGAAGTGTTTCCTAAGGAATTACCGGGATTACCACCTGTTAGAGAAGTAGAGTTCGGCATAGAATTGGTTTCAGGTACGACACTGATTTCGATCGCTCCTTATCGTATGGTACCAACCGAGTTAAAAGAATTGAAAGCTCAATTGCAATAGTTGACTGACAGAGGTTTTGCGCGACCCAGCTTCTCACCCTGGGGTGCTCCAGTTCTGTTCGTGAAAAAGAAAGACAGAACTATACGAATGTGTATTAATTATCGTTAGCTCAATAAAATGACGATAAAGAATAAATATCCGTTGCCGTGGATAGATGACTTATTCGACCAGTTGAAAGGAGCTTCCGTGTTTTCGAAGATTGATTTATGATCTGGCTTATTATCATTTGCGAGTTAGAGATTCTGACGTTCCTAAGACTGCTTTCAGAATGAGATATGGACACTATGAGTTTTTAGTAATGCCGTTTGGGCTCACTAATGCCCCGGCGATTTTCATGGATCTGATGAATCAGATATTCAGACAGTATTTAGATCGATTTGTAATGGTGTTCATAGATGATATACTGATTTACTCTTACAATGAGTCTGAGCACGCCGAACACTTGAGGTTAGTACTTCAGATTTTGCGAGATAATTAGTTGTATGCAAAATTCAGTAAATGTGAATTCTGGTTAAAGGAAGTTAGCTTCCTGGGGCATGTTGTATCCGCTTCGGGTATTAGAGTTGATCCGAACAAAATTTTAGCCATTCTTGATTGGAAACCTCCGAGGAATGTTTTTGAAGTTTGGAGCTTTTTGGGACTCGCAGGGTACTATCGATGATTTGTTAAGGGTTTCTCGATGATCGTAACACCGTTGACGAAACTACTCCGTAAAGATATCATGTTTGAGTGGTCAGAGAAGTGTTAGACAAGTTTCGACCAGCTAAAAACCCTTTTGACGAAGGCTCCTATGTTAGTTCAGCCAGAGTTTGGTGAAGAGTTCATAGTTTACAGTGATGCTTTATTGAACGGTTTGGGTTGTGTGCTGATGCAGGAAGGTAAAGTTGTTGTATATGCTTCGAGACAACTAAAGCCTCACGAGAAAAATTATCTAACTCATGATATCGAACTAGTTGCGATTGTGTTTGCACTTAAAATTTGGCGTCATTACCTGTTTGGAGAGAAATGTCATGTTTATACTAATCACAAAAGCCTAAAATATTTAATGACTCAAAGAGACTTGAATCTGAGACAATGATGGTGGTTTGAATTATTAAAAGATTACAAAATTGTCATTGATTATCATCCAGGTAAGGCAAATGTGGTGGCTGATACCCTAAGTCAAAAATCTCTGTTTGCTCTTTGAGCACTGAATGTACATCTGTCTATTTCTGCTGATGATGTGCTGGTAGCGAAATTAAAAACAGAACCAATGTTAATACGGCAAATTTGTGAAGCACAGGAAATCGATGAAGAATTGGTTGCTAAATGAGCTCAATGTGATTCTAATATGGGTTCAGAGTTTCAGATTGACGACAATGATTGTTTAAGATTCAGAGGTCGATTTTGTGTTCTGAGAAATTTAGAACTTACTTCGATGATTTTGAGTGAGGCCCATTGTAGCCGAACGTCGTTCCATCCTAGTAGCACGAAAATGTACAACGATCTAAAAAGACATTATTGGTGGCATGGTATGAAAAGACACATTTCTGACTTTGTTTCTAAATGTTTGATATGTCAACAAGTGAAAGCGGAGCATCAGGTGCCTTCGGGATTATTACAGCCGATCATGATACCTGAGTGGAAATGGGATCGAGTAATGATGGACTTTGTATCTGGTTTACCGTTGACACAGAGCAAGAAAGACTCAATCTGGGTTATTGTTGATAGATTGACGAAGTCTGCTCATTATATCCTTGTTCGTACAGATTTTTCACTCGATAGATTGGCAGAATTATATGTTTCTCAAATTGTTCGACTACATGGAGTACCTACTTCTATTGTTTCTGATAGAGACCCCAGATTTACATCCCGATTCTGGAGAAAATTGCATGAAGCGTTGGGTACTAAGCTACATTTTAGCACTGCTTTCCATCCCCAGATAGATGGTCAATCTAAACAAATTATTCAAAAACTCGAAGATATGTTGAGATGTTGCATTCTCGAGTTCAGTGGTTCGTGGGAACAATATTTACCTTTGATTGAATTTGCATACAACAATAGCTTCCAATAAAGTATCAAGATGGCACCATATGAGGCTTTATACGGTCGTAAATGCCGCACACCATTGTATTGGACCGAACTCGGTAAAAATAAGATATACGGGGTTGATTTGATCAGAGAAGCTGAAGAAAAAGTGAAAGTGATTAGTGATAGTTTGAAGGCAGCATCAGATCGTCAGAAATCATATGCAGATTTGAAATGCAAAGATATTGAGTATCAAATTGGTGACAAAGTATTTTTGAAAGTCTCACCCTGGAAAAAGTTACTCCGATTTGGCCGTAAGGGCAAATTGAGCCCAAGATTTATTGGACCGTACGAGATAGCAGAACGGATAGGGCCGGTTGCTTATAGATTGGTTCTGCCACCTGAACTCGCAAAGATTCATAATGTGTTACACATATCGATGCTTAGACGGTATAGATCGGATCCTTCACATGTGGTTGGTTTATCTGAAGTTAAGGTACAATCGGATTTGAGCTATGAAGAAGAACCGATCCGTATCTTAGCTCAAGAAGTGAAAGAATTACGGAATAAGAAGATTTCTTTAGTAAAAGTATTATGGGTCAAACATGGAGTAGAAGAGGCTACTTGGGAGCTCGAAGACTCTATGAAAGAACATTATCCTAATTTATTCGCTGGTAAGATTTTCGAGGACGAAAATTTTTAAGTGGGGGAGAGTTGTGGCAGCCCTAATTTGACCCTAGTCAGAATGTGGTCTCGGGACGCCAAAACCGAGTCATAAAATTTATTTAAAATTTATTTGCATATCTTCTATGTGTGATAGTGCATGTGTGAAAATTTGACGTTTTAATTTATTCTTATGAATGTGAATTTTACTTGAAAGGACTTAGTTAAGAAACTTAGAAAATATGATAGGTAAATTGTAAGGATCAAATAATTGCAAAGTGGGAAAGCTTGGGTTTGCATGTCAAAATGCCCAAAATTCATTAATGGCCGGCCAAGTAATGATGTTTCTCCCACTAAGTTAAATTTATTATAATTTTATGTTGGCAAATGGTTAAAATAATCTAAATAAAAAATGAATTAATAGGAAAAGATGAATAAAAGAAGAAAGGAGAGAGAGAGAATATTCATCTTCTTCCTCTTGCAAGCCGTAACTTAAATGAAATAGGAGGGAAACTCTCAAGGACATTCGGCCATCCTAAGGGTTGATTAAGGTAGGGTTTCATGTTAATTCCACTAAATTAAATAAAAATATAGTTAGTAATCCATGTTTTATTGTAACCCATATGTTGATATTTTACTTAATTAGGTGACAAAATGAGCATACGATTAAATTGGATGAATGCTAGGAGGATGGTGTTTTTGATGTTTTAGATAGAAATAGTAGAAAGGTGAAAAAGGAGCTAGATAAATGGATATATGTGAATTTAGATGATGTTATGAATAGATGTAAAGCTTATGCTAATTTAGAAAAATTCGGTCAAAGTGTTCATGAGATGAAACTATGTGTTAAATGACAAATGGTGAGTAATTGCTATTTTGATAGTGATAATGTATTCGGCCTTGAGGCATTAGATAAACATTTGTTGAAGTTCTAATGCCTTGAACAATGACGGTTGTAAGATGTAGTGGAAATCATTAAATTATATATGTGAGAAATTAGCAAGGGTGGTTGCCGTATGTACAAAAATATATATGTGTGTTTATTTGAAATAATGATTGGATTATTAATAGTAACGTGATCCTCGGTGGTCAATAGCCGAATAGCTTAAAAACATAAGGTAGAAAGATCACATTTTACCGTGTGGTTCTTGTGATAAAAAATCATTAATATTATGGGATATAAATAACTAGCAAGGTGATTAAATTAGTTAATTTATTTATTTTAGCTCAAGAACCCAAAGGAGGGGAATCAAGCAAGGGCAAAGCAAAGAATATCGAGTAGCCAATTGGAACTGTTTCATCCAACACAAAGTAAGTCTATAAGCAACTAAGCTTGGTTATTCTATACATAATTGGTGTATGCATATCGTGAAGAAATTTCTCTCGTTCATGTATTCTTTTGATTGAAAGGCATGTGATCGATTATACTTAGTTAATTAAATAAATCACTTTGTTAAAACAAAATGACTTTGGCACTATGTGTGCTAATTTGAATGGCACTATGTGTACGAATTTGTATGGCACTATGTGTGCGGATTTGAATGTCAATATGTATGTGAATTACTAAGGCACTATGTGTGCGAATTTGGATGGCACTATATGTGCGGATTTATATGGCACTATGTGTGCGGATTTGAATGTCAATATGTATGTGAATTACTAAGGCACTATGTGTGCGAATTTGTATGGCACTGTGCGGATTTATATGGCACTATGTGTGCGGATTTGAATGTCAATATGTATGTGAATTACTAAGGCACTATGTGTGCGGGTTAACATGGCACTATGGGTGCGAATTTCCTTGCTTGAGTACTACGTGTGCGAAATTGGTTGTTGCTAAAATAAATGTAGGAACTAAATGAAGGGCAAAAACTATTGTCCGAATAAGAAATTGGAGACATGAAAATTGAAACATAGGTACTTGAATGCATCTATTTCATCGTTGTTAAATATTGTAGGAAGGAATTAAGGTATCCGGTTATATGATACTTTGAGTTAATAGTATGACTTGACTAATAGTTGAATTGATAATTTCGATAATCTATGGAACTTTCTAGTTTCTAGATCGACATATTCAGTTAATTGTTTCCATTACATAGGTTACGACTTACTGGGTTTAAAACTCATTTGGTGTGTTTACTTGTCTCTTGTTTAGATTTCTTTTTGATCCGTTTCATGCTCGGGACCATCCTCGAAGTCATCACACCTGCCTGCAACGTTTTGATATCCCTTCTTAGTTAATTCTAAGTTAACATTATGGCATGTATAGGATAGCATGTTGGTAGATTTTGTTGTTTTGATAGTATTGTACATAAAGGCCATGAGAAAATGGCTTAACTTTTAATGCTTAAATTCATTTTTTTGGATTACGATTAAGCTCTTTGTGGTTAATTGGCAATGTGTTATGGGGGAGTGGTATATTTGATATTTATTATGAGTGTCAAATTTGTTTAATGATTTTGAATATGTGAAGTGGGTTGATTCGATTTTTGTTTTGCATATTGAATGGATTATTTGAATTTCGATTGTTGTATTGGTTAATGCCTTATATATGATATGGCATTGAAAGTAGTTTAGTTATATCCGAACATGTATATGTTTGTTTTAACATGTTCATGGCTTGGTATGGGTGATTCATGTTTTCGAATATATATATATATGTTAGTAGTTAAGGACATACCCTTATGAAGTATAAATTGTAATGTGAGATTGTTTGAAAGTTACATAATCATATACTATAGATTCGGATATAAGATAAATCTATGTGGAGTGGGTATGATAAATCTACGATTCAATATTTACTTATATAAATCTTATGTATATGAGGAAATGGTTTATGATAATGTGTTTCAGTTATATATTAAATAACGATGTGTTTTGTGATATAAAATCTTATGCACTAATAAATATAAATGCATGTTATTATATGAGGTATATTCGGTGTGTACTTTTTGTGTAATATAATTTTAGATATTGACTTATAAAATTTATATGTTTTAATATTATACTAGAATGTGTCTAAGTTTCAATCGGCTATGTGATATTAATAAATTGTTTGGTTTAAAAGTTAGCCCAAGTGTGTGCATGTATATATATTTTTTAAAAACAAAAAGATATTTTGTTCAAGTAATACCTTGTAATCCCAATCTGGCGACGAATACAGGTTAGGGGTGTTACAACAGGCCAACGAGCCCAATTCGGTAAGGACGCTCGGTAAGTGTTTCTGTTGATGCGTTAATGGCTGTAATATGTATGTAAACCCTAAAATAGGTCAATTTACTAAAGTACCATAAGTATGAAAATGACCATTATACCCTTAGGTGCAAAATAACCATTATACCCCTTGGGTTGATTTTGACTGAAATGCATGATACTCTGATTCTGTTTGTTGTATGCCATGACTTGTATATCTGTTGTATGGGAATTGGGTTATAATGATAGAGGAAGCATTCTGGTGGCTCTGCCACAAATATCTGTTTCTGGTGGCTCTGCCACTAATATCTGTTTCTGGTGGCCCTGCCATAATTATCTGTATCTGGTGACTCTGTCACAATATCTGTTCTAGCAGCCATGCTGCATACTTATGACGTGTAGACGGATGGGTGGGTCGAGTAGTCTCCCCACATGGTGTAAGACTGGCACGGGGGTGTATACGGATGGATATGGGTTGGGTTTTTTGCATACATGATATATCTGTTATGTTTCTGTTATGGGCTTATGGGCTTCATTCTGAATTCTGTATAGGGCTAAGGCCCAACTTAATCTATTTCTGTGGTTTGTATTGGTTTAGACTATGGTTGGGTTATTTTACACACTAAGTTTCCCAAAATCATCCCTTGTTTTCATCCACACAGGTAATCCCCAACCATAGTGGGCTTGGAGCTGTGAGGGATCGATGTAACACCCCGAACCCGAAACCGACACCGGAGTCGAACACGAGGTGTTAACTGACTTTAACCCCTTATAAAATTTATTTTCCAGACACTACCCAATCTGTGTACTAGTCGTTTTAAAAATCATATCTTGAGTTTCGTAACTCGAAAATCAATTTCGTGATTTTTCCCAGAAACTAGACTCATGTGCCCATCTATGTATTTTTTTCTAGAATTTTTGGTCGGGCCAATTAGTACAGTTTATTAGTCAAAGTCTCCCATATTGCAGGGGTCGACTACACTGACCTTTGCCCATTACGACTACGATATCTCCCTGCACGGGGCTTCAATACTGATACCGTTTGTTTCTATGAAAACTAGACTCAGAGAGGAATCTGTACATATATGGTACGACCCCTAATTATCTCTGGTTAATTTATAATGAATTTCCAAAGTCGGAGCAGGGAATCCAAAAACCGTTCTGGCCCTGTCCCACAAAAATCTAATTATCTCTTAATATACTGCCCATATGATCTTTTCGTTACTTCCTCATGAAAACAGACTCATCGAGCTTCGATTACATAATTTATTCATCAATTAATTCCACTCCTACTATTTTTAGTGATTTTTCAATCTCATGACACTGCTGCTGCCAGCATCTGTTACGAAAGTAACTAGGTCCATTTCATGCCTACCCTTGATCCAACTCAATCGAACATTCGTGCCATTTTCGCATGGCTTAAAGTTTACATGCCAAAGTTCAAACACAACGTAATAGCTTATACATGCCAAAATGTTCTTCTAAGCCAACTAAGAAGAAAGTACCAAAACTTGCTATCCGGTGTGATGACTTCGATGACGGCCTGACCCCGCAAAAATAGATGAGTCCAAGCAACCTATAATGGGTGACAAGGAAACACCGAGTGAGTTTATAACTCAGTAAGTCCTAAGCAATGCACTACCATCCATCAATAACATTATCACAAGAGGAAACAAAATGGAACAAGACAATTTACTCCATCCATACCGAACCATACCATAGTTCCTCCAACCTATCGATTCAGTTTCATATCAATTCATGCATTCACATTCCATATACTCATCAATAGGACATTGAGGCATTTTCATAAATCAATTTATTTTCGTTACAATCAAACGACTAAACGGCCTTTCACCCATCCTACGATAAATTTTATGTACGTGACTTCAAGTATATTTGTCACATAGGTTCAAACTTACCGAGCTCAACACCAAGTATAAGCATAGCACCTATTAGCCATGTACTCAAGACACTTACCCGATCCGCTGTCCGCGATCGACTCAATAGTGTCGCACACATAGTGTCCATAATGATTCACGAATGTATATTGAGTCCACACACTTAGTGCTACATAGTCAAACTCGCACACTTAGTGCCGCATGGTCAATTCGCACACTTAGTGCATCATATTCATTTCGCACACTTAGTGCAACATAGTCAAATCGCACACTTAGTGCTGTACAATTCAATCCCGCGCACTTAGCGCCAATCTCATGGTCATAAATGGTTATACCCGCACGTTTAGTGCCGAGATCAACAACTCAGTACATCTTACCTCTTTTCTTTTCATTCAACAATTTCATCATCACATACGTACATGCAAATATATATATGTATATTTATTCATTCCATTCAGCATCAAAACATAAACATTATGACCATTTGAAATAATACCAACTACATGCTTAATGACTTACCTCGTGTTGGGTAAGACGGTTCCAACTCGGCTACTCGATGACCTTTTCTTTGCCTTTGCTCGATTCACCTCCTTTAACTCCTTGAGCTTAATCAATAATTTAACTAGTTTAACCACCTTGCCAAATATTTACAATCCAATTTCACATGTATATGTATGTTAGTATATTCGGCTAATAACCTCATGCAACTACCATATCATCAGAATCTAATCACCCATGCACATGCATTAGGTAAGTTACCTTTGCTAATTTTAAACCCAACATCACACAAGCTCTCAAGGGATGGCCGAATGCTTCTTTTGTTACCCAACTAATCATTCAACAATTTCATCCCCTTTGCCACCCTTTTATGCCTAATTATCTAAATCAAGATAAGATCATCAACATGCCTAACCATAGCCGAATGTGCAACATTAATCTATCACCTCTATCTCTTAAATACTATCAAGTTCATTTACTTCTAATTTCTTAAGTTCCACATCTTAATGCCCATTATACATAATCAAATTTAACATCATCTATATATTTACTCATATGGCCGAATATACATACCCCCATATAATATCATTTTCATTCCATTTAACACTTAATTTCCACCACATAATCACTTGGCCGATTTTGCTAGCATACAAGCCTATGACCGAATGTCCTTGACCTCTAGTCACCTAGATTTTTATTCTTTAAGCCTCATCCAACTCATATTTTTCATTGACAACCTCCTTAACTTCAATTTATTCACATCTTTAATCATGCTACATTCGACCATTATTTAACAATAATTCATGCATCCTTTTTATTAAACACTCAAAATCAACCATCTTCATACCTCATCACCAAAGACATCAAAATACCAACCAAGAATGTAACATTCATGGCCGAATATCATCTCCATCAATTAACAAAATTTGAACCATGGCTAGGTAGATTTTCACTTACAACTTAAAATATACATGAATCTCAAAGAATAATATCAAACATACCTTAGTCTAGCAAACCACCATAGCCGATTTTCTCAAGCTTTTTCCCCTTCCTTTCTTTCCTCTATTCGGCCAAGGATGTTCAAGAATGAACACTTTTTTTTCTTTCTTCAATTCACGGCAACAAGGGGGTGAGACCATGTTATTTTTTTTTCCATCACCCTTCCTTTCATTATTTAATTATCATGCTTATTATTTTATTTTCCTTACCATACATCACTAACACAACATGTTGGTGACATGTTTCCACCCATAGCATGGCCGGCCACTACATATTAGGGAGGGGGAATTTGACATGCAAGTCCCCTTTTTCTTCCACATGCACTAATAGGTCCTCATGCATTGACCTATCACATTTTAAAATTTTCTCATATAAGTCCTATTGACTAAATTCACATGCAATCGACTAAATCGAAGCTTGAAATTTTCACACATTCATGATTACATATTCTAGACAATAAACATCACATTCAAACCTTTCGGTGACTCGGTTTAGCGGTCCCGAAACCACTTCCCGACTAGGGTTAATTTTGGGCTGTCACAACTCTCCCTCACTTAAGAAATTTTCGTCCTCGAAAATCTTACCGGTAAATAGGTTTGGATATCGTTCTTTCATCGAGCTCTCGGGTTCCCAGGTTGCTTCCTCGATCCCGTGTTTGAGCCACAACACCTTAACCAACAGAACCCTTTTATTTCGCAACTCTTTCACTTCACGAGCTAGGATACGAATCGGTTCTTCTTCATAGCTCAAGTCAGATTGAATTTCAACTTCTGAGGGATTAATCACATGTGACGGATCGGATCTATAACGTCGAAGCATTGAAACATGAAAGACATCGTGCATCCTTTCAAGTTCAGGGGGCAAAATCAATCTATATGCAACCGGCCCCACTCGTTCAGAAATTTCGTACGGCCCAATGAATCTCGGGCTCAACTTGCCTTTACGGCCAAATCTGAGTACCTTCTTCCAAGGTGACACTTTAAGAAACACTTTATCTCCCACCTGATATTCAATGCCCTTTCGTTTTAAATCCGCATACGATTTTTGACGATCTGTGGCTACCTTCAGACTTTCGCGGATTACCTTTACTTTTTGTTCGGCATCTTTAATCAAATCAACTCCGAAAATTTTACTTTCACCAAGCTCGGTCCAAAACAATGGCGTACGGCATTTACGACCGTACAAAGCCTCATACGGTGCCATCTTAATACTTGATTGAAAACTATTGTTGTAAGCGAATTCAATCAAAGGTAAATACCGTTCCCATGAACTACTGAACTCGAGGATGCAACATCTCAACATATCCTCAAGTATCTGAATTATCCGCTCGGATTGACCATCGGTTTGGGGGTGAAAAGCGGTGCTAAAATGCAGCTTGGTACCCAAAGCTTCTTGCAATTTCTTCCAAAATCGCGAGGTGAATCTCGGATCTCTATCCGACACGATAGAAATAGGTACTCCATGTAATCTCACAATCTGAGAAACATACAATTCGGCTAGTTTATCCAATGAAAAATCCGTACGCACGGGGATAAAGTGAGCCGACTTAGTCAGCCTATCAACAACAACCCAAATCGCATCCTTCTTACTTGAAGACAATGGCAGTCCGGACACAAAGTCCATTGTGACTCGGTCCCATTTCCACTCGGGTATCATGATCGGCTGAAGTAACCCTGAAGGCACTTGATGTTCCGCTTTCACTTGTTGACATATTAAACATCTCGAAACAAAGTCGGAGATGTCTCGTTTCATACCACGCCACCAAAACCGACGTTTCAAGTCGTTGTACATTTTCATGCTCCCCGGGTGAATTGACATTCGGCTACAATGGGCTTCGTTCAGAATCATCGGAATGAGTTCCGAATTCCTTGGAACACACAAACGACTTCTAAACCTCAAACAACCATCATCATCAATCTGAAACTCCGATTCCTTGTTCGGAACACACTCAGCTCGTTTTGCAACCAATTCCTCATCGACTTTCTGAGCTTCACGAATTTGATGAGTCAATAATGGTTTGGCTTTTAATTCAGCTACTAACACATTGTCAGGTAGAACAGACAAGTGTACATTCATCGCTCGCAAAGCAAACAGTGATTTTCGGCTTAAGGCGTCCGCAACCACATTAGCCTTTCCCGGGTGGTAATCAATGACAAGCTCGTAATCTTTCAACAACTCAAGCCAACGTCTTTGTCGCAGATTCAAGTCTCGTTGAGTCATCAAATATTTGAGACTTTTGTGATCCGAAAACACATGGCACTTCTCACCAAACAAATAATGTCGCCATATTTTCAATGCAAACACAATGGCGGTTAGTTCGAGATCATGGGTCGGATAATTTCTCTCGTGTGGCTTCAATTGTCTCGACGCATAGGCCACAACTCGACCTTCTTGCATCAATACGCAACCCAACCCAAGTAGGGATGCGTCACTATAAATGACAAACTCTTTACCCGATTCGGGTTGCACCAAAATTGGAGCTTCAGTCAAATGAGTTTTCAGTTGATCGAAGCTTTTCTGACATTTCTCCGTCCATTCGAACTTAACATCCTTTTGAAGTAGCTTCGTCATTGGTGTGGCTATCATCGAGAAACCTTTGACAAATCGTCGGTAATAACCGGCGAGCCCTAGAAAGCTCCGGACTTCGGTAACATTTCTCGGAGGCTTCCAGTTAAGTATGGCTGAAATTTTGCTCGGGTCAACTCGAATACCCGATGCGGATACCACATGACCCAAGAAGCTAACCTCTCTTAACCAGAACGCACACTTACTGAACTTAGCATATAACTGCTTATCCCGCAAAATTTGCAACACTTGCCTCAGATGCTCAGCATGTTCGGTCTCATCTCTTGAATAGACCAAGATGTCATCAATAAACACAACTACGAACCGATCCAAATACGGCCTGAAGATCCGATTCATCAAATCCATAAACACCGCAGGGGCATTAGTGAGCCCGAACGGCATCACTAAGAACTCGTAGTGACCGTACCTCGTTCTGAAAGCAGTTTTGGGTACGTCCGAATCTCGAATCCGCAACTGATAATAACCCGATCTCAAATCTATCTTTGAAAACACCGATGCTCCCTTTAATTGATCGAACAGATCATCAATACGCGGTAACGGATACTTATTCTTTATCGTCACTTTATTCAGTTGACGATAGTCAATGCACAACCTCATGGTTCCGTCCTTCTTTTTCACGAACAATACTGCTGCACCCCAAGGTGAGAAACTCGGTCGAGCGAAACCTCTATCCGTCAATTCTTGCAACTAAGCTTTCAACTCTTTTAACTCGGTTAGTGCCATACGATACGGAGCGATCGAAATTGGCGTAGTTCCAGGTACAAGCTCAATACCAAACTCTACCTCCCGAACAGGTGGCAAACCCGGTAACTCTTCAGGAAAAACATCCGGGTATTCACAAACCACCGGCATCGATTCGGGTTTCTTTTCTAACTCCTTGTCATCAAGTACATACGCGAGGTACGCTTCGCACCCTTTCCTTACATATCTCTGGGCCAACATTGCTGATATTACAGCTGGCAACCCCCTTAAGTCCGCAGACTCAACTCGGATTATTTCGTTATTTGCGCACCTCAAATCGATAGTCTTGCTTTTGCAATTCACAACCGCATCATGCGCGGTTAACCAATCCAAACCAAGAATAACATCAAACTCGTCGAACGGCAAAAGCATCAAATCGGCCGGAAAACAGGATTCTCGGATTATTAGAGGGCATCTCTTACACACTTTATCAACAAGTACGCATTGACCCAACGGGTTTGATACTCGAATTACGAGCTCAGTAGACTCAACAGGTAGAGTCTTACTGGTTGCTAAGGTTTCGCATACATATGAATGAGTAGAACCAGGGTCAATCAATGCAATCACATTAGTATCAAAGAGAGTGAAGGTACCAGTGATGACGTCGGGGGAGGATGCCTCCTCTCGTGCGCGAATGGCATATGCTCTAGCAGGAGTACGGTTCTCGGCTCGATCGGCCGTATCAGAGGCCCCCCTCTGACTACCACCCCTGCCTCCTAAAATTCTCGGTGGTCTACCTCTAGATGTCACTCCACTAGGTCTTGCACCTTGAATCTTATTCTTCTCATCCAGCTCCGTGCAATCTCTAATGAAGTGGTCCTTCGAACCGCATCCGTAACAGGCCCTGCTAGTAGACTTGCCCCAACATTCACCTAGGTGTCGTCTTCCACATTGGGGACATTCAGGTTTCTCGTGACGATTATTGCCCACACTAGCTACCGAAGTAGCTCGGGAGCCCATCGATGGTCTTGCCCTGATGGAAATTCCCGCAGTCGCCCTCGACTTATTAATGTCCTCCCTGAACTTCTTTACAGCTGAGAACGGAGCTTTACCCGTCGATCTTTTACGATAATCTCTAGCTTCAAATTCAGCCTTCCTCTTCTCCTTTCCAAGTTCTTCCGCCTTGCAGGCTCGTTCGACTAGTGTTACGAATTCTTTTATTTCCAAAATACCCATTAGTAGCTTTAAATCTTCATTCAATCCTTCCTCGAATCTTTTGCACATAGCAACCTCATCAGCTGCACACTCCCGGGCATACCTACTGAGTCTTACGAATTCATGTTCGTATTCAGATACAGTCATACGGCCTTGCTTGAGTTCCAAGAACTCTTTACGCTTCTGATCAATGAACCGTTGGCTAATAAATTTCTTTCGGAATTCCGTTTGAAAGAAGTCCCAAGTTACTCGCTCGTTTGGGACTATGGAAATCAAGGTCCTCCACCAATAGTAGGCTGAGTCTCACAACAAAGATACAGCACATTTTAGACATTCGTCGGGTGTGCATGACAATTCATCGAACACCCGAATGGTGTTATCAAGCCAGAACTCGGCCCTTTCGGCATCATCAGTTACTATAGCCTTGAACTCCTCGGCCCCACGCTTCCTAATCAAGTCTACAGGTGGCTTACTCAGCCTCACAGGATCAGCGACTGATGGCATTACAGGCTCTTGGGGTGGATTATTCAAATTTGGGAATTGTTGGACAGCCGGGTTGGTTCGGGCATATTGCGCGACCCACTCATTCATCATGGTAAAGAAGGCTTGTTTAGCCCCCTCACCTTGATTATTCGCAGATGACTGAGGTTCAACAGGCGGCGTCCCTTGTGCAGGAGCAGCCGCTACGCTCTCAACGTCATCCGCTAGGGTTCTTTCTTCACCGGGGTCCATTTACTAATCAAAACAAAAACATTTCAACCGTCGGAAGTCATCACACATTTAAACATTAACATTCGGCATGTATAGCTAGACTCATACGCGCTATGGTAGTCCTAGAACCGACTAAACCATAGCTCTGATACCAATCAAATGTAACACCCCGAACCCGAAACCGACACCGGAGTCGAACACGAGGTGTTAACTGACTTTAACCCCTTATAAAATTTATTTTCCAGACACTGCCCAATCTGTGTACTACTCGTTTTAAAAATCATATCTTGAGTTTCGTAACTCGAAAATCAATTTCGTGATTTTTCCCAGAAACTAGACTCATGTGCCCATCTATGTATTTTTTTCTAGAATTTTTGGTCGGGCCAATTAGTACAGTTTATTAGTCAAAGTCTCCCATATTGCAGGGGTCGACTACACTGACCTTTGCCCATTACGACTACGATATCTCCCTGCACGGGGCTTCAATACTGATGCCGTTTGTTTCTATGAAAACTAGACTCAGAGAGGAATCTGTACATATATGGTACGACCCCTAATTATCTCTGGTTAATTTATAATGAATTTCCAAAGTCAGAGCAGGGAATCCAGAAACCGTTCTGGCCCTGTCCCACAAAAATCTGATTATCTCTTAATATACTGCCCATATGATCTTTTCGTTACTTCCTCATGAAAACAGACTCATCGAGCTTCGATTACATAATTTATTCATCAATTAATTCCACTCCTACTATTTTTAGTGATTTTTCAATCTCATGACACTGCTGCTGCTAGCATCTGTTACGAAAGTAACTAGGTCCATTTCATGCCTACCCTTGATCCAACTCAATCGAACATTCGTGCCATTTTCGCATGGCTTAAAGTTTACATGCCAAAGTTCAAACACAACGTAATAGCTTATACATGCCAAAATGTTCTTCTAAGCCAACTAAGAAGAAAGTACCAAAACTTGCTATCCGATGTGATGACTTCGATGACGGCCTGACCCCGCAAAAATAGATGAGTCCAAGCAACCTATAATGGGTGACAAGGAAACATCGAGTGAGTTTATAACTCAGTAAGTCCTAAGCAATGCACTACCATCCATCAATAACATTATCACAAGAGGAAACAAAATGGAACGAGACAATTTACTCCATCCATACCGAACCATACCATAGTTCCTCCAACCTATCGATTCAGTTTCATATCAATTCATGCATTCACATTCCATATACTCATCAATAGGACATTGAGGCATTTTCATAAATCAATTTATTTTCGTTACAATCAAACGACTAAACGGCCTTTCACCCATCCTACGATAAATTTTATGTACGTGACTTCAAGTATATTTGTCACATAGGTTCAAACTTACCGAGCTCAACACCAAGTATAAGCATAGCACCTATTAGCCATGTACTCAAGACACTTACCCGATCCGCTGTCTGCTATCGACTCAATAGTGTCGCACACATAGTGTCCATAATGATTCACGAATGTATATTGAGTCCGCACACTCAGTGCTATATAATCAACTCGCACACTTAGTGCTACGTAATCAAATCGCACACTTAGTGCTACATAGTCAAACTCGCACACTTAGTGCCGCATGGTCAATTCGCACACTTAGTGCATCATATTCATTTCGCACACTTAGTGCAACATAGTCAAATCGCACACTTAGTGCTGTACAATTCAATCCCGCGCACTTAGCGCCAATCTCATGGTCATAAATGGTTATACCCGCACGTTTAGTGCCGAGATCAACAACTCAGTACATCTTACCTCTTTTCTTTTCATTCAACAATTTCATCATCACATACGTACATGCAAATATATATATGTATATTTATTCATTCCATTCAGCATCAAAACATAAACATTATGACCATTTGAAATAATACCAACTACATGCTTAATGACTTACCTCGTGTTGGGTAAGACGGTTCCAACTCGGCTACTCGATGACCTTTTCTTTGCCTTTGCTCGATTCACCTCCTTTAACTCCTTGAGCTTAATCAATAATTTAACTAGTTTAACCACCTTGCCAAATATTTACAATCCAATTTCACATGTATATGTATGTTAGTATATTCGGCTAATAACCTCATGCAACTACCATATCATCAGAATCTAATCACCCATGCACATGCATTAGGTAAGTTACCTTTGCTAATTTTAAACCCAACATCACACAAGCTCTCAAGGGATGGCCGAATGCTTCTTTTGTTACCCAACTAATCATTCAACAATTTCATCCCCTTTGCCACCCTTTTATGCCTAATTATCTAAATCAAGATAAGATCATCAACATGCCTAACCATAGCCGAATGTGCAACATTAATCTATCACCTCTATCTCTTAAATACTATCAAGTTCATTTACTTCTAATTTCTTAAGTTCCACATCTTAATGCCCATTATACATAATCAAATTTAACATCATCTATATATTTACTCATATGGCCGAATATACATACCCCCATATAATATCATTTTCATTCCATTTAACACTTAATTTCCACCACATAATCACTTGGCCGATTTTGCTAGCATACAAGCCTATGACCGAATGTCCTTGACCTCTAGTCACCTAGATTTTTATTCTTTAAGCCTCATCCAACTCATATTTTTCATTGACAACCTCCTTAACTTCAATTTATTCACATCTTTAATCATGCTACATTCGACCATTATTTAACAATAATTCATGCATCCTTTTTATTAAACACTCAAAATCAACCATCTTCATACCTCATCACCAAAGACATCAAAATACCAACCAAGAATGTAACATTCATGGCCGAATATCATCTCCATCAATTAACAAAATTTGAACCATGGCTAGGTAGATTTTCACTTACAACTTAAAATATACATGAATCTCAAAGAATAATATCAAACATACCTTAGTCTAGCAAACCACCATAGCCGATTTTCTCAAGCTTTTTCCCCTTCCTTTCTTTCCTCTATTCGGCCAAGGATGTTCAAGAATGAACACTTTTTTTTCTTTCTTCAATTCACGGCAACAAGGGGGTGAGACCATGTTATTTTTTTTTCCATCACCCTTCCTTTCATTATTTAATTATCATGCTTATTATTTTATTTTCCTTACCATACATCACTAACACAACATGTTGGTGACATGTTTCCACCCATAGCATGGCCGGCCACTACATATTAGGGAGGGGGAATTTGACATGCAAGTCCCCTTTTTCTTCCACATGCACTAATAGGTCCTCATGCATTGACCTATCACATTTTAAAATTTTCTCATATAAGTCCTATTGACTAAATTCACATGCAATCGACTAAATCGAAGCTTGAAATTTTCACACATTCATGATTACATATTCTAGACAATAAACATCACATTCAAACCTTTCGGTGACTCGGTTTAGCGGTCCCGAAACCACTTCCCGACTAGGGTTAATTTTGGGCTGTCACAATCGAAGTGGCCACACATACTACAAACTTGATTTTCTTCTTATAATTTAATTAGTTTTTATTTACTTTAATTGTTTTGGGTTTTAAGTTGTAATAAGGCCGCTTTAATGATTTTAAATGGTTTTAATATGTTTTACTAGAATAGGTATGATATTATCTTAATCGCTGAAACTGATTAGTTTTACGGTGCATTTTCAAAAACAGTAATTGATTTTAAAATATCACGACAACAAAGCAAAACTTCCGCAGTGAAAACGTTTTCCAAAATTAATCATTTTTTCCTTAAACTAGACTTAATTTTATTGGTTTCCTAAGAACATACACTAAGTTAAGGTGTGGCAATGGTAGTGTGCATGTCTAGGATTGGATCCGAAGAGAGCTTGGTACTTAAGTAGTCTGATAGACTCACCTCCTTTTTTTTCCGGTTTCTTACCTGGTGCATAGCTTCCATTCACTTTAACTTAAAATGAAAATACTCTTAACGCTAAGAAAGATTTTACATAAAACATGAGTTTTTCAATAACGCTTCAATGTGACACGCTGGATTCGGCTGCAACGTCTGGGCCGGGTTTGGGGTGTTACATTTAGTGGTATCAGAGCTAAGTTGCAATAACTCGGTTGTGGATCGGGTCCGAAAATCTTTTCAAAAAACTTAGGCCTAAGAAGGGTATTTTTGGGAATGGTTTTGGAAAGTTCTTTCCAAAGATGTTTTACAAGGTATACATGTTAAAATGGTTTAAGTTTTTCTCTGGGTTTTTGAAATTTGATAACCGAAGAGGTGGCACACCGAATCTCCAGCCCAAGTCTGTAAGTATTACTCTGAATTTTGCTGAGTATTTCTGAATTATCAGCTATATACCTGTACTAAAACCCTATGATACTTTAGTTAGGATGATATTGGAAAGGAAGAATTTTTCGATAGATGGACTAAAGACTGTAGCTAGGATACAATACTGCGAAAAGCTTTGAAATACTCTTTATGCCTAGGACATCTGTATAAATACTAATTTTTTTAAATCGAATTCTTGGTAGTTATTGTTATGCATGCTGATAATGTAGAGTGTTGATATGGATTCTGAAGGTAAACGAAGTCTGCCAACTTCGAGTAGTGGTAACTCGGAGCTTGGGACTGAGGCACTAGCCGAGTTAATAAGGAAAGTGGTAGAAGAAGTATTGGAGACCAAGGTTAAGGAAATTAGGGAAATGCTTCAAGCAGGGTGCTTGGAGAGTAAGAAGAGGAAGGATTCTAGTTCTCAGAAGACCAAGCCTCATTCTGTGAAACATGTTGAGGGACAAAAAAACTTTCCAGCCTGCAAAAACTGCAACGGGCGTCATCCGGGTGAATGCCATAGGAAGACAGGAGCATGCTTTAGATGTGGGTCAAAAGAGCATCGAGCTCGGGATTGCCAAGTTTATTCTATTTAAGTGTGTGTTACGAATTATATGCGTGCCAGATAAATGTTTCTTTACTTTGGTAATTAGATGTTCTAGGTCGTACTAAGAATTATTTTTTTTCTTAGAGCACGCAGCAGAAGCATAGTGGGTTGACTTGAGTAATACAGTTAGTTGGTAGTTTGAAATTTCAAGGACAAAATTTCTTTAAGGGGAGTAGAATTGTAACGCCTCAATTTTTGGGCCTAGAAGTAATGGGCCTTGAGTCTGGGTTCGGGTAGAAAATGGCCCGAATAATTTAGATGTTATTGTTATTATTATTATTTCGTAGGTTTAATGTAGCAATTAAATAAATTACGAAGGATTATGGTGTGGGAAAAAGATTCAGGGCTCGGCCATAGCTTTAGCAAAAGTAGGCTTTATTAATAAATTGGGCTGAGTTTTAGCACAAGCAGGCATCTGGCCCAGTGGCTAAGGACGCTAGGAGGGCGTGGGAGGTGCCTCGGTTCAAGGCACGGCATGCGTAAATGGTTGTTTTTTTACAACCAAGGATTGCCGCCAGGAGGCCTTATAAATATCTTGGGAGGAAAGCTGACACAAAAGAGGTGCGTGGTCAAGTGGCAACCAAGCATTAAGAGTGTGCATGTGGTTAGGGGTTCGAGTCTGGTAAGTACCAATATTTTGTTTTATTTTTAAATGAACCGGGACTGCTGTAGATAAGTCCTAAAGTTAATTATGAGTAGATTATATCATGAGAAGAGCTTCAGTGTAGTTCGATTCCAGGGGAAGGCGAATTCTATTTTATTTTTTAAACGGGCCAGAACTGAAGCGGGTTAAAGGTTAAAATTAATTGTACCCATACATTAGTAAAGGAAGAAGCGTGGTGCAGTGGCCAGCAGCTCGGGCAAAGGCACAAGGCCGCAGGACGGACGTAGGTCTAGGGTTCGAGCCTCATCTCGCGCACGTAAGGTTGGGATTTTTTGCTGCACGCGTGGGGAAAGAGTTGGGGTCTCATCAGGACTCTTGGCAGCATGCTGAAGCGGTGCAAGCGGTGGGCTGATCGGTTAAGAGTTTGAATGAAATGAAAACATCGAAGTTGGCCAAAAATCAAGGAGCAATCAGGTGAATTGGAATTTAAGAAGAATTCCTATGTCGATATACACTCATTCGGCCATGGCTAATAAGTGCCATATATCTTTGGCCTTTAGGATTTTTTTTTCTTCTTTCTTTTTGGGTAGGGGGTACCGTTTCTGACAATTCTTTTCTCCTCTCTTCATCTATTTTCTCTTCTTTTTTTTCCTCTATAGCCGAATCTTTCTATCATTCTACTCAACTCCTCTTCCTTACCATTTGTTTCTGAGCTTTATTGCCGATTGCCATATAAGCCGAAATCCTAAAAGCCTGTCTTTCTTCTGTGCTGATTTCTCCTAGCCAAACCATCTGATTCTTCTCCATCTTTTTGGCTGATTCTCTCATCCTCTAAACCCCAAAGTCCTGTTGAAAAAACTACTGGAAAACTCTCATGTTTCATCTTTATCTTCACTATTTCAAAAAGCCGAAAACCCCACAATCTTAGGGGCATAGCCGAATCTTTAGACCTTTAAAGATTGGATTTTTGCTAACATTTGAGGGGTTAGATCTGCATCATAATTGAATAGGAACTAAAGTGGAATCGTTGACTGAAGGAACCGGTGGTAAGTTTTCGAATCTATTCTTTTTTTCGGGTTTTAGATAAGCCGAAACCCCTAGAGGCTTAGGGAGGCTGTCGATTGGGCCCCCTATGGCTCTTAGGTTGTGACAATTGTTTTATTGTGATGATAGTATGATCTAGAGGCTGCTGATCAGAGGCTTGGACAAGTGGAACGACTGGATCTAAACCTAGTTGCTAGATTCGAAAAAAGGCAGGATCTCTAGTGCCTAAAGTGTTAATGGTCGACTTTTGGGGAAGGAGTTTTGTATACAAGTTGTTATGGATTCATAGTTAACGTATTGGTAACTAACTATAGGCAACTGGTGTGTGTGGAACTCGTCAGCGTTTTGTCGCAAACAGGTGTGTAAACGACACTCACTCATAGACTAGATCGGCAAAAGCCAAAAAGCCGAAATGCCGAAAAGTCGGTATTTTGTGGACTTGCGAGCGTGCGAGCACTCGTGACATGGGTTGGTTGTAATCCTGGTAATCTCAAGTGATATGATTGCAGAGTGCGCACTTTCGTGCATTTCGATATATTTGGGCTTAATGGGCCGAAAATGGGATAATGGGCCAACGGGCCCAATTCAGTAAGGAAGCTCGATAAGTGTTTCTGTTGATGCGTTAACGACTGTAATATGTATGTAAACCCTAAAATAGGTCAATTTACTAAAGTACCCTAAGTATGAAAATGACTATTATACCCCTAGGTGCAAAATGACCATTATACCCCTAGGGTTGATTTTGACTGAAATGCATGATACTCTGATTCTGTTTGTTGTATGCCATGACATGTATATCTGTTGCATGGGATATGGGTTATAATGTTGGAGGAAGTGTTCTGGTGGCTCTGCCACAAATATCTATTTCTGGTGGCTCTGCCACAAATATCTGTTTCTGGTAACTTTGTCACAATATCTGTTCTGGCAGCTATGCTGCATACTTGTAATGTGTAGACGGATGGGTGGGTCGAGTAGTCTCCCCACATGGTGTAAGGCTGGCACGGGGGTGTATACGGATGGATATGGGTTGGGTTTTCTGCATACATGATATATCTGTTCTGTTTCTGTTATGGGCCTATGGGCTTCATTCTGAATTCTGTATAGGGCTAAGGCCCAACTTAATCTATTTATGTGGTTTGTATTGGTTTAGACTATGGTTGGGTTATTTTACACACTAAGTTTCCCAAAATCATCCATTATTTTCATCCACGCAGGTAATCCCCAACCATAGTGGGCTTGGACCTGTGAGGGATTCGGAATGGCCACACGTACTGTAAACTTGATTTTCTTCTTATAATTTAATTAGTTTTTATTTACTTTAATTGTTTTGGGTTTTAAGTTGTAATAAGGCCGCTTTAATGATTTTAAATGGTTTTAATATGTTTTACTAGAATAGGTATGATATTATCTTAATCGCTGAAACTAATTAGTTTTAGGGCTCATTTTCAAAAACAGTAATTGATTTTAAAATATCACGACAACAAAGCAAAACTTCTGCAACGAAAACGTTTTCCAAAATTAATCATTTTTTCCTTAAAATGGACTTAATTGAATTGGTTTCCTAAGAACATACACTAAGTTAAGGTGTGGCAATGGTGGTGTGCATGTCTAGGATTGGATCTGAAGAGAGCTTGGTACTTAAGCAGTCTGATGGACTTACCTCCTCTTTTTTTTCCGGTTTCCTACCTGGTGCACAGTTTCCATTCAGTTTAACTTAAAACGAAAATACTCTTAATGCTAAGAAAGATTTTAGATAAAACATGAGTTTTTCAGTAACGCTTCAATGTGACACGCTGGATTCGGCTGTAACGTCTGGGCCGGGTTTGGGGTGTTACAATGCAAAAATGGCTAATATGTTATGTGAGTATATGAAATTTTTATCAAGTTTAATGCATTGAAAATGGTTGGTGATTTTGGATGTGTGTTTGGTTGATCCGGTTATGTTTATATTTGATAGTAATGGTTTAATTTGGTTGACCAGTGTATTTGGCTAAATGTTGAATTTAGGTAATGGATATATTTGATTGATGATTCGGCCATGCTATGTACAAATATGTGAAACATGTTTTATTTAGTTTTTCCATGTAATTGATTATGTGGTGTACGAATAGGTCACAGATGTAAATGACTTAGTAATTCAGTAATAGATTAATTAAGAAATTAATGTTCATTCATAAGTGGCTATGATTAATATTCAATTTTATGCATTTTGACCATGTTTATAATTATATGTTTTATTGATATGTTGTTTTTGATTTAAGAGTTTGGTTAAATTATGTATATATATAAACTTGTGAAGTGCTGGACATGTAGTGCAAATTATGGTTGATGTATGGAATTTATTCTATGCAATGTTACATGCGTGTGGTATGGTTGAGTAATGAAAGTGGACATTGAATAAGCATATGTACTTAACAAGTTATTTTCGGCTAAAGCATTGGAAGATAACCAACTTAATCATAGAAATGAAAATAACCAACTTAATTGTGCGGATTATGATATGGTGAAAATGATATGTGTTTTGATTGTTTGATTTGTATGATTCATGTATGAAATAATGGAATGAAATAACTATATTAGCTTGGATATGCGTACATGCTTATGTGGTAAAATGATATAATTGATATATTTTTGCTTATGAATTATGTGATTACATATATGTTCGTTATATGATATGAAATGAATTGTAAAGAGATTATGTTAGCTATAAGGTTTTAAAATTGATTGGCTTGAGTGATTTGATGGGAATAATATATTAAGTATGAAATGAAATGCATGTAAATTTCAAGTTGTGTTTTGTCAGGTAATACCTCCTAACCCCATTCTGATGACGAATACGGGTTAGGAGTGTTACATGCTAGGTGTGCACGAGAAAAGGGTGGCAAATTGGCTTTACAAATATCCTATTTTTTTGTCCACATGAGCAGAGACACAGGCGTGTGTCTCAGCCGTGTGCGACACACGATCATGCTACACAACTGTCTGACCCCTAGGGTAGCCCTTCGAATTAAGTTAGTATACCCTACAGGTTTGGCACGGCCTAGACACACGGGCGTGTCTATTGGCCGTGTGTGGCACACGAGCTAGCACATGGGCATGTGACTAGCCATGTGACCCAAGTCAGTAACCCTTTCAGATTTTCCACGGCCTTGGCACACGGACGTGTCTCTGGCCGCGTGGTGCAAGTTAGTATGTATGCCCTGTTTTCACACAATCTGTGACACGGGCGTGTCTGGTGGCTGTGTGAGGTACACGACCTGTTCACAGCGACGTGTGACCCTTAAATGCATGAAAATTTTATAAGTTTCCAAAATTTTTCAAATGTTACCGGTTTAGTCTCGAACCTTATTTAAGCATGTTTTAAGGCCTCATGAGCCTTATAAGGGACAATGTGAATATGTTGGATGAGTTTTATATATGAATGTAATAATGTATATGGTATGTACGTGAATAATGTGTATTGATCGGTAATGCCTCGTGACCTTATTCCTCCGTCAGATACAGGTTAGGGGAATTACATTTTATTGGTATTAGAGCTACAATTTAGTTGATTCTAGGACTAACGTAGCAAGTGAGAATCTAGCTATAAATGCCATGTATATACTCTACAATAGTGTGATGATTCCTAACAGCTTAAATTGTGTTTTCGTATAACAATGGATCCCAAATGAGCTATAGATAATGATGCGGAAAGTAATACTCCTGCTCCCGCTCAAAGGGCAGTGTCGGCTGATTTTAGGTCGATTTCTAGTAGTCAAGGGGGAGAGGCTAACCAAGCTCTAACATCCCGAATTAGGGTCTAGTGGTAACAGTGGTTTTGAGGCCACAAATCTAAAATAGAAATAATTATTTTATGTTTATTTGATGGTCTATGATATGGTTGCATGTTTGTGTGAAATTTTCATGAAGAAATTCTATGCCTAAAGTGTCCAATTTGAAGTTAGGGACTAAATTGAATAAGTTGTAAAATATGTGTTCTAGAAGCTTCAACCATGAAATTGCATTGGATTATAAATTAGAAGGTCTTAAAAAGCAATTTGACCAATTTCTATAATTTTGGACAACACTAAGCATGAATAGGAGAAATTGGAAAGAAAAGCCTTAAGGGTATTTTTGTCTTTTAGTAAATAAAAGAATAAAAAGGGAAAAATCAAGTCAAAATTGTGCCTATCTTCCTCCTTGTGTGCTAAAATCGACCCATAACACATACTTTATTAAGTGATTTTTAGTAAAAACACCTAAAAAAGGACTTGTTTGTAAAAGGTGTAAAATGAGAAGTAAAAATGTGAAATAAAGAAAAATGTAGGCTGATATGAGCATGGTATAGGTTTGGCTAGGCTTGGGTAACCAAGAAAATGCGTGCATTTCATTTTACGAGCCTAGGGACTAAAGTGTAAATAAGTAAAAAATTATGGGTAAAAAGGTAATTTTATCAAAGTATGTGTTATGGGTCGATTTGAAGAATGTATGTGTTAAATAAGTTAAATTTGGCATTATAGATCAAGAAAAATGTGATTCGGGTCTTGATTAGGGGAAAAATAAAGTTTATGAGGATTAGGCTCGTTTCTATCATTTTATACCGAGGTAAGTTCACTTCCAAATTATGCAATATATATACCATACTTTAAATGCTTTAATATTGCATGTATGGTAAGTACATATATAAATAATATAATGTTGTACCTGTAATAGCCCGTTTTTAGGGTTAATCGAAATAGTGGTTTTGGGACCACAAATCTGATGTCAAAAAATTTATTTTATTATTATTTTAATATTTAAAGTATGATATTAGAGTTGTGTGAAAATTTCGTGAAGAAATTTTACCGTTTGAGTGGTTAATGTGGTAAAAAGGACTAAATTGCATAAAGTGTAAAAGTTTAGTTTTTAAAGTAGAAGTCCTCAAATGGTAATTAAACCATTTGAAGTGTGAATGGACATTTATGGGTATTATTTATGTGTGTTTAATGGTTTTATTTTAAGGATAAAATAGTAAGTTAATTATTAATGATTAATTTAATGAAACCAAACATGCATATCATCAATTTTTTACTTCATCTTCTCCGAAAACAAAAAGAGAAAGAAGCCATAGGTGTTATTGAGGTTCAGCCAATATAATCTCATGCTTGTAAGTGCAATTTTGCTCGATTTTTAATAATTTCTATGTTTTTTATATCGTTGCTTCGTAATCTAGCTAGCTCGTATCTCTGATTTTTGAATTGTTAAAGTATGTGAATTTTACCATTATTGATTAAGTGTATATTTTGATAATTGATGATAGAAAATAAATTATTGTTGTTAGATATACAAGTTTTGTAAAGTGAATTTTGGTAAAAATGTCAATTTTGGACTAAATTGTGAATTATTGAAATTTTGTGGTTAAAAGTGTGATTATTTGGAAAATATGGGCTGCTAGTGGTATGGGCAAGATTCGGCTTGCATGGGCTTGTCCTTAACTGCATTAATTTACAATTTTATGTGATAAGGACTAAGTTACAAAATTCTGTAATAAAAGGGGCAAAAGTATAATTTTGCCAAAATGTGTAAATTGAGTTAAATTGAATGAATTGTTGATTAAATAAGCTGATTTTGTTTATAACTAGATTGAGAAAAGCGAAATACGAGTATAGATCGAGGAAAAGATAAACTATTAGACTAGTCGATATCCGTTCAGTCGTTTTAACGATCGAGGTAAGTTCGTATGCTAATAAACATACTCAAATTATGTTATAAATGCTTATTTATTATTGAACTAAATTGAATGCTGAATGGTCCTGGTTACGAGCCGAAATCGACAGAGTTATGATATCCGAAAGTCCCGTACGAACTTTAGGAATAGTATAGATACAAATGTCATGACATTAGGTTACCGAGATGTGATTACATGTAAGACCATGTCTGGGACATTGGTTTTGTGATTACGTGTAAGACCATGTTTGGGACATTGGCATCGTTAATCGATTACGTGTAAGACCCTGTCTGGGACAGTGGCATCGATATGTGATAACATGTAAGACCATATCTGGGATATGGCATTGTACAAGTTTTATGTGATTCCTGAGTATCCTTAACGATTCCAAATTGTTCAATGGGTATAGTTAAGACGAGAATGGAAGTATAATCGAATTAATAAATACAGGTATATACAAAACCTATATGAGAATCGAATGAAGGTAATTTGGTAAGTTCATAGTGTATCATCTATATGAAATGAGAAAGATTTATGTATAAGTATGTTTCATGCCAAATGTGTTTATTTGGCTATAACGAGGTATGAATTGAATGATACGTGAGATATGAGTTATAGGTGTTTTAATTAAAAATACATATAGCACATAGTGTGCGAAATACCATTACTTGATGATATTTAACATGATTCATATTTACTAAATAAAATGTGATGGATATTGGATTGAATAAAGTTATATATATTTGCTTATGTACTTGTAAATGTGAATGAATTGGTAAGAATGTGTTAGATCTATATGAACAATGATATGAATAAACATGTGAAACTCTTGGTTAACTATGTGAATGGATTCATGGTATAAAGATGAAAGCATCGAGCAACATTATAATATATGTAAATACTTAATATGTGTTTATTCTATAAGTTGAGTTTATTACAGTACGAGCTTACTAAGCTTTATAGCTTACTTTGTTTTCTTTCCTATGTTTATAGAGTTTTGGAGGCTTGCTCGAGTTGGAAGTCGTTGGAGATCTAATCACACTATCTAGCTATGGTTTGGTATTTCTAAGCTTTGTGATATTGCTTATATGGCATGTATAGGAATTGTGGTTATTTGATGAGTATAAATAAATTTTGGGAATTGATGCCTATGTGTTTGATGTAATTATCCATGAGGTGTGGCTTGAAAATGATGTTAGTTTGGTGTGTGTATTGCTTTGTAAAATGATATATCTTGATAAGTTTGGTTATGGTTTAAATAGCTCAAATAGTCATTTGGTAAGCGACATGTATACGCTTGGTTTAGTTTTGATATTTCAATGCCAATTTGGTGGCTACATGACTTGATTATGATATGTGTTATATGTGTGTTTTAAGGTTAGTAAAGATGTGGAGTTAGCTGAATTCATAAGTCAAATTATATAGGTGAATTATGGCTATTAAATCAAGTCGATTTGGTAAGTTTTTTATTAGTCAAATGGTTATATATGAATAGATACAATGATTGGAATGTAATGGCATGATTTGTGCATGAAATTGGTATGGTTGGCTTCCTATTTGTGTATGATATTAGTACCATATGACCTGTTGCAAGTGGTTAAGTTTGGGTGAGAAATATGGTTTGAAACAAGCCTATTTTCATCCACACAGGCTGAGTACACGAGCGTGTGGCTCAACCGTGTGTGACACATAGCCTTGGTACATGGCTATGTGTCCTCTAAAGCTTAGTTAAAGGTCAAGTCAGTGAGTTACACGGCCTAGACACACAAGCATGACTATTGGCTGTGTGTAGCACACAGCCTTAGCATGTGGGTGTGTGTGACCATTTCGAATAGGCAAATGAGCCAGACACACGGGCATGTGGTTATCCATGTGGCCAAGTCAGTATGTATGCCCTGTTTCCACACGGCCTGAACAGGGGTGTGTCTGGTGGCTGTGTGAGGCACATAGCTCGGTCACATGGGCGTGTGACCCCTGATTTCATGAAAAATTTTATAAGTTCCCAAAGTTTTTGTATGTAATCGGTTTAGTCCCGAACCACCTCTAAAGCATGTTTAAGGCCTCGTAGGCCCTCTTAAGGGATAATGTGATTTTTTTAATTGATATTTATATGGAAATACATAATGTATGATAAATGTATGCTTTTGTGATGTGATTGATCGGTAATACCTTATAGCCCTATTCCAGTGACAGATACGGGTTAAGGGTGTTACATTTTATTGGTATCAAAACTACGGTTTAGTCGATTCTAGGACTAATGTAGCATATGGGAGTCTAGCTATACATGTCATATTTAACTTGTGATATTGTGATATCTCCCGATTCTGACGAGAATTATTTTAATTAGACATATGTGATTTCCAACCGAGCTAATTCCGGTAGTGCAGAAAGTGGTACTCAAATGTTTGAGTGAAAATATGTTTATGATGAGTTAAAACTCACAAAGGTATGAATGATAGTGCATGATATTTTTTATTTGATAAATTTTATGTTATGTGCATGTATATGTGAGAGTTACACTTGAGGCTTTACAACCCTCACCCTCTCATCGGTAAAGTATTGTAATGAAATCTGTAATTTATAGATTAAATAAGCTTACAAGTGTGAAATTACAGAGTTTTGCGATTGAAGGGTTAGTACTGTGATCAGATAAGAGAATGAGTCTGCAAGTGAAGACAGTAACAGAAAAGAAATTGGATCATGTTGAAGGCCATTCGTAATATGCAAAATCACTGTTAAAGAAGAAGTTGAATTCGATGAGACGAAAGTATTCAGGTATGATGTCTAAAGAATATATTAACTGGAAGCTCTTCTAATTGATTTCAGTTAGTGATGAGATAATATGAGATTACTGATGTCAAAAATAGATAGTGGAATAATGTTTGAATTGTAAGGATAGCTCAGTACAACATTTATAATTAAATGGTTTACGATGATCTCTTTTGGGTACTCTATGTGTTTATCTACTCTCAGAGATATACGTAGCTTCATCTTTTAATATGAAAATCTTATCATATGAGAACATTAGCTAAACGTACTGATAGATGAAAGCGTTGTTGGTCTGTTTGGGGTATGATCGGTATTGTTCTATTTTTTCTCTAGCATTCTTTTCCATTATGTTAATAGAGAAGTCGACGGTAAAATCTGTATAATTGCTAGTATTCTGTTCTACTAGTTATTATTCTGTTGAATATACGTGAAGATTATATTGCTTCTGTCACCGTTGATTTTAGTGTTTATGAGTGTTCTTCTTCCTTTGGAAATTTCTAGGATATCATCCGGGTCTTTATCATTCTATATGGGTTGTAATTTCCAGAAATTCTGTATAGCTCAACATCTTAAGATTTTGCTACCTCAGTTTTATTATGATTCTATGTGATTATCTGCAAGAGATATTCTTTTGACGAAGATGACTATATCTAATATGACTAAAATTCCTTGTTTGATCATGGGAATACAGTGGTATAGTTATCAAATTCATAGAAGTTGTGTTTCTGTAGTGGTTGCTATTGAAATCATATTCGAATTTATCTTATGTTCAAAATGTGTTACTAATAGCTGGGACATTACCTATCTGTACGATTGAGATGTCAGCTTTATTATGGCACTATGATTTTAATCTATCTGATGGTTGTGGCTTCAGTATAGTTCAAAGCTTTGTTGATTAATAATTGAAAATTTATTGTTTGATAGTCGAGATCAATTCAGTGGTTTAGTCTGATTTGAGTTATTTGCTTGAAAGGTTAAAGGAGTTATATGTGTTTGAGTTTATCCTCAGATCCGTAAATAAATTTTTGTATGTTCATGGGTTAATTGATAAATAGTTCAAATGAAGAATTCATATTCCAGACGACGTGATATTGAATTATATTTATCAGAACAATTTTATTGAGAAATGTTTTTGTAAACTAAAGTTGTTTTGATTGAGAAAAATCATCGTGCTTGTGAAGTCTGCATGATATAATAATTATTAATAAAGTGGCAGTCAGTTGAAGACATTGTCAATTGAAGCAACAGTTCTGGTTCAGCCTGCGTCGGGTAAAGAGTTTATGATTTTCAGTCATACGTCATTAAATGTTTTGAAGTGTGCTATAATACAAGAATGCATAATGATAGATTATGCTTACACACAGTTAAAGCTGTATGAAAAGAGTCTTACGACTTATGAATTGGAGATGATTGATAAGGTATTCGTGTTGAATAATCAATGACATTGATTGTTTGGTGAGTAATGAACCTATTTGTTGCTGAAAGAGTGTTTAAAATATTTAATGTTGCAGAGAGATTTGGATTTGGGACAGCAAAGGTGGCTTGAACTGTCGAAAGAATTTGAGTTAGAAACTGATTCTCATCTAGGGAAGAATGATTGCAGTCACAGATATTCTGAGCGGGAAACCTTTGTGTGTTTTACAAGCGATGAATACGTGATTGATCTAACCGAATGATAGGCAGATATTAGCTGAGTTAAAAGCATTCAGCGAATTTGTGAAGTTCAGAAATACATCATTAAATTACAAGTTAAAAAGGGGTTTTACATAAATTGATTCATGATTCAGAATTTCAGTTTAGAACTGATGATTATTTGATGTATTAAAATAGAGTTCGTGTATCGAGAAATCCAGAAATTATGCAAAGATTATTAGATATGGCTCACAGTGGTAATTATTTGTTCATTCAGGGAGTACTAAGATGTACAATAATCTAAGACAGTGGTATTAATGAATGAGCATGAAACACGATATTTCTGACTTTACATCCAAATGTGTGATCTATCAACAAGTTAACGCTAATCATCAAGTGTTTTCAAGACTGTTACAACATGTGTTGCTATCTGAGTGGCAATGAAATAGAATTTCGATGAATTTTGTAAAAGACAAATGTTATCTGAACTATTGCTGACCATTTGAAGAAGTTTACATATTTTATCTCCGTACGTACGAATTTCTCTCTTGATAAATTAGCTGATTTATATACATATCAAAGATTCTCAGATCACACAGAGTGCCGGACTATATTGTGATTTGATAGAAAACTATAGTAAGCTTTATATAAATGGATTCAATTTAGCATTTTAATACATTCTTCAACAGGTGGCTAATCTAAGGGAGAGATTCAGATTCACAAGGTAATGTTTCGTTATTATGTTTTAAAATTTAAAAGCAACAGAGAAAGACATTTACTATTAGATAAGTTTGCATATAATAATAGTTATGAGATGAGTATTAAGATAGCATTGTATGAGTATGGTATGGTTGCAATTATTGAACTCTGTTGTATTGAATCGAATTTTGATAAAAAGAATTACGGCGTCGATGTGATTAGAAAAACTGAGGAGAAATGAAAGTAATTCATGACACTCTAAAAGTAGTTTCAGATTGGCAGAAAACATAGGTGAGCTTGATATGTAAAAGCATTGAATTTCAGTTAGAAAATTGAGTATTTGTGAAAGTATTATAGTGGGAATAGAATTTCTCAATTTAGCTATAAAGAGAATGTTGAGTTCGTGATTTATCATGTTGTATGAGATTATTAAAAGAATGAGGCCGTATAAGATTACTGTCAAAACTTGATAAGATCCATAATATGTTTCTTATTTATATGATTTGATGATACAGATGAGATCTGTAACGCCCCGTACCCGAGACCGTCGCCAGAGTCGAACACGAGGTGTTAACAGACTTAATTCATTACTTAAACAGCTCAAACAATTTATTTTTAAAATTTCCAGTCAAGCTATCAATCTGCATCACAGTCGCTTAAAAATTTATATCTCGAGTCCGAAACTCAAAATCCAATTCCGTAAATTTTCGCTGAAACTAGACTCATATATCTATTTACTAATTTTTTTCTAGAATTTTTAGTCAAGCCAATTAGTACAGTTTATTAGTTAAAGTCTCCCCTGTTTCAGGGTTCGACTGCTCTGACCTCTGTATATTACGAATCAGATATCTCTCTGTACAGAATTTCAATGAATATAAAGTTTGTTTCTTTTAAAACTAAATCTGTACATATAAATTATCACTTCTAATTATATTTGTACAATTTATGATGAATTTTTAAAGTAAGAACAGGGGATCCAGAAATCACTCTAGCCATGTTTCACAAAAATTCAAATATCTCATAAAATATAATTCATATACCTGTTTTGTTCAATCCATATGAAAATAGACTCATTAAGCTTCAATTTCATAACTTACTAATCATTTAATTCCCTTTCTACTATTTTTAGTGATTTTTCAAATTTACATCACTGCTACTGTCAGATTCTGTTTTATGGAAAATTTCACTTTACTAAGGATTTTCATGGACTAAATAGCATTTTAAACATACATAACATCAAATATGACTTAGATTGGTCATTCCAATGGCTAATCATTTACAAACCCTTTTCTTACCAAACCATAGCCATATCATAAGATCAATTACACAAAATGAGTGTTTTGCCATACATGCCACATTCAAAATACACAAGCCATTTTACCAATTTAAGCCTTCGGATAGTGTGAACGAGTCTTCGACCTATCCTGATTCTCAAGTTGGCTTGTTAAAACTACAATGAAAGAAAAGGAGGGAGTAAGCACAAATTCTTAGTAAGTTCACATGCAAATAGCAAGTAACATAATCACACAATCTCACATAAAACATCATTTGCATAAACAACACCAAGACATTCATGTTTCATTTACATTTAATATCTTTCTACGATTTCATCATACCAAGTTTTCAACCCGAGGGTTTAAGCACATACCTGTCAAATTTCCTCATTTACCACACTTACCAACATGTCACCTTCGTTTTATGCCTTCTTCTTATTCACTTAAGATTCACCCGTTGAACACATCGGAATATAATTTGAATACACGGATTTCATGAACGTAAGTGCCATACCCGCAGCTAGACAAACTCAATAGCCTGCCGAACTTATGTAGCCAAGCTACCACGTAACCCGCCCATAAGTGAACACAGACTTAACTCAACGAGCTCGGGCGTTCACATCCATAAGTGAACTCGGACTCAACTCAACGAGTTCGGATGCCTAGTTACATCTCACGAACTCGGACTCAACTCAATGAGTTCGAAACTCAAGTATCCTAGTGACATGTCACTTGTATTCTAATCTATTCCTAAGGTTCAAATAGGCGTTTTCCTCAATCACACATCTTTGCCGTCTTCCACGGAATATCGAAATCGATACTTCGGTGATAGTTCATACTGATCAAGTAATTCACATAATTACATATTATTCAACAATAACCACAAAGCATAATATTTCATGATATAATCAGCATCATATCATACAAACAACATTAAATTGCTTAAAATGACAATTATGTTACTACATTTACACATGAACTTACCTCGGTGTAAAATTATTAGCAATCGAGCCTATTCTTCGTAAACTTTGTTTTTCCCTCGATCGCGACTTGAATCTCGTTTCTCTTGATCTATAATGCCAAATTAATCTTATTTAATACATACATTCATCAAAACAGCATTTAATACAAACTTTGGCAAAATTACATTTTTGCCCCTAAACTTTTGCATAATTACACTTTTGTCCCTAGGCTCAGGATTAAACTTCATCCCTTATTCTTGTGTTTTATGACATGCTGATCATTTTTCCCTTCAATGGAAACATCAAATTCACACTCTAACATGTACTTATGACTATTAGGTATTTTTACCGATTAAGCTCTTTTACTCGTTTTCGCTTAAACCCGAGTAGTACAAGTTGTCTAACATAATTTAAAACCTTATATTCTATCATAAAACACCAAAATACACAAATTTCACCTATGGGTATTTTTCCAAATATGAACCCTAGGTTAAATTATTGCTAACATAAGCTTAATCGAGCTACCGGGATTCCAAAAACGTAAAGAACATTAAAAACGGGGCTTGGAATCACTTACTATGGAGCTTGAAAGCTTGAAACAAACCCTAACTATGGAGAATCCTTGAAATTTCGGCCTAATGAAGAAGATGGACAAAAATTGGCTTTTAATTTTGTTTTTAATTCATTTTAATAACTAAATGACCAAAATGCCCTTACTACTAAACTTTCCAAATATTCCATTCATGTCCAATTTTTGTCCATAGACTTAGAAACTGGTCAAGTTTCTATTTAAGACCTCCTCATTAATATTCCAAAATAATTTCATACTAAAAACTCCTAGAATGCAAGTTTTGCAAATTATTCGATTTGGTCCCTAATTTCAATTTAAGCACTTTAGGCATAGGATTTCATCATGAAAATTTCACACAATCATGCAATCATATCATAAACATCAAAATAATTATAAAATAATTATTTCTATCTCGAATTTGTGGTCGCGAAACCACTATTCTGATTAGGCCCTAATTCGGGATATTACAAGATCTTTTATCTATAGTATCGTTTTCAAAAGTAGAAACTCAGCTTGTTATGACGTATAGCAAAGAACATATTAGAATTTTAGCTCGTGAGATTAAAGAGTTGGGAAATCCGTAGCTAAGTGCGAAATTGATAAGGTTATGTGAAAGCAAATCTTTAATCTATTTTCTGGTATGATTTTCGAGAACGAAAATCCCTAAAGGGGGGAGAGTTGTAACAGCCCGTTTTTAGGATTAATCGGAATAGTAGTTTTGGGACCACAAATCTGACATCGAAAAATTTATTTATTATTATTTTAATATTTACAGTATGATATTAGAGTTGTGTAAAAATTTCGTGAAGAAATTTTACCATTTGAGTGGTTAATTCGGTAAAAAGGACTAAATCACGTAAAGTGTAAAAGTTCAGTTCTACAAGCTAAAGGTGTTTAATAGTTATGGTTTTTAAAGTAGAAGTCCTCAAATGGTAATTAAACCATTTGAAGTGTGAATGGACATTTATGGGTATTCTTTATGCATGTTTAATGGTTTTATTTTAAGGATAAAATAGTAAGTTAATTATTAAAGACTAATTTAATGAAACCAAACATTGGTATCATCAATTTTTTACTTCATCTTCTCCGAAAACAAAAAGAGAAAGAAGCCATGGGTGTTTTTGAGGTTCTGCCAACATAATCTCATGCTTGTAAGTGCAATTTTGCTCGTTTTTAATAATTTCTACGTTTTTGAGATTGTTGCTTCATAATCTACCTGGCCAGTATCTCTGATTTTTTAACTGTTAAAGTATGTGAATTTTACCATTATTGATTAAGTGTATATTATGATAATTGATGATAGAAAATAAATTATTGTTGTTAGATATACAAGTTTTATAAAGTGAATTTTGGTAAAAATGTCAATTTTGGACTAAATTGTGAATTATTAAAATTTTGTGGTTAAAAGTGTGATTATTTGGAAAATATGGCTGCTAGTGGTATGAGTAAAATTTGGCTAGCATGGGCTTGTCCTTAATGAGTAAGTTGCAAAAATATGTAACAAAATAGGTAAAATTGTAATTTTGCCAAAATGTGTAAATTGAGTTAAATTGAATGAATTGTTGATTAAATAAGCTGATTTTGTTTCTAACTAGATTGAGAAAAGTGAAATACAGGTATAGATCTAGGAAAAGATAAAGTATCGGACTAGTCAATTCGTTCAGTCGTTTCAACGATCAAGGTAAGTTCGAATGCTAATAAACGTACTTAAATTGTGTTATAAATGCTTATTTATTATTGAATTGAATTGAATGTTGAATGGCCATGATTACGAGCTGAAATCGACAAAGTTATGATATCCAAAAGTCCCTTACGAACCTTAGGAATAGTATAGGATACAAATGTCATGACATTAGGTTACCGAGATGTGATTACATGTAAGACCATGTCTGGGACATTGGCATCATTAATTGATTACGTGTAAAACCCTGTCTAGGACAGTGGCATCGATATGTGATAACATGTAAGACCATATCTGGGATATGGCATTGTACGAGTTATATGTGATTGCTGAGTATCCTTAACGATTCCAAACGGTTCAATGGGCATAGTCAAGACGAGAATGGAAGTACAATCGAATTAATAAATATAGGTACGAACAGAACCTATATGAGAATTGAATGAAGATAATTTGGTGAGTTCATAGTGTATCATCTATATGAAATGAGAAAGATTTATGTATAAGCATCTTTCTTGCCAAAATGTGTTTATTTAGCTATAATAAGTATGAAATGAATGATATGTGAGATATGAGTTATAGTTGTTTTAATTAAAAATACATATGGCACATAGTGTGCGAAATACCGTTACTTGATGATATTTAACATGATTCATATTTACTAAATAAAATGTGATGGATATTGGATTGAATAAAGTTATATATATATTTCCTTATGTACTTGTAAATGTGAATGAATTGGAAAGAATGTGTTAAATCTATATGAACAATGATATGAATAAACATGTGAAACTCTTGGTTAACTATGTGAATGGATTCATGGTATAGAGGTGAAAGCATTGAGCGACATTATGATATATGTAAATACTTAATATGTGTTTATTTGATAAGTTGAGTTTATTACAATACGAGCTTACTAAGCTTTATAGCTTACTTTGTTTTCTTTCCTATGTTTATAGAGTTTTGGAGGCTTGCTCGGGTTGGAAGTCGTTGGAGATATAATCATACTATCCAGCTATAGTTTGGTATTTCTAAGCTTTGTGATATTGGTTATATGGCATTTATAGGTATCGTGGTTATTTGATGAGTATAAATAAATTTTGGGAATTGATGCCATGTGTTTGATGTAATTATCAATGAGATGTGGCTTGAAAATGATGTTAGTTTGGTGTGTACATTGCCTTGTAAAATGATATATCTTAATAAGTTTGGTTATGGTTCAGATAGCTCAAATACTCATTTGGTAAGTGACATGTATATGCTTGGTTTAGTTTTGATATTTGAATTCCAATTTGGTGGCTACATGACTTGATTATGATGTGTTATATGTGTGTTTTAAGGTTAGTGAAGATGTAGAGTTAGTTGAATTCATAAGTCAAATTATATAGGTGAATTATGCTTATTAAATCAAGTCGATTTGTTAAGTTTTTGATTAGTCAAATGGTTATATATGAATAGATGCAATGATTGGAATGTAATGGCATGATTTGTGCATGAAATTGGTATGATTGGCTGCCTATTTGTGTATGATATTAGTACCATATGACCTGTTGCAGGTGGTTAAGTTTGGGTGAGAAATGTGGTTTGAAACAATCCTATTCTCATCCACACAGGCTAAGCACACGGGCGTGTGGATCGACCGTGTGTGACACATGGCCTTGGTACACGGCTGTGTGTCCCCTAAAGCTTGGTTAAAAGTCAAGTCAGTGAGATACATGGCCTAGACACATGAGCGTGTCTACTGGCCCTGTGTGGCTCACAGCCTTAGCACGTGGGTGTGTGGTCAGCCATGTGGCCAAGTCATTATGTATGCCCCGTTTCCATACAACCTGGACACGGGTGTGTCTGGTGGCCGTGTGAGGCACACGGTCTAGTCACATGGGCGTGTGACCCCTAATTTCATTAAAAATTTTATAAATTCTCAAAGTTTTGTATATAATCAGTTTAGTCCCGAATCACCTCTAAAGCATGTTTAAGGCCTCGTAGGCCTTCTTAAGGGACAATGTGATTATGTTTGATTGATGTTTATATGGAAATACTTAATGTATGAGAAATGTATGCTTTTGTAATTTGATTGATTGGTAATACCTCGTAGCCCTATTCCGATACAGATACTGGTTAGGGGTGTTACAATACCATGTGTTTAATGCTTAAATTTTTTTATGAATTATGGTTGATTATTCCATGAGTATGTGATTGGTGCTAAGGATATTGAAATCGATATTACGAGCAAGCTCAACGAAAATGTGGTATCGAAGGATCCCGTTTGAACCTTAGGAATAGTTTAGGATACAAGTTACATGTCACTAGGAATTATGTTATCTGAGCTCATGAGTTGTGGTCTAAGTTCATGATATATGTGACACATATTTTGGCGTTCCGGGTACTGGTCTTGTATGTCTACAGGTGGCTGGGTAGTCTGCCATGTGTTGCAGATACCCGACAGCTTGTGTAAGCAGCTCGTGTAGCTGCATCCTGACCGATAGCTTGTGTGAGCAGACCCGTGAGTAGCTCAAAAGCGAGCAACATGTGATATATGATATGAGGTAGTGATGGCTACATATAGGGCACTTAGGTTCGAGTTTCCAAGGTGTCTGATGGTATTCCAAGTGTTCAACGGGTAGTCCAAAGAGAAGTTCAATGAGTAATTTGATGAATACGTCAAAGACGAGAAAGTAAGTCGTTATGTGTGAGTAGGCACTGGTATGTATATCTAAGTCATGAGAACATCATGGGATATGATGAATTGGTGGTAAGGATATATATATGCAGAATAAGTTTAAGTGATTTAATAATAAAATGCAATATTATGTTTATTATGTTAAATGTATGATTAATGCTTGTTTAAATTGCATTTTATTTGCATGTGAACTTACTAAGCTTTAAAGCTTACCCCCCTTTCCTTTCTTTTCCTTATGGTGTCACCAAGCTAGCTCGGGGATCGGAAGACATCGGATTTTTTTATCACACTATCAATTGGAAAATTTGCTATAGTTAGATTCAACATTTTGAATATGGCATGTATAGATGGGGCTGAGGAGTTCCGGGCTACCGTTGATGATGACGCTGAGAGAGCTGAGTTTTGGCTCAAGAATACGATCCGAGTATTTGAAGAATTGTCTTGTACTCCTGAAGAATGTATCAAATATGTGGTATCTTTACTTAAAGATAATGCATACCATTGGTGGAAAACATTGATATCTGTGGCTCCTAGAGAACGGGTTACTTGGGAGTTCTTTCAATCCGAGTTTCGGAAGAAGTACATAAGTTAGCGATTTCTCAATGAGAAACATAAAGAGTTTCTAGAATTGAAACAAGGTCGGATGACTATCACTGAGTATAAAAGAGAATTCGTACATTTAAGAAAGTATGCCCGGGAATATGTTTCTACTGAGGATATCATGTATAAAAGGTTCATTGATGGATTGAATGAAGATATAAAATTGTTAGTCGAGATTCTTGAATTGAAAGAATTCGTCATTTTGGTTGAAAGAGCCTGTAAAACTGAAGATCTTAGCAAAGAAAAGAGAAAAGATTATTTTGAAAAAGAGATTTGAGAAAGAAATCAACTAGTAAATCTTATCAGTCTGAATCGAATAAATTTCGAGACTCGTTTAATCCATCTAATGCATCTGTGGGACTTTCAATCAGAGATCGTGAAAAGCAACCTGTGAGTTCTAAAGCTCAAGCTACATCTATTGCCAGCGTTGGTTGTGTGAGACAAAACTGACCTTGGTGTAGACATTGTGGAAAACAAAATATCAGTGATTGTAGATTGAATGATCGAGCTTGTTTTAAAGGCGGATCATTAGATCATTTCATTCGTAATTGTCTTGAGTTGGCTGAACAAGATACAGTACAAAACACGAGGCCGAGTAACACTGCAGCCACAGGTAGACCACCCAGAAATGCTATTAATGTGAGTGATAGTTAGAGAACAACCAAAGACTCTATTGTGAGGTCTGAACCTAGAGCACTTGTACGAGCCTACGCTATTCACGCTCGCGAAGAAGCGTCATCTCCAGATGTTATCACCGGTACTTTTACTCTCTATGATACTAAAGTTATTGCATTGATAGATCCAGGATCAACCCATTCATATGCATGTGTGAATTTAGTATCCAATAAGACTTTGCCTGTAGAGTCTACTGAATTTGTGATTAGAGTATCGAACCCCTTAGGCAAGTATGTATTGGTTGATAAAGTGTGCAAGAATTGTTCGTTGATAATTCAAGATTTTTGTTTTTCGGGCTGATCTGATATTGTTACCATTTGATGAATTTGATATAATTCTGGGTATGGATTGGCTAACGCTACATGATGCTATAGTGAACTGTAAACGGAAGATGATTGATCTGAGATGTCAGAATAATGAGATTATCCAGGTTGAGTCAGATGATCTGAATGGCTTGCCAGCAATGATTTCATTGATGTCAGCTCATAAATATGTGAGAAAGGGTTGCGAAGCTTATTTTTCTTATGTGCTTGATACAAAAGTGACTGAAAAGAAGACAGAATCAGTGTCAGTTGTGTGTGAATATCTGGATGTGTTTCCTGAAGAGTTATCGGGTTTACCACCGGTCCGAGAGGTTGAATATGGTATTGAGTTAGTGCTGGGAACAACGCCTATATCAATAGCTCTTTACAGAATGGCTCCAATAGAGTTAAAAGAATTAAAGGCTCAATTGCAAAAGTTAACAGATAGAGGTTTTGTTAGACCGAGTTTCTCACCCTGGGGTGCTCCTGTATTGTTTGTGAAAAAGAAAGATGGCACGATGAGAATGTGTGTAGACTACTGGCAGCTTAATAAAGTGACTATCAAGAATAAATATCCTCTATCCAAATAGATGATTTGTTTGATCAGTTAAAAGGGGCTACAGTGTTTTCAAAGATAGATTTGAGATCGGGTTATTATTAGTTGCGAGTTAGAGACCCTGATGTGCCAAAGACGGCCTTTAGAACTAGGTACGGTCATTATCAATTTTTTGTTATGCCCTTCGGACTAACGAATGCACCTACTGTCTTTATGGACTTAATGAACTAGATTTTCAGACACTACCTAGATCGATTTGTAGTTGTGTTCATTGATGACATCTTAATTTACTCATGTGATGAATCCGAGCATGTTGAGCATTTGAGGATTGTACTAAAGACTCTGCGAGGTAAGCAGTTGTATGCAAAATTCAGCAAATGTGAATTCTAGTAAAACGAGGTTGGTTTTTTGGGGCATTGATAAACCGTAATTTATACATATTTTTACCCCATGTTTAACACATTTTATGGATGATTTCCTATTAGAATTGGTGAATTCGATGCTCCTAATGCTTTAATTTCATGTTTTATACTTAGGAGAGCATAGGAGAGCGAAAGGAACGAGAAACGGGCCAAAACCGGAGAAAATGGGCCAAAGTACGAAATCAACATGGCCTGGACCTCCTCACACGGGCAGACCACACGGCCGTGTCAATTTGGCAGGCTCGAGCACGTCCTGAAGTAATCGCACACTGGCATGTTACACGGGCGTGTCCCTGCTGAGCCTAAGCTGAGTCCAATTTGGAAAACGCTAATTTTAAGGGCTCTTAGGCATTCCAAAGCCTATAAATACACCCTAGAGAGACAAAAATAGAGGCACATAATAGGGAGTAAGAAATTACTCCAAGGAAGCCGATTGATCCATCTTAGAAGTCGGATTCACCATCAAGACTGAAGATCTCTCCTCAATTTCCCTTCAGGAGTTTTGGGTTTTCTTTATGTTTTTTATTCGTTATTCTTCTGAGATGTTTTCCTTTTTAGTTATGAACTAAATCCCCTAAATACCTAAGGAGAATGAAACTTAAGACGAATCTTGTTATTATTTTCTGAATTGTATGATAAATATTTAACTTGTTCTTAATTATGTGTTCTTAATTCTTGTTTTGATATCCCAAGATACTGATTCAAGATAAGCTCTTATTCAGAGGAGGAATAGACCTTGTCTAAGAGTACATTTGTCATAATTAAGCGGACTTGTTTGCACGCCTAGACATAGGGTGACAAGATTTTTCCGGATTAGGGTGAAACTTAATAAGGTGATCCATAGATCGAGTTAATGCAACCCTAGGGTGTTAATTAGAGAAAAGTCTCAATTATTCAATCTAGGGATTAGACGTTATTAGTCTTGAATAGGGATAATAACATAACTTAGGGATATCTACGGAACAAGTTAAATGAATAAATCGTCCGATTCGGACCCAGAATAACAAGTACAGTCTAGGTGGATTTTTCCTTAGGTATTGTCTTAATTCAATCGATTTTCGCAAAAGCAATTCCCCAATTCCATTCTCTGTGAATTCTTAGTTTAGATAATTAGTTAGTTAAAACAAAAACCTTTTTATTCTTAGGCTAGATAATAAAAAGACAGTCATTACTAGAACATTTAGTTCCCTTAGGTTCGACAATCCGGTCTTGCTAAAACTATACTACTGTTCAATGGGTACAGTTGCCTACATTGCGATAATAGTTAGTTTCAAGAACGATTAATTATAAATATTTAAAACCTATCACGAAATCACGCGATTAAGTTTTTGGCGCCGTTGCCGAGGAATTAAGATATTAGGAACACTCAATTTTTATTACTTTAGCCATTTATTTTTCTTGCAATTTAATTTAATTTAATTACTTATATTTTCCCTCTCTTTGAAGGTTTTTATAGTTTATGACTAGAAAAAACCTTTCAGGACCACTACTTTTTGACGAAGAAATCGATCGTACAGTTCGCAGAAACCAAAGAGAAATAAGGGAAAGCCTAAGATACACAGAAAACGAGCAAGAAGACGATACTCAACCCCCAACGGAAGAGATGGCTGAAAACCAAGACAATCAGCTACCTCCTTTAATTGCGGCTAATCAAAATCCTGCTCTACGCACTATGTATGATTATGCTAAACCTTCTTTAATAGGAACTGAATCGAACATAGTTAGACCTGCTGTAGCTGCAAATACTTTTGAACTAAAACCTAACACTATTCAAATGATACAGTAATTTATTCAATTTGATGGTTTGCAGGATGAGGATCCCAACGCTCATTTAGCCAACTTCTTAGAACTATGCGATACATTTAAGATTAATGGTGTTTCTGATGATTCCATTCGTCTTCGGTTATTCCCTTTTTCGTTGAGGAACAAAGCTAAACAATGGTTGAACTCATTACCACGAGGGTCAATCACTACTTGGGAACAAACGACCGGAAAATTTCTATTAAAATATTTTCCGCCGGCTAAAACGGCCAAATTACGTAATGATATCTCTTCGTTTGTGCAGATGGACTTAGAAACTCTTTACTATGCATGAGAGAGATACTAGGACTTACTGAGAATGTGCCATCACCATGGGTTACCGCTTTGGCTTCAGGTTCAAACATTCCATAATGGCCTGAATCCTTCGACTCAGCAAATGGTTGACGCAATTGCTAGCGGAACCATCAATAATAAAACACCTGAAGATGCTTATGAGTTTATAGAGGAGATGTCACTGAATAACTATCAGTGGCAAGTCATGAGAAAAAAACCAATAAAACAGAAGGAGTTTATAATGTTGATTCGATTACTATGCTATCAAACCAGGTAGAACTTCTAAATAAAAAGATTGATGGTTTTCTTAGTTCTTCATAGGTTCAACCAGAAATGCAGTGCGAAGCAAGTGGAGGTGGAACAAGCCATTCGGAATACCAACCTTATGGCCACAACATTAATAACGAGCAATTAAATTACATCGGTAATAATCCTCGACCTCAAAACAATCCATATAGTAACACTTACAATGCAGGTTGGAGGAACCACCCTAATTTCTTGTGAGGCAATCAAGGAAATCAAAGACCACAACCACCTCTAAGCTACCAACAACCACCATACCAGCAGAAAAAGAAGCCGAACTTTGAAGAGATGCTCTCAAAGTTTATATCGGTGTCTGAAACTCATTTCCAGAACACCGAGACAGCACTTAAAAATCAACAAGCGTCGATCAAAGGGCTCGAAACTCAGATAGGACTACTTTCCAAACTAATCTCCAAACGACCACAAGGGAGCTTGCCAAGTAATACTGAACCTAACCCAAGGGAACAACTCAACGCGATTAATGTTCAAGATGAAGAAGGATTTGTTGAGCCTGAGCCTGAGCCAGAACGGAGGCAAGAAACTGTGGTAAGCAAAGGTCAAGGTGAGGTAGATCATAATAAAAACAAATCGGTGAATGTCAAATATAAACCTCATATGCCATACCCCAACGCGACAAGGAAAGACCGCTCAGATGAACAATTTGGTAAATTCCTTAAACTCTTAAAAAAATTACATATTAACATACCGTTTATTGAAGCTGTATCACAGATGCCAAACGCAATGAAATTTTTAAGGAGCTTTTAGTAAATAAGCAAAAGATGGACGAGGCATCACATGTGGAGCTAAACGCAGTTTGCTTAGCTATTCTCCAGAATAAACTACCCAACAAACTTAAAGATCCAGGGAGTTTTACAATTCCTTGCTTAATTGGTAGTTTAGATGTTAATAATGCATTAGCTGATTTGGGGGCTAGTATTAACGCCATGCCTTATAAAATGTTCAAACAATTAGGTTTCGGGAAACCCAAACAGGTTAGGATGAGCATTCAATTAGAAGATAAAAGTATAAGATGTCCTAGGGGAATTATTGAAGATGTGCTAGTTAAAATCGATAAATTTATATTTCCCGTTGACTTCATTATTCTAGACATAAAGGAGGATAGCAACACTCCTTTAATTCTAGGAAGGCCCTCTTTAGCAACTGCTAAAACAATTATTGATGTTGGTAGAGGTGAACTCACACTCTGTGTGGGAGATGAAACAATCACCCTTTAAGCTCGCAATTCTGGCAACACAATGGAAATTGAAGGTGATCATCTAAACCATTCTACTAAAACTAACAATATGGTGCAACCTTCTTTACAGGAAATGAGTCTGAAGGAAGTACATGAACCATTCTCAAGCAATAGTAGAGGACCCATTCATGAAGATCAAAGGCTACAAATCGAGGAGCTAGATGAATGACGGACGCATAAACCAAGAACACTTGACAAACCAAATCTACGACAGAACAAGCTCAATCCCTTTCCAAATCAACTTACAGTTGGACATAGAGTCTTATTAGATGCCACAGATCCCCACATTGTCGCTACCATATCGAATAAAGAAATCCCTCTTACGGTACTCAGTATTTTTCCATTCGGTACGGTCGAGGTGAGTCATCCCAAGTTCGGCACTTTTAAGGTAATTTAAAACCTTATTTTGATGAGATTAATAGCAGGAATGAGGAGTATAAACTCCTCAAACCACCATGATCATTCAACGGAGAGGTAAGTCGATCTTAGGCTATAAATAAGCGCTTCTTGGGAGGCAACTCGAGTACTAACAGTTTTAAATCATTTAAATTTCAATTGTTAAACATCTAGGTCACTAACAAAGTCTTGGAAGCGCAGGTTCCCAACTCTACACAGCCAATCACATGGCCGTGCTTAAGGCCGTGTGCCTAACACGGACAGAAACACGGTCGTGCGATACGACCGTACGAAAATAGGATAAAAATTATCTTTCCCAACACGGGATGCGATAAGTGGCCACGGGCATGTGACCTAGCCATGGTCATTTCTGCCAAATGAACACGGGCCTGTGACATGCCCGTGTCTAGCACTCGTGGACAACACTATCAAAATAACACGGGCGTGTGCAGAGCTACATGACTGTGGGAGAAGCGAATCACATCACACACAATCATGTAACATGATCATATAGCCACACGGCTTAGACACACGGGCGTGCCCGAAGGCCGTGTGACGATATCTCACTTCACGACAAACACAGGCTGGACACGATCCATAGAGGCATGTGAACTGGCCGTGCCACTTGAAAAATTAGATTATCTATCTTATTTTATTTTTCATTCATTAATTTTTAAAGATTTTTTGTTTTAAACACGGCTCATCTTTATGATTACTACCAAATTATTCCCCCAATTCTCCTTCTATTCTTCAGAATCATGTTTGTCCTCTAGCTTTATTTCTAACAACTATCTCTCGCTAATCCAGGAATTTCATCCATTTTTAACTCATGAAGTTTCACTTCTCTCCCTATCTTATTTTTATACTCTAATATCTATCTTTGTACATTGAGGGCAATGTACACTTAAGTGTGGGGGGTATTTATTTCATTATCAGAAAAATCCCTAAATGACTATCTTGTTCTCTTGAAAAGCTCTCATATCATATTTAGGATAAATTTTGAATGATTTATGATTTTTGTTGATATATCTTGAATTAAAACATAGGCATTTATGCATTGATTGTTTAAACATCAAGACATTAGAAAATCAAGCATGATAAGTTGATTTTTAAGAATTTAAAATCTTAAGTTGTTTCCCCAAAGTTTAGGTATCACTTTGAGTTGGAATTCACAAGTTTTAAACATCAAAAAGCCATAATTTTTGTTAGATTTTTGAGCCTTTTGAGCATCTATTAATTCTTTCATGCTCACTTTTATTATTGCTTTGAGTGCGTAAGTATTGAACTGTTATTCTAGAACTTTCTTGATTATGCATGTCGAGACCACACCATTTGATTTGATATGTCAAAATGATTAAGGCACTTAGGATTAACCCACTCATGCCATGAAAAGCCCACCTCCACGATTAACCCCTAGTAAACCCCCTTGAGCCTAACAAGCCATTTCTTATATTACCCTTAATATTAACCCTTAACCCATTATTATTGAAATCCCCTAAATTAATCCCTATTTTTGTCGAGATTTGAGTTGAATAAATTGCTTAGCTATGTCTTGTTCTTAATAGTTAGTCTATGTTATTTAACTTTAAAAAAAAACTATGTATACACATTAGTATTTCTATATTTTGAGAAGAAGCTCTGTTGTACGCAAGTGATGATTAACTCTTTTCCTAGTTAGGCAATTTTTCAATTCAATCTCGATTCTAACCTTTTCTTTCAGCTTGGGACCACACCCCCTAACCAAGCCTCATTACAACCCTCTAAAGACCTTTTGATTGATGTTTCATCTCAATTTATCAGTGGTGGAGATTTGATTTTCATGCAAGCCTATGGTAATGACTTTTCATTATGGACTATTGAGTGCTTCATTTATTGTCCTTAAAACACATCGAGTGATTTGAGTGAATCTTTAGTAAGGATGTGAAACTCTGTGATATTCCGAATTAAAGGTAATTACTTAAATGAGGAATTAAATACTCAACTTAGAATGTTTGAAAATTTTATGTTCTTTTAGTTGAATTCTCAATGTATGATTACCTATGAATTATTTTGAGATATTATCGATAGAAATTATAAGTTGAGAAGAATTTATTTTTTTTTTGCTTGAGGACAAGCAAATGCTTAAGTGTGGGAATTTATACATATTTTTACCCCATGTTTAACGCATTTTATGGATGATTTCCTATTAGAATTAGTTAATTTGATGCTCTTAATGCTTTAATTTCATGTTTTATACTTAGGAGAGCATAGGAGAGCGAAAGGAATGAGAAACGGGCCAAAACCGGAGAAAATGGGCCAAAGTACGAAATCAACATTGCCTGCACCTCCTCACACGGGCAGACCACACGGCTGTGTCAATTTGGTAGGCTCGAGCATAGCCTGAAGTAATCGCACATGGGCGTGTCCCTGCCGAGCCCAAGTTGAGTCCAATTTGGAAAAGGATAATTTTAAGGGCTCTTAGGCATTCCAAATCCTATAAATACACCCTAGAGGAGGAAGAAAAAGAGGCACAAAATAGGGAGTAAGGAATTACTCCAAGGAAGCCGATTGATCCATCTTAGAATCTAGATTCACCATCAAGACTGAAGATCTCTCCTCAATTTCCCTTCAGGAGTTTTGGGTTTTCTTTATGTTTTGCATTCGTTATTCTTTTGAGATGTTTTCCTTTTTAATTATGAACTAAATCTCTTAAATACCTAAGGGGAATGAAACCTAAGACTAATGTTGTTATTATTTTCTGAATTGTATGATAAATATTTAACTTGTTCTTAATTATGTGTTCTTAATTCTTGTTTTGATATCCAAGGATACTGAATCAAGATAAGCTCTTATTCAGAGGAGGAATAGACCCTGTCTAAGAGTACATTTGTCATAATTAAGCGGAGTTGTTTGCGCGCCTAGACATAGGGTGACAAGATTTTGTCGGATTAGGGTGAAACTTAATAAGGCAATCCGTAGATCGAGTTAATGCAACCCTAGGGTGTTAATTAGAGAAAGGTCTCAATTATTCAGTCTAGGGATTAGACGTTATTAGTCTTGAATAGGGATAATAACATAACTTAGGGATCTCTAAAGAACAATTTAAATGAATAAATCATCCGATTCGGAGCCAGAATAACAAGTACAGCTAGGTGGATTTTTCCTTAGGTATTGTCTTAATTCAATCGATTTTCCCAAAAGCAATTCCCTGATTCTATTCTCTGTGAATTCTTATTTTAGATTATTAGTTAGTTAAAACAAAAACCTCTTTATTCTTAGGCTAGATAATAAAAAGACAGTCATTACTAGTACTTTTAGTTCCCTTGGGTTCGACAATCCGGTCTTGCTAAAACTATACTACTGTTCGATAGGTACACTTGCCTACATCGCAATAATAGTTAGTTTCAAGAATGATTAATTATAAATATTTAAAACCTATCACGAAATCAAGCGATCAAGCATATAGTTTCAGCTGCGAGTATTCGAGTTGACCCGAGTAAGATATCTGCGATTATAGATTGGAAGCCTACGAGAAATTTTTTCGAGGTCTGCAGTTTCTTAAGACTCGCCGGCTATTATAGACGATTTGTAAAAGGCTTTTTGATGATTGCGACTTTATTGACGAGATTGCTTCAGAAAGATGCAAATTTTGAATGGTCCGAGAAATGTCAAAAATGTTTTGATCAGCTGAAAGTCCTTTTAACTGAAGCTCCAGTGTTAGTATAGCCAGAATCGGGTAAAGAATTTGTGATCTATAGTGATGCATTGTTGAATGTTCTGGGTTGTGTTTTGATGCAGGAAGGAAAAGTTATAACTTATGCCTCGAGACAGTTGAAGCAGCATGAAAAGAACTATCTGACGCACGATTTAGAGTTAGCAGCCATTGTGTTTGCGTTGAAGATTTGGCGCCATTATCTGTACGGTGAGAAATGTCATATTTGTTCAAATCACAAGAGTTTAAAATATCTGATGACTCAGAAAGATTTGAACTTACGATAGCGAAGATTGTTAGAATTGCTTAAAGATTACGAGCTAGCGATTGACTACCATCCGGGAAAAGCAAATGTTGTTGCTGATGCATTAAGCCAGAAATCTTTGTTCGCTCTACGTGCAATGAATACTCATATAGATTTGTGTAATGATGGTTCGGTTATGGCCGAGATGAAAGAAAGACCATTATTTTTACAACAGATTTTCGAAGCTTAGGAAGTATGTAACACCCCGAACTCATGGCCGTTACCGGAAATCTAACACGAGGTGTTACCGGCTTACTTCATTTATTTCCCCCTATATTTTTTTTTTGTTCCAGGCAAGCTGGCTACTGTATCGTGGTCGCTTTAAAAATCATATTTTGAGTTTTGAAACTCGAAATCCAATTCCGTAAATTTTCCCCAAAACTAGACTCATATATCTATATGGTGGAATTTTTGTAGAATTTTTGGTTTGGCCAATTAGTACAGTTTATTAGTTAAAGTTTCCCCTGTTTCAAGGTTTGACTACACTGACCTCTGTACCTTACGATTTAAATATCTCCCTGTAAAGGGCTTCAATGCCTATGCCGTTTGTCTCTAATGAAACTAGACTCGATAACAAATCTGTACATATAAGGCACGACCTCTAATTATCTTGATAAAATTTACGGTGAATTTTATAAGTCATAACAGGGGATCCAGAAATCGCTCTGGCACTGTTTCACAAGAATTTAATTATCTCCTAACATAAAGTTCATATGGTCGTTTCGTTTCTCCATATGAAAATAGACTCATCAAGCTTCGATTACCTAATTTATTCATTATTTAATTTCATTTCTACTATTTTTAGTGATTTTTCAATCTCACAACACTGCTACTGTCAGCATCTGTTACTAAAGCAGACTATGCCTATTTCGTGATTTTTCCTTGATCTAACTAATAATTCATCATACATGTCACAATTTATGACCATGACTAGCCATGCCAAAGACTAATCATCACCGAGCATCTCCCCACTACACTATTACCAAATCATGAATTTAACACCGAAAATAAATTAGCCATGACATATGGCGTAATAATCGAGTAGACCTCAACCAATACTCAACCACAACCGAATTACCAAGACTTGTGACCAAGCATCATAGAACCAAATCCAAGCGAACATTTATGCCATTTTCGCATGGCTAAAAGTTTACATACCAAATTTCAAACAAAACATAATAGCCTATACATGCCGAAATGTTCTCTTAGACCAACTAAGAAGAAAGTACCAAAAGTTGCTAGCCGGTGTGATGACTTCGATGACGGTCCCGAGCACGGCAAAAAGACGAGTCCAAGAAACCTAAAATAGGTGACAAGCAAACACCGAATGAGTATATAACTCAGTAAGCCATAAGCATTCCACAACCATCCATTAATAAAATTATCACAACAGGAAACAATGAAATGAGGCTAAGTACTCCATCCATACCGAACTATACCATAGTTCCTTAAACCTTACGGTTCAATCTCATACCAAGTCCTACATTGACCTTTCATACATCATTTTATTTTCGTTACAATCATACGATTAAACGACCTTTCACCTATTCCACGATGAACCTTATGTACGTGACTTCAACTATAATCATCACATAGGTTCAAAACTTACCAAGCTCAACTCCAAATATAAACATAGCGCCTATTAGCCATGAACTCAAGGTACTTACCTTTTCCGCTGTCCAAAATCGACTCGGTAAAGTCGCACCCTTAATGTAAATAATTTATAGAAAATATATAGTGGGTTCACACACATAGTGCTTAATAATCAACCGCGCACACTTAGTGCCATGTACTTTAAACTCGCACACTTAGTGCCATGCATTTCAAGTTCGCACACCTAGTGCCAATCTCACAACCGTGAACACTTATTGCCCGCACACTTAGTGCCGAAAACCAGCCACTCTATATGCTACACTTCCTTTTTACATTCGACAATTTCATCTCTACATACATATACATTTGTATACATTTCATCTCATTAAACACAATTGCATAGGTATTACGATCATTTAAATCAATACCAAAGATATGCTTAATGACTTACCTTGTGTTAGGTAAAATAGTTCCAAGTCGGCTACTCGATGACCTTCGATTTTCCCTTGTTGGACGCCTCTCCTTTAGGATCTTGAGCTTAAACAAATAAATTAACTCATTTAACCGCTTTGCTACATATATTGGTATCCACATTTTAATGATTTTATGACATACGAAACGACATGGTAAAATTTTCATCTTGCTACCTTATGTTCTTAGCTATTCGGCTAATAACCTTATGCAATTACCATACTATCAATAATCTAATCACACATGCATATGCATACTTGGACATTCGGTAATCACCTTTGCTAATTTTAAACTCAACATCACATAAGCTCCCAAGTGATGGCCGAATATGTATATCTATACTATCACCTATAATTCATCTAATCACAAAATTTCATCTCATGAACACTTGACCCATTTTTTTACCCCATATGGACGAATGCTTCATTTGTTACCCAACTAACCATTCAACAACTTCAACCTCATTACCACCCTTTTATGCCTAATTATCTAAGTCAAGATAAAATCATCAACATGCCTAACTATAGCCGAATGTGCAACATTAATCTATCATTTCCATTTCATTTAACACTTAACATTTACCACATATCGATTTACCAAACTCTTCATCTATTCATGCTCTCATATTCGGTCACCCATACCTATACTAACCATATAACTAATTAATCCTAGGGTTAAACACAAGTACAATATTTAAGCACCATGGCCGAACCTTCATGAAGTTGCTAAGACCCATCATTTCTACTCCTCACACACTCTCACATCCAATCCTTTTTATTAAACACTCAAGCTCAATCATCTTCATGCCTCATCACCACAACATCAAAACACCAACCAAGAAAGACAACACCCATGGCCGAATATCATCTCCATCAATAGCAAAAATTTAAACCATGGGCTAGGTAGAACTTAAACTAACAACTAAAAACATGCATGAATTTCAAAAAAAATAACATCAAACATACCTCAACCTAGGTACAAGCATGGCCGAACTTCTTCACCTTTCTTTCCCTCACTCACGGCAATTGTAACAAGGAAAAGGATGAACACTCCTGCTTCCTCCCTTATTTTATTCATCTTTTTCCTTTTTAATTCCTTTCTTTAATTTATTTTATCTCAAATAACCCAATTTCTTATTATAATATCTAATTCAAACAAATATATTGCCCATCATCAATCTATCTTGGCCGGCCACTATAAGGGAATTGGGCAATTTGACATGCAAGTCCACCCTTGTGTTGACATGCACTAATAAGCCCTTTAAAATTAGCCTATCATATTTCACCATGTCTCATGTTGATCCCTATTTAATAATTCCTCATGCAATTGGCAAAATTAGGGAATGAAACTTCCACATACGCATGTACACACATAATAAGCATAGAATATAACAATTAATTATTTTTATGACTCGGTTTTGTGGTCCCGAAACCACTTTCCGACTAGGGTCACATTAGGGCTGTCACAAAGTAGATAATGAAATGTTATCAAAACGAGCCCAATGTGATTCGAACCCTGATTCAGAATTTCAAGTTGACATTGATGATTGTTTAAGATTCTGAGGCCGAATATGTGTTCCGAGAAATTAAGAGTTGATTTGGATGATTTTGAATGAAGCACATAGTAGTCGTTTATCGGTTTATCTTAGAAGCACAAAAATGTATAACGATTTAAAATAACTCTATTGGTGGCCTGGTATGAAACATGATATCTCAGAGTTCGTTTATAAATGTTTGATTTGTCAGCAAGTTAAAGTTGAGCATCAGGTACCATCTAGTTTATTGCAGCCAATTATGATTCTCGAGTGGAAATGGGATAGAGTAACTATGGATTTTTTGTCGGGATTATCCTTATCTCAAGAAAGAAAGATACAATCTGGGTTATAGTTGACAGATTGACAAAATTGGCTCATTTCATTCCAGTAAGAATGGACTATTCGCTTGAAAGGTTAGCGAAGTTGTATATCTCTAAGGTTGTGAGATTACACGGGGTACCTATTTCTATTGTTTCGGATAGAGATCTGAGGTTTACATCGAGGTTTTAGAAGAAAATGCAAGATGCACTAGGTACAAAGTTACATTTCAGTACCGCTGAAATATAGATACTCGAGGATATGTTGAGATGTTGCATTCTTGAGTTTAAAGGCACGTGGGAAAAGTATTTACCGCTGATTGAATAAGCATATAACAGTAGTTTTCAATCAAGTATTAAAATTGCACCGTACGAAGCTTTATATGGTCGAAAATGTAGAACACCATTGTACTGGACTGAACTTAGCAAGAATAAGATTCTTGGGGTCGATTTGATTAAAGAGACCGAACAGAAAGTGAAAGTAATTCGTGATAGTCTAAAAGTAGCGTCAAACTATCAGAAATCATATGCAGACTTAAAACGGAAAGATGTTGAATCTCAGATCGGGGATAAAGTGTTTTTGAAAGTTTCACCGTGGAAGAAAATACTCAGATTTGAAAGAAAAGGAAAGTTGAAACCAAGATTCATCGGACCGTATAAAATTATCGAGCGAGTTGGGCAGTGGCATATCGGTTAGCATTACCATCTGAGTTAGAGAAAATTCATATGTATTTCATGTATCGATGCTACGAAGATATAGATCTAATCCCTCGCATGTTATTTCCCCACCGAAGTTGAAATTCAGCCAGATTTACCATACAGTGAAGAATAGATCCGAAGTTTGGCTCGTGAGATCAAAGAGCTGAGAAATAAAAGAATAGCATTAGTGAAAGTCTTGTGGCATCGACACAAGGTTGAAGAAGCTACGTAGGAACCCAAGGATGCTATAAGAAAGCAATATCCAAATCTATTCACTGGTAAGATTTTCGGGGATGAAAATCCCTAAGGGGAGGAGTTCTAACGGCCTGGTTTTAGCTAAATCAGAACAGTGGTTTTGAAACCACAAATCTGAGGTCTTAAAATTATTTTAATATTATTTTATGTGTTTATAGCCTGTGATTAAATATGAGTGAAAATTTCGTGAGCTAATTTTATCATTTAATAGTTAAATTTGAGAAAATGACTAAATTGCATAAAATGCAAAAGTTACATTCTATATGTTAAAGGTGTTTAATTGTTATGATTTATTAAAATAAAAGTCCTTATAATGTTATTATACCATTAATAGCTTGAATGGACCATTATGGACATGTATTAATTAGTTTTCATGTTTTATAACTAAGGTTAAATAAGTAATTTGGTGATTTAAGCTAATTAAAATAAAACAAATTGAATTATCATTATCATTTTTATCCTTTCATGACAGAAATATCAAAGAAGAAGAAGCTAATTTAGGGCTTTAACTTTTAGGACTTGCATTGCTTGATTAAGGTTTGAATTTGACTCGATTTTAATGATTTTTATGTTTTTGTGATCGTTGCTTTGAGTACTAGTTAGCCCAGGGACTAATTTGCAAAACTTCTTAATGTTTTGAAAGTTTCCATTGATGAATTCATGTGTTTTTTAATGATTGATGATGAATTATGAAAGCTTAGCGATAGATATCTACGTTTTATAAAGTGATTTTGAGTAAAAAAATGCATATTAGGGATTAAATTGTGAAAAGATGAAAATGTGGGGTTAAAAATGTAAATAAATGTGAAATATAGGTTGCTAGGGGTACTCTAGTAATTTGGCACACATGGGTTTGAATTGAATTGGTGTAATTTTGTGTTTATTAAAAGAAGAACTAAATTGTAAAAAATGTGAAACTTTAGGGGCTAAGTGCAAAAATGCCCAAATAGGTATTTTTGGATGAAATCGAATGGTTTGGTGAATAACTGAGTTAATTTTGAATGTTTATAGATCAAGAAAGAAAGAAATCAAATTTAGATCGGGGGAAATCGAAAGTTGTCGAGTAGTCGATTCAGTCCGTTCACTGTATATACGAGGTAAGTTCATATGCAAATAAATGTCTTTAAATTGAATTATACATGTTTAATTGCCATTGAATCTTTATGAATGCTGAATGAGCAAAAATGAGCAAGAATCGAAAAAATTACGACATCCGAAAGTCCTGTACAAAACTTAGGCATAGTATAGGATACAAATGTCATGATATTAGGGTTACCGAGATGTGATTACATGTAAGACCATGTCTGGGACATTGGCATTATATTGTGATTATGTGTAAGACCATGTCTGGGACATTGGCATCGTTATTTGATTTTGTTTAAGACCCTGTATGGGACAGTGGCATCGATATGTGATAACATGTAAGACCATATCTGGGATATGGCATTGTACAAGCTTTATGTGATTTTCGAATATCCTTAACGATTCCGAATGGTTCAACGGGCAAAGTGAAATCGAGAAAGAATTTGTGAATGAGTTAAATTACTCAGGTACGTACGAGATTCATACGAGTATTGAAAAGGGAAGTATTTGATGAATTCAATTATGATATTGAATATGTGTACAATGAGAAAGGTTTGTGAACTTGAATATGTTTAGCTATAATTAGCATATTTGAATTGATATGCAAATACTCATATGATGACTTCATTTGTATATGACTTACTAAGCTTTTAAAGCTTACTTTGTGTGTTCTTTCCCTGTTTTATAGATTATAAAAGCTAGCTAGGACTCAGGGACCGTCGGAAAACGTCATCACACTATCGATCAACTTGTTGGTATTTTTGGATGCTTTGTTAATATGGTATATGGCATTTATAGGCTAGTGAGTTGATAATATGTTTTAAGATATGATATAACCATGAGATTTTGATTGCTTTTGATGTAAATGTTGGTATGTATTTGGCCATTTATGTTGGCTTAATTTATGAGTTTGGTAAATAATATATGATGAATTTATGGCCTTGAGTTTTGGCATGTTTTGTATGGTTGTTGTGATGGTTATAAGTTTGCTCACTTAGCTAATTGTCAATTGGTGTATTAATGTTTGGAAAATGGCATGTTGTGGATTGGCTTGTTGATGCTGATATGGTATGTTTTAAAGTATGAAATAGATGAAAAGATGATAAATGTTGATTATGATACATTAATGTGATATGTTTTGGTTATGAATTGAGTAGTGAAATGGTTGATGATAAAATAGCATGAATTTTATACAAATTGGCATGTTTTGGCTGCCTATAAATGTATTGAAATGGTACCATTTTGGTTGCTAGGTGTGCATGAGAAAAGGGTGGCAAATTGGCTTTGCCAATAGCCTATTTTTTTGTCCACACGGGTAGAGACACAGGCGTGTGTCTCAACCGTGTGTGACACACAGTCATGCTACACAGCGTGTGTCCCCTGGGATAGCCCTTATTAAGTCAGTATACCTTACAAGTTTGGCACGGCCTAGACACACGGGCATGTCTACTGACCGTGTGTGGCACACGGGCTGGCACATAGTCATGTGGCTAGCCCAGTGACCTAAGTTAGTAACCCCTTTAAATTTTCCACGACCATGGCACATGGGCATGTCTCTGGCCGTGTGGTGCACGTCAGTATGTATGCCCTATTTTCACACGATCTGTGACACAGGTGTGTCTAGTGGCCGTGTGAGGCACACGGCCTATTCAGACGAGCATGTGACCCTTAAATGCATGTGCAACCCTTAAATGCGTAAAAATTTTATAAGTTTCCCAAAGTTTCAAATGTTATCAGTTTAGTCTCGAACCTCGTTTAAGCATGTTTTAAGGCCTCGTAGAGCCTTATAAGGGACAATGTGAATGTGTTGGATGAGTTTTATATATGAATGCAATAATGTATGTGTTATGTATGTGAATGATGTGTATTGATCGGTACTGCCTCGTGACCCTATTCCTGCACCGGATATGGGTTAGGGGTGTTACAGATGCAATCTCCGACAACTTCCAAACCAAGCGAGCTTTCAAAACTCTATAAAACACTGAAAAATAGAAAGAGTAAGCAATTAAGCTTAGTAAGTTCATATAGCATAAAACTCAGCTTACCATTTAATCACAATTTAAGTAATTACACATAGTATAATGCAACTCAATTTGATCCACAAGCCTAACATATATTCATCCACAGAGTTAGACATGAAATCAAAAATCTCATAGATTCAATCTCACATGATTCACGTACATACCTGTACTGGCTTATATTAAATTCATATACTTCCGTAACATCACTATGCCCGTTGAACCATTTCAAATAACATCGGATACTTGGGTATCTCGCAAACCAAATATGATACATGGTCGAAGTCATCTCTATCTCATATCTCGTATAGATGCTCACTCTCGACCCATCACTGGGTCTGCTCACACAAGCTGACGGTCAAGACATAGCTACACGGTGCTACCACACAAGATGAGGAGTAATAGCAACACATGCCAGAAAACTCAGCCATCGATATAACGTGCAAGACCAGCACCCATAACACGGTAACCTCGAATGACATGTCATTTATATCCTATCTATTCCTAAGGTTTAAACAGGATCTCATACGTCGCCAAGTCTTTGTCAAGTACATCCGTGAAACCGTATTCATCAAGAATGCAACATTTAACACACAATTATTTAATGCTTATTAACATACGAACTTACATGAAATTAATACGGAGAAAATTGACCAATCAATCCACTACTTTGTTTTTCCCCCGATCTAATTCTGAATGTGGCTTTTCTTGATCCATATAATCAAATTTAACCGCTTTAATATTTATTCTATTAAATTTAATCCAATTTCATATTATGGTAAAATTACCATTTTGCCCATAAACATTTGACTACTTTACAATTTAGTCCCTAACTCATAAAAATGAAAATTCATGCAATTTAATCCACCCATGCTAGCCGAATTCTATATCGACCCATAGTATAATATTTCACACATTTACCACATAATTTTCACATTTCACAAATAAATCCCTATTTGACATTTTCAACCAAAATCACTTTACAAAACTTGTTTAACTATCACTAAACTTTCATTTTCATCCATCAAACATATACAACAACCCATACACATTCATGACAAAACTCTAGACTTTTAACAGTTTCACAAATTAGTCCCTAGGCTAGCTAGGTTAAGCTAAAACGACTCCAAAAACATAAAAAAACCATTAAAAATGGGACTTAAATACATGCCATGAACTCAAAACTCCATGGCCAAACCCAACAAGCTTCCATGGTTTCTTTTTCTTTGTATTTTTTATTGAAGAAAGAGTTAAAGATGATAACTTGGTTTTGTTTTATTTAATTTATCATTTATTTACCATTTTACTATTACAACCTTTAAAAACATTAAGCCATCACATTCCACTATCAACATAAATGGTCTAATTACCACATAAGGACCTCCACTTTAAAGTTCCATAGCTATTAGACACCTTTAGCTATTAGAACACAACTTTTGCACTTTACGTGATTTAGTTCTTTTTCACAAATTAAGCATGCAAATGATAACGAAATTTTCATATGACTCTACTATCATGCTGTGGACATTAAAATAACAAAATAAATATTTTCACATCAGATTTGTGGTCCTAAAACTACTATTCCGATTTCATTGAAAACGAACTGTTACATTACCAATAAAAAAAAACTTGATTCATTACAAAAGATATTCTATGATGTTAATACACATATGATAAGGTCATTAGACAAAATCTTCATTCATGTAGCTTTTGTAATGGTATATAATAATGAAATCATTCATGGTTACTTTTAATGGATTATCTTTGTGAATAAATAAAATTGTAATTAATAAACGAACAATCAAAACTTAATTATAAAATATTTAAGGCCTAATTATATATGTGTTAGGATTTGTGCCCTTAGTGCATCATTACTTGTAATTTTCGGGCTGATTGAATAAATAAAATTACCACATGTTTGATTGATTTAAATCTTTGTATGATTCACCTTAATGGTTTTTTAATAAAAAGCAAATATATGCTTATTGATTACCTAAAGTTTAACTAATAATATGTCACACCCCAAAATGTCAATATAAGTTAGAATCGTGATTTTGGGTACTAATTTGAAAAGTTTACAAATTGAGCGAGTTTTAGTGTAAATAAGAAATATGACAAGCTAGTTGTGGAAAGGTTGGATTTCAACCTTGGTTCCGTTGCATTTGAACTAGAAAGTCTCATAGCGGGAGACATGATGATTATGAATATGCACACTTTGTTATTGAGTTGAGATCGATGAAGAAAATGAATGAGTAGTATATAAGGGAGAAAGATTATTCTTCGGGGTGGTTCCTTCATTTTCTTTTTTGTTCTTTCTTCATCTTCTTCATTGGTCTGGTCAAAGGAAAAAAATTTTAAAAGCGGTCTGCATGGAGAGAAACAGCCAAAGTTTGTGTATATGTAACTGAGGATTTATCAAGCTGTTAAGCTTCCTAACCCTTCTATGTTCACGAGTTTAAGAAAAAGGAAAAAAGTTAAGGGTTTCAACTATCCATCAAATCTACTTTGTTTTGGTTGGGGTTGTGGTAAATCACTTAAATGACCTCTACATGCAAGCAAAGTAGAATCCTTATGATGATGAATTATCTTCACTAGAAATTTTGAATTGGTTGTTATGTTTTGTAAGCTAGAGGCTCGGGTAGTAAAGGAAGCTAAGTAGATGATTTTGGCATCAACCTTCAGGTGAGTTCTAGAACTTAGGTATTAAATGAATGTTTTCTATTTTAGAATTGTGTGTAGAATATGTGTTATTTAGTGTCCTACCAATGGCTAAATGTTGAGGTTTCGTGTTGCATGTTGTATGTTTTAAGTTCTACAAATGATGAATCATTCTAAGGTAGAATGTTGATGTGCCATAATGCATGTTGCGTAAAGATATGCAATTGCATGGTTGGGTGTAAGTTGACTATGTTGAGTAAATGAAATGATTGGCGTGACATATGTCATATATGTGAAATGAAAGTCCATGGCCATGACATTACCGTAAATGTGAAAGTCCGTCAAGACTATCATAAATGTGGAAGTCTATCAGGACTATTGTATACGTGGAAGTCAAGACTATCATATATGTGGAAGTCAGGACTATCGTATATATGGAAGTCTGTTATGACTATTTTAAATGTGGAAGTTCATTAAGACTATATTTTAAGTAGAACTACGCCAGGGCCATTTTAGAAATAGGATTCCATAACGAAGAGATTCGCTTGTACGAGTCTACCAAAAAGGTGATTTGTTAGGTGTAACACCCTATACCTGGCACAGTCGCCGAGCACGAATATCAAGATGTCACACCACTGTCACGCATCACACGCATTATAAAATCTCACATTAATAGGCAATCGTCCTTTTTTTAGCGTTCTTACAAATTTTTAAGTCAAGCATGTATTAATCGTCATTAATACATGCCAAACATACTTTAAACAAACTTATAATATCAATTAAACATGCATTAGAACCACTTAGCAAAATTTAAATATAAGTTACGTAGGTATCGATACTAATTTTTTAGGTATCAATATTTCACTTATATGGTACCGGTACCGATTGGAAAACTGATACCAAAACATAATTATATTTCTCGTTTAAAAATTAAACCCCAAAATTTATCGGTACCTTTATTAAAGTATTGATTATTTTACCCCGATTATCGATACTTGTGGTAAGGTATCAATACCAAATTATAATATTGGCTTCCTACACATCGAAATATCACAAAGGTATCATTTTTATAACCTGAATATCGATACCTATATTCTAGACCACAAAAATACGGCACATCTAAGCATTTAATCCATTCCAACAAATATCTAATCAACATGCATCATTTACCTCTTTAAACCAATGTCAAAACAACCAAAACAATAGTTCAAAAAATCAAAAACATGTCTGAGCAACAATCAACTCACCAAGGTCCAAATCTATAGTTCCTAGGAATAATTAAGCTACAAAATATCCAAAACATTATGGCAATATCATGCAACAGCTGTAACACCCCTAATCCGTATCTGTCATCAGAACAAGGTTTCGAAGTATTACCGAAATATTCAGAACATTTTTCAAATAATTCCTGTAAATTACTATTCATCTAACGAGATCATTCAAAACATCCCTTAATTAGACCCTCGAGGACCAATATGAGCATTAGAATCAAGTTGGGACTTAATCAGAAACTCATAAAATTTTTCGCGATATTTCAAAAATTTTCCAAGGTGTAGGGCTCACACACCCGTGTGGTAGGGCCATGTACTACACACGCCCGCGTCCCTAACCCGTGTAACTCTCTGACTTTTAAGGCAAGAAGAAATTGAAGTCACGCAGCCAATTCACATACCCGTGTGCTAGGCCTTGTGGCGAATTTTATTTTTGAAATTTAGGTGCACCTTTCACACGGTCGTGTAACACACCCATGTTCAAGGCCGTGTCAACCACACAGTTGAGATACACGCACGTGTCTCTGGCTGTGTGCACAATTCTGAGCATTCTGTTTCTCATTTTTAAGATGTAGGGGACACACGGCCAGACCACATGCCTATGGGACAAGCCTTGTGTCACACACGGCCAAGACACACGCCCGTGTGTCTACCCATGTGGACAAAATAAATCCATTTCCTAGTCTCATTTGTCACCCAAAATTTACCATTTTCCTGCACCAAAACTCACAAGTATATATCCACCAATCCAAAATCATATTCACATAATTTGCCATCAATCATGTGGTATTATCTCATGCATCAAAGGATACAAACTTATTCTTAACATAAACTTATGTGCTAACATAATTCCAACAAACTAACACATAATGAGCACTTATGTGATTACCAAAATATTACTTCAAAAATAGCCAAACTTAAACCATCACTAGCCACCCCAATGGCTAGATTACAAAATAACAATTACAAGCCATCATTGGTCAAATAAGCTTATACATGTCATTATACCAAAATGAGATTTCTATTTATACCAAAATGAGATAGAGGATAGTGTGATGACTTCTCCGACTGACTTCCAACCTTCGTTAGCTTTAAGCACTATAAAACAGGGAAAATTAAACCGAGTAAGTATTTTATGCTTAGTAAGTTCGTATAACAGAAAATAAACTTACCGGTCATTTTTATTAATACAAGCATACACAAATTTACATTCCATCGATTTTAGGTAAGTTACCTAAACATATACACTTATTCAAAAAGTTAGTTACATAATCTCATATGAATATCAAGTAAACATAGATGAGCTCATCACATTACAAACTTCCATTAATTTCACCTTTCCACACTTCAAGAGTCTTTTTCGTCGAACAATTGAAATCTCAATAGATGTTCAAGTAATATACACATGTGCAAAAGTACCTATTAGGGTACATAATAAAAAGGCACACTCTTGAGCCGTGCATTTTACAGTAAGATTACCAGTCCAGGCTAAATCCTATCCGTAGCATATGATCTAAAGAGCATAATATGGATTACCCGTCTGGGCTAAATCCAATTTATAACCTAAACTTAAGAGGGCTTACATTAGAATTACCCGTTCGGGCTAAATTCTATCTGTAACATATGCACTATTATTCTTAACCCATTGAAATTCAAAATTCGACCGGAACATGATAATTTATCCATATTACACAACTTAAGACTATTTCATTATGTATATATAATCTCACACATATCAACACAATTATACAAATCAATTCAAGCATATTAACTTACATATTTAAGTTACAATAACTTACCTTCAAAACGGTTCGTATTTGAATTTCAACTAATCCGAAACCTTTTGCTTTCCTCGATCTAGTTTCGTGGTTGGCCTTTCTGGATCTATATGGGTAAATTTAACTCTTAATCTATCACATTTAAAATACATTTGCATCCTATTACATCTAGGAAAAATTACCATTTTACCCCTATATTTTTCAAAAATTTTAGTTTCGTCCCTAAGCCCGGAAAATGAATTTCATGAAATTTAACCCTATTTCCAAGCCTAGCCAAAATTTATATATTACACTTACAGCACATACATTTCATAAATTTTAGAATTTTCCATGGGTTTTACCACTTTTTCATTTTAGTCCCTAAATCAAGTTTTCATCAAAAATTACTTTGTAAAAGTTGTTTATCTATGGATAACTTGTTATTTTCTACCATAATTTTTCAAATAAGTCCCCTAAATAGAAAGATTAGACTATCTCTATTCCAAAAATATAGAAATTACTAAAAATGGGACTTGATTTCATACCTTATTAAGGTTGAAAAGTTTTCTTCCTCTCTCCTAGGGTTTCTATAGAAAAATTGGGGAAGATGATATGAAAATTGATGATTTTTTTTCTTCTTAATTAACTATCATCTATTAATTTTATTGATTTCCATTTTAGTCCCTAGCCTTTTCTTATTTTCCACGGATGAGTCATTAAAATATCTACTAACTACTCTTCAATGGTCTAATTACCATATGAGGACCTTAAGTTTTGAATTCCATATCTATTTGATACCTATAGCTACTAGAACTCAACTTTTGCATTTTATATAATTTTGTCATTTCCCTAATTAAATACACAATCGGTAAAATTTTCGTATCAAAATTTTCATGTGACCTTCCTATTATGATGCCAACCATAAAATAAAATAAAATAAATTTTTATTTTTGGCTCAGACTTGTGGTCCCGAAACCACTATTTCGATCTCACCGAAAACAGGCTATTACAACAGTTCTACCATATTATTCAACGTCTATTGACCATACATATAGTTCATGGCACTTCAACATTGCAAATATTCAAACCAAAACAATACCAATGTCAAGGTTTTAAGATACAGGCTAAGACACGAGCGTGTCATGGCCGTGTGAGGGACATGAGCCATAGACACGGGTGTGTGTCAGGCCGTGTGTGTCACACGGGCCATCAGCACGGCCATGTCATTATGAACACACGGGCGTGTTGCCCTTCCACACGGGCGTGTGCCCTGTTTCAAAGGTTATTTTCCTAGTGTTGGTTAAAGGACCCGAGTTGGTTTCGAATGGTTTCCAAGAGATGTTTAGGTCTCGTAGGCCCATGTTAAGGAGTTTTTAGCAAAGTTTGAAAAAGTTTAAAATTTTTTCGGGTTTGTATGATCTGACTTAGTACATATGTATGGGATTTGTGAGCGGTAATGCCTCATACCCAGTTTCAGCTTAGAACTCGGGTAAGGGGTGTTACATCTAGTGGTATCAGAGCTATAGTTTAGTACGTTCTAGGACTAACCTAGCATGAGTACGACTCTAGCTATACATGCCATAGTTATATATCGATAGTGTGACGACTCCTGACGATTATAAATTGTATTTTTATATAGTAAATGGATCCTGACGTAGCTATGGCGGATGATGTAAAGAGTAATGTGTCGATTCCCGCTGAAGGGACCGCGCTAGTAGATAGTGGGCCCTTAACAATAAGTCAGGGCGGAGGAGTTAGAGAAGCTTACCTCCATATGATGGACACATGGTATTCGGAGTTCATTCGTGTGAATTCGAATACTCCATCTCCCCCACCTCCCCTAATTCCTCAACCCATTCATATAGCTCCTTAAAGAGTAGAGATGGCTAGGAGAGAGAAACCTCTAGCGGATAGAATTAAAAAGCAAGGGTTTGAGGAATTCCAAGCGAATATTGATGATGACCCAGGGAGAGCAAATTTTTGGCTAGAAAATACCATTAGGGTATTTGATGAGCTATCATGCACACCCGAAGTATGCATGAAGTGTGTTGTGTCACTCCTACAAGACTTAGCTTACCAATGGTGGAACACCCTTGTGTCAGTTGTACCAAGGGAAATGATTACATGGGAGTCTTTCCAAAAGGAATTCTGGAAGAAGTATATCAATCAAAGGTTTATAGATCAGAAGAGGAAGGAATTTCTAGAATTGAAACAGGCCGAAAGACAGTAGCAGAGTATGAAAGTGAGTTCGTAAGGCTCAGCAAATACGCTAGGGAGTGCGTGTCTACTGAAGCCATCATGTGCAAGAGATTTGAAGATGGATTGAATGAAGACATCCAATTGTTAGTTGGCATCTTAGAATTGAAGGAATTCGTGGTGCTCATGGAGAGAGCGTGTAAGGACGAGGAATTGGCCAAAGAGAAGAGAAAAGCTGATATTGAGTCCCGAGACTCGAGGAAAACACAGATGGGGAAATCACATCAAACCTCGTCTAAGAAATCGAGAGAGCTCACTACCCGATCAAATCCTTCGGTGGGGTTCACAAATAAGGGTAAGAACAAGCAGAATGCGGCTTCTAAATTCTAGACCAGTTCTATCGCGAGTGTCGGTAGTGCTAGCCCAAATAGGGCAAAATGTTTGCAGTGTGGTAGGCGTCACTTCGGCGAGTGTCGAGGAAATGAGAGAGGCTATTTTAAATGTGGGTTGTTGGGCCATTTTATTCGTAACTGTCCTGAGTTGGATGAGAAAGAGAAAGCCAGAGGTGAGGACTAGTAGTGCTCTTTCAAGGGGTAGACCACAAAAGAACCCGGGCAGTGGGGCTAGCAGTAGAGGTGCCCCTAGAGATTTAGCTGTGAAGTCCGAGGGTCGTGCACCTGCAAGGACTTATGCCATTCACGCTCGTGAAGAGGTATCTTCACCAGATGTGATTACGGGTACTTTTTCTCTCCATGATATTTCTGTTATTGCTATAATTGATCTAAGGTCTACTCATTCTTATGCCTACATGAAATTAGTACCCAATATGAATATGCTAGTTGAACCTATTAAATTTGTGGTGAAAGTGTCTAACCCGTTAGGGAAACACGTGTTGGTAGACCAAGTATGTATAAACTGTCCCTTGATAATTAGAGGTTATTGTTTACTCGCTAACCTTATGTTGTTGTCGTTTGATGAATTCGATGTAATCCTTGGTATGGACTGGTTGACTTCTCATGGGGTTGTAATGGATTGTGGACGAAAAGTCATCGAGTTGAAATGTGAAAATAGGGATGTCCTCCGGGCTGAACAGAGTCAATCAAATAACTCACCTGTAGTAATATCGTCTATGACTACAGAGAGATATTTGAGAAAAGGATATGAGTCCTACCTTGCATTTATGTTGAATACTCAAGCTTCGGAAGTAAAACTTGAGTCAGTGCCTGTGGTATGTGAATATCCGGAGGTGTTTCCGAAAGAGTTGCCTAGACTGCCTCCAGCTAGGGAAGTTGAGTTTGGTATCGAGTTGGTCCCTGGTACGGCACCCATCTCGATCGCTCCATATAGGATGGCTCCTACAGAGTTAAAGGAGTTGAAATTTCAACTATAAGAGTTAACTGACAAAGGTTTTGCGAGACCGAGTTTTTCCCCGTGGGGTGCCCCAGTGCTATTTGTGAAGAAAAAGGATGGATCGATGAGATTGTGTATAGACTATCGACAGCTCAACAAGGTGATTGTGAAGAATAAGTATCCCTTGCCAAGGATCGACGATTTGTTCGATCAGTTGAGGGGAGCTACTGTGTTTTACATGTTAGAGGTGTCCAATTGTCATGAAATTCTAAATGGGACATCCTTAAATGATAATTAAACTATTCTATAACTTGTTGGACAAAAATGGCCTTGGTTTGGTAAAATTTGAAAGAATAGTAAAAGGGCATTTTGGTCATTTAAGGGTAAAATGATTTAAAAAACAAATTTTAAACCCCAAATGTGTCTCTTTCTTCTTGCTACAGTAGAATGTACCAAGAGCGACCATGGTTAGGGTTTGGCCAAGCTTCCAAGCTTAATAGTAAGCGATTTTGAGCTCCGTTTTTAATGTTCTATGTATTTTTGAAATCCCGATAACATGATCTGCTCATTTCTACCATTATTTTGAGCTAGGATTTATGTTTAAAAATTTACCCATGAAATATATACATGTATTTTTATGTTTAATGGTAGAATACGAAGCTTGAAATTGTGTTAAACAACTTTTGCTAAGCGACTTACGTGAAAATGAGTAAAACGACATAATCGGTAAAAATACCTAATGTTCATAAGTACATGTTGGAGTGAGAATGTGATGTTGCTATAGAAAGGAAAAATGATCAACCTGTCATAAAACATAAGAAAGTAGGAAGAAATTTAATTTCCGAACCTTGGGGCAAAAGTGCATATATTCAAAAGTTTAGGGGTCAAAATAAAAATTTGTAAAAATATGATTTTTAGACCCATATGAATAGTGTGACTCATTATTAGGCTAAATGTGATATTATAGATCAAGGAAATCGAGATTTGGGCTTAAATCAGGAAAATACAAGGTTATGGACTAGAATGGTAAATTGTCATTTCTAGATCTGAGATAAGTTTGCATGATTTAATAGGCCTATTATTCATGTTATTATTGATATACATGAAATATAATTTGTTATAATTGTATTTAATTTGATGTTAATAGAAATTTGATGGAATATGATATTTAAAAGAAATGGGCGATTACAGAAAATATGAGATCTTGGATATGATTGTCCTGTTTGCATGAGTGGTTGTGCTAAGAGATAGCACAGGTATGTACTAGAAACTCATGAGTACATGTTTGACATGTGAAATGAATTGGACTTGTGAAGAGAGTGCAAATGAAATAAGTTTTAGTATTGTTCAATTAATGGACACAAAACGGTGATTTGTGGTTGATGAATTGAGATTAAATGAGGAAATCTCGGTTGAACCTTCGGAATGAAAAAACGTGGTGCTAAGTGGATATACCATGATTACACATATTGATACATGTAACGTGGTGCTAAGTAGATATTCCATGGTTACATATATTGATTCATTAACGTGGTGCTAAGTGGATATACCACGGTTAAACATGTAACGTGGTGCTAAGTGGATATGCCACGGTTACATATATTGATTCATTAACGTGGTGCTAAGTGGATATACCACGGTTAAACATGTAACTTGGTGCTAAGTGGATATGCCACGGTTATACATGTTAATTTGAAAACTGGCACTAAGTGCGTATGCCAGAATTACATGTTAGCCCAATAGTGTGGAGCAATGTGCTAAAACCAACGGATATTGTTACTTTCCGAAGTGTTCACCGGGAGAAACAAGTTTGCTAAATGAAATTTAATGTGAAAAAAAATGTGGGATAATACCGGAATATGAATATATGAGTTTTGAATTATGAGTTAGATATGTGATTGAATTTTTGATAAGATGAATATGGATAAGTATTATCTTGAAAGTTGATAATAAGAAATTTTAGTGAAGGAATGAAATTTGGGATAAACAGTCTAAAACAGCAGCAGGGGAGTCACTTTGAAAAATCACAAAAAATAGTAGAAGTTGAAATAGAAGTGGAATGAGATATGGAATTAAAGCTTATTGAATCTATTTTCATATAAAAGAAACATAGAAAACAAAGGAATTCTGTATTTTGATATATTTATATTTTTGTAAGACTGGTTCAGACTAATTTCGTGATCCCCTATTCTGAATTATTAAAATCATTAAAAATTGTAAAAAAATAGTTAAGGAACATAATTTATATGGTTGGATTCCTTATTTATATATTTTCAGAAGAAATAAACGAGAACCTCATTTGAATTTGGTAGCAAAAGATAATTAAATTTTAGTGAAGAGTGGTCGAAGCTGTCAAACAGCAAAATAGGGGAGAATTTAAATAATAAACTGTACTTATTGGATGGAGCAAAAATTTTGAAAATTTTATGGTTGAAAGATATATGAGTCTAGTTTCTGGGAAAATTTACGGATCTTAATTTTAATTTTTTAGCCCAGATATAAATGATTTAGTGACTGTGTTTCAAGAAAATAGCTTAACCAGAACATGTGTAAATGTACAATTGGGATAGTTTTAATATGGAAAGCATGTTAGTAAATTGCTTATTTTTTCATGCGAGCTTACTAAGCGTAAAGCTTACCGCCTCCTTTCCATTTCTTTTAGTGTTTTCAAGTTAACTCGGGGTTGGAGATCGTTGGAGGCAGCATCACACTATCAAGCCAACACCTTGACAGTATAAACACATATTCTAGAATTATCAAGTGAGTGGCATGTATAGGGACCTAGTTTTATAACATGTGTTAATATAATTTTTCCAAATATATTGCTCTTTAGTGAGCTAATGATTCTGACCTATAAACCTAGCTATTCATGTTATGTCTGATATCAGTTATGTGCATATGCTTGTTTGCCATGCATGGTTGGTAATATGTTATGTGTTCTTGTAAGAATGTCATGCTTGTGTCTTGATTGTGAATATATAATTACTCAAATACGCCATGTCAATTGCTATGAAAATGTATAAGTGTATGTAGGTAATTAAGGGTAACAATTGGCTTGGAAAATAGCCTTGAAATTGACCACACGGCCCAATCCACACAGGCGTGTGACTCTCTGAAGCAAGAAAATTAGTTAAGTTGCCCAAAGATTTTCAAAGTTCTTGGTTTAGTCCCAAACCACCCCAATGTATGTTATAGGTTTCGAAGACCTATATAAGGGACGATATGCATGTGTTTGAGATGTTTTCATTTTTGGTGAAATTTTGTGGTCCGGTTTTGCATGTTGTGAATGTTTAAGTCCGGTAACGCCTTGAACCCTGTCCCGATGTTAGATAAGGGTGAGGGGTGTTACATTTAGTGGTATCAAAGATGTGGTTTAGTCGATTCTCGGACTAACCTAGAATGTGTAAAAGTTCAGCTATACATGCCATCGATGTAACAGCCCGATTTAGGGCCAAAACGGAATAATGGTTTCGAAACCACGAATTCGAGGTTGAAAGAAATTATTTTGATTAAGTTTTAGTGTTTATATTATGATTTATTTCATAATTGTGTGGAAATTTGTTGCGAAATTTTATCGATTGGGTGTTTAATCTGACATTTAGGACTAAATTGAAATAATGTGTTCTAGTTCATAAAGTACTTGATTGAAATGGGGGTTTTAAGTAGAGGTCCTTAAATGGAATTAGACCATTATACTTTATATGGACAAAAATTAGAACATGGATGGAATTTTAAGAAAGTTTAGTAGTAAGGGCATTTTGGTCATTTGTATATTAAATGAAATAAAATGGGAAAAATAACACAAAAATGTGTTCATCTTCATTCAAGCTTGGCCGAAACTTACATGTTGTCCATAGCTAGGGTTTTTCCCAAGCTTTCAAGCTCAATAGTAAGTGCATTCCAGCCCTGTTTTTAATGTTCTTTACATTTTTGAAATCCTCGTAGCTCGGTCTACCTATTTCTACCATTATTTCGAGCTAGGGTTTATGTTTAAGATTTTACCCATGAATGATATGCATGTATTTTGATATTTTATGGTAGAATATGAATGTTTGAAGTTAGGAGAACGATCTTTTCTAAGCGATTTTTAGCGAAAACGAGCAAAATGGCATAATCGGTAAAAATACCTGTTGTTCATAACTATGTGTTAGAGTGAGAATTTGATGTTGTCATAGAAGGGAAAAATGATCAGCATGTCATAAAACATAATAATAAGGGCTGAAATTAAATCCCGAGCCTAGGGCAAAATCGTAATTTTGTAAAAGTTAGAGGGAAAAAATATAATTTTTCCATAATGTGATTTTTGGATTGAAATAAATAGTATGAGTGTTAAATGAGCTAAATGTGTTGTTATAGATCAAGAAAGGCGTGGAATCGATCTCGAACGGGGGAAGGAAAAGGTTTTGGACTAAATTGCAAAATTTCTATATTTTGCACCGAGGTAACTTTGTATGTAAATAATACATTAACTTCATTTACATTTTTATATTTCAGCCTATTATATGTATTTTAGCTAATTTTGAAACATAAATCGACTATTGGAGGAATGAAAATAAGTAATAGAGAGAGAAATCCCGATTGAACATTCGGAAAGATTGAATAATATAGATGGAGCGTAGCTAGGTCACATGTATGGTGTTGAGTGCACATCATGTGTACAAGAAAGCTACAAGATACTATGTAGTAGCTAGGTCACATGTGTGATACGGGATGTATCCCATGTAGACAAGAGAGCTACGGGAGAGATAAACGTAGCTAGGTCGCATGCGTGATTCCAAGTGAAGGACACCACGTAGACAAGAGAGCTACGAGATAAATTGGCTAGGTCACATGGGTGGTACTAAGTGTTCACCATGTGTACAAGAGAGCCGAATTATATGAAATATGATAGTGGGGCAGTATGTTGAAACCATCAAGTATCGAGGATTGATCTGAATTGTTCAATGGGATAATTTTACGGTGGCATTGTAATCATGGACTTATACTTGTGATGTATGAAATTTGGTGAAAATGAATTGTGATATGTATGCTAAGTGAGGTTAATACAAAGAAAGTGTGAAAGAGTGAATTTGCAATAATACTATTTTGGACAGTAGCAGTGACGTGCTTTGAAAAATCACCAAAAATAGTATAAATTTAATTAGAGGCTGAATAGGATATGAAATTAAATCCCAATGAGTCTATTTTCATATAAAAGAAACAGAGCAAGCAAAGGAACTCTATATTTTGAGATATTTATATTTGTGTTTGACTTGTTCAGATTGACTATGTGATCCCCTGTTCTGACTTTGATAAATCATTAAAAATTTTACAAAAATAATTAAGAAATATAGTTGATATGTATAGATTCCTTATTGAGTATATATTTAAATGAAACATGTTTCATGGTTATTTGAATTTTGTATTAGGAGAAATTCAACTCGTAGTGAACAGAGGTCAGATCAGTCGAGCTGTATAACAGGGGAAAATTTAACTAATAAACTGTACTAATTGGCTAGACCAAAAATTCTACAAAAAAATTAGTAAGAATTTATATGAGTCTAGTTTCAGGAAAAGTTTATGGATTTGAATTTAGAGTTTTGTAACTTGAGTTATGATTTATTTAGTGAACATGACACAGGAGAGACAGCTCAATCAAAGTGGAGTAAATATTGGAATTAAAAGTAGATACACTTGAGTTAATGTGTAAACATATTAGATTCTTTAATTATTATTTATATACTTACTTACCAAGCTATATAAGCTTACTTTCTTTTCTCTCTTTTGTCTTATAGTGTCGTCCGGCATTACTCGGGAGTTAAGGATCGTTGAAGATCTGCCACACTATCAATACTTTTGGGTATTTGAACTAAACGTTTCTTTTGAATTATGGCATGTATAGTAGGCTTCGCTATTTTGTTATGTGTCATAATTGCCTAGGTTTAAAATATTGGTTACATTATTTAACCAAATTATTTTGTATAAGCCGTTGAAGTTGGCTAATATTGTTCACGACATATGTTATAATGATACATTATCTATTTGGATGACATATTTCTATTTCAGTTTCGTTTAATGATATATATTATGAGCTGGTAATACCTCGTACCCTGTTTCGATGTGGAACACGGGTAAGAGGCGTTACATTTAGTGGTATCAGAGCTATGGTTTAGTCAGTTCTCGAACTAATATAGTTTGTGTAAAAGTCTAGCTATACATGCCATAAATATACTGTGATAGTGTGGTGACTCCTGATTATTCTAAACTATGTTTTGTTTTAATATAGTAACGGATCCTGATGGAACTGCGGCTGATGATGCTGCTAGTAATGCGCCGGCTCCCGTACAAGGGACCGCGCCTGTAGAAAGTAGACCTGAGACATTGAGACAAGGAAATGAGGCTCGGGATGCCTTTCTACAAATGATGAACAATTGGTATACTGAGTTTATTCGAGCAAACCCAAATGCTCAACCTCCTCCATCCCCTCCCATACCTCAGACGGTTCCTGTAGCTGCTCAAGGCATAGATTTGGTAAGAATGAACAAGCCTCCGGTTGACAAGATTCGAAAACAAGGGGCCGTAGAGTTTAGAGCAAAGATCGATGATGATCCTGAGAAAGCGGAGTTCTAACTTGAAAATTCTACCTGTGTATTTGATGAGCTCTCATGTACACCCGAGGAGTGCTTAAAGTGTGTTGTATCACTTTTGAGAGATTCAGCCTACCACTGGTGGAAGACTTTGGTAGTAGTGGTTCCAAAAGAAAGGGTTACTTGGGATTTCTTCCAGGAAGAATTCAGAAAGAAATACACAAGTCAGCGATTTATTGATCAAAAACGGAAGGAGTTCCTTGAATTGAAGCAGGGCAAGATGTCTGTGGTAGAGTATGAACCCGAATTTGTAAGGCTCAGTAAGTATGCCCAGGAATGTGTGTCCACCGAGGCCATTATGTGTAAAAGGTTTGAGGATGGGCTAAATGAGGACATTAAAGTGCTTGTGGGAATTTTGAAGCTGAAAGAATTTGTAGTATTGGTTGACCGAGCTCTTAAAGCCGAAGAATTGAACAAAGAAAGAAGAAAAGCTGCTATTGAGGCTCGAGATGTCAGAAAGAGGCCGATAAGCAAGTCATTTCAATCTCAATCAAAGAGGTCCAAAGAGACAAACCCTCGAATGACAGTTTCAGCTGGGGATTCACACAGAGATCGTGGTAGGGCATATTCGGGGTCTAAAGCTCAAGCTACTTCAGTGGCAAGTGTGGGTAATATGCGATCTAAAAAGCCCGATTGTCAGCAATGTGGCAGGCAACATTTTGGTGGGTGTTGGGGAAACGTTCAAGCTTGTTTCAAGTGTGGTTCTCGCGAGCATTTTATCAGAGACTGTCCGGAGAAAGTTAAAGAAGAAAAATTTCAGAGGGCTAGACAGAGTACTACTGCTAGCAGAGGTAGACCACCGAGAAATACTGGAGGTGGAGCTAGCAGTAAAACTGTAATGAAAGATTCAGCGGCGAGATCAGAAGCTAGAGCACCTACTAGAGCTTATGCCATACGTGCCGGAGAGGATGCATCGTCTCCCGATGTGATTACTGGTAGATTTTCTCTCTATGATGCTATTGTTATTGCATTGATTGATCCCTGGTCTACTCATTCCTATGTTTTTATGAATTTAGTATCAAATAAAAAGTTGCCTGTTGAGTTTACTGAAATTATGATTAATGTGTCGAACCCCTTAGGCCAATATGTGCTAGTTGATAAGGTTTGCAAGAATTTCCCATTAATAATTCAAGGTCACTGTTTTCCGGCTAATCTGATGTTGTTACCATTTGATGAGTTTGACGTTAGTTTGGGAATGGACTGGTTGCCATTGTATAATGCCAAGGTAGATTGTAAACAGAAAACACTAGAGTTGAAATGTGAAAATGGTGAAACTCTGTGGGTTGAAACAAATGAATCAAATAAATTGCCTATGGCGATTTCGCACATGTCTGCACAGAAATACATGAGGAAAGGATGTGAAGCTTATCTGGCCTATGTAATGAATATTGAGCTGTCTGAATTGAAGCTTTAATCAGTACCGATAGTCTGTGAATTTCCAGATGTATTTCCAGAGGAATTGCCTGGATTGCCTCTGAATAGGGAGATAGAGTTTTCCATTGATTTGTTGCTGGGTACTGCACCGATCTCGATTGCTCCATATAGAATGGATCTGACTGAATTAAAAGAATTGAAGGCTCAGTTGCAATAGCTAACAGACAAGGGATTTGTGAGACTGAGTTTCTCTCCCTAGGGTGCTCCCGTATTGTTCGTAAAGAAGAAAGATGGCTCAATGAGGCTTTGCATTGATTACCGTCAGCTCAACAAAGTGACTATAAAGAACAAGTACCCGTTGCCGAGGATTGATGAATTATTCGATCAGTTAAAGGGGGCCACATTGTTTTCAAAGATCAATTTGAGGTCCAGTTACTACCAATTGAGAGTTAAGGAGTCAGATGTGCCGAAAACTGCCTTTAGGACAAGGTATGGACATTATGAGTTCCTTGTGATGCCTTTCGGCCTAACAAATGCTCCAGCTATATTTATGGACTTGATGAACCGAATATTTCGACCATATTTAGATAAGTTTGTAGTAGTGTTTATAGATGACATTCTAATTTATTCTCGGGATGAGTCTGAGCACGCCGAACACTTGAGAACCATATTGTAAATCTTGAGAGAAAAGAAATTGTTTGCTAAGTTTATTAAAAGCGAGTCTTGGCTTCATGAAGTCGGATTTTTGGGACATATAGTCTCAGGTGATGGTATTTGGGTGGATCCGAGCAAGATTTTCGCGATCGTTGATTGGAAACCGCTAAAGAATGTATCCGAGGTTAGAAGCTTTTTAGGCTTGGCCGAGTATTATAGACGTTTTGTAAGGGATTTTTGATGATTGCCTCTCCTATGACTAAGTTGCTACAAAAGAATGTTAAGTTCGAATGGACTGATAAATGTCAGCAGAGTTTTGAAAAGCTGAAAGCATGATTGACTGAAGCACCAATTTTAGTACAGCCCGAGCCAAGGAAGGAGTTAGTAATTTATAGTGATGCATCATTGACAGGCCTTGGATGTGTACTAATGCAAGAGGGTAAAGTGGTAGCTTATGCCTCGAGACAGTTAAAATCGTATGAGAAGAACTATCCTACACATGATTTGGAATTGGCCGCTATTGTCTTTGCCTTGAAGATTTGGCGACATTATTTGTATGGTGAAAAATGCCGAATTTTTACTGATCACAAAAGTTTGAAGTATTTGATGAATCAAAAGGATTTGAATCTACGACAGCGGAGATGGCTTGAATTATTGAAGGATTATGAGTTAATGATTGATTATCATCCAGGAAAAGCGAATGTAGTTGCTGACGCTTTGAGTAGGAAATCTCTTTTTACTTTGAGAGCCATGAATATGGGGTTAGCATTGTCTGATGATGGGTCAATCTTAGCAGAGACGAGGGCTAACCGTTATTTCTCCAGCTAATTTGTGATGCTCAAAAGAACGATAGTGAGTTGCGAACCAAGAGAACTCAGTGCGAATTGGGTTATGACTCAGATTTTCGAGTTGGACCGGATGACTATTTGATGTTGCGAGACAGGATATGCGTGCCGAAAAATGATGAATTGATTCAGGAAATATTACATGAGGCCACAATGGTTGTTTTTCGGTTCACCCTGGTAGCACAAAAATGTATAATGATTTAAAGAAGTTATATTGGTGGCCAAGCATGAAAAGGGACATTTCTAAATTTGTAACCAAGTGTTTGATCTGTCAACAAGTAAAAGTTGAGCATCAACTGCCTTCAGGATTACTCCAACCGGTAATGGTGCCTGAGTGGAAATGGGATAGGATTACCATGGATTTTGTAACCGGTTTGCCTCTGACTCCTAAAAAGAAGGATGATATCTGGGTAGTGGTTGATAGGTTAACAAAGTCGGCTCACTTTATACCGGTGTGTACCGATTACTCACTTGATAAATTAGCTGAATTATATATTGCTTAAATTGTGAGGTTGCATGGGGTACCTATGTCTATAATATCAGATAGAGATCCGAGGTTTACCTCGAGATTTTGGAAAAAGCTACAAGAAGCTTTGGGTACAAAATTGAACTTTAGCACCGCGTTTCATCCACAAACAGATGGTCAGTCGAAAAAAGTAATCCAACTACTCGAAGATATGCTTAGATGATGTGTTTTAGAATTTGAAGGCAGTTGGGAGAAATATCTACCTTTGGTTGAATTTGCCTACAATAACAGTTTTCAGTCAAGTATACAGATGGCACCGTACGAAGCCTTCTATGGTCGCAAGTTTCGAACTCCTTTATATTGGACCGAACTTAGTGAGAAACAGATTCACGGAGTTGATCTAGTTAAAGAAACCGAAGAGAAAGTAAAAGTAATTCGTGATTGCTTGAAATCTGCTTCAGATCGACAAAAGTCATATGCAGATTTAAAAAGAAAAGAGATTGAATTCCAGGTAGGTGATAAAGTGTTCTTGAAGGTGTCACCATGGAAGAAGATTCTGAGATTTAGCCGAAAAGGCAAGTTAAGTCCACGTTTTATTGGGCCGTACGAAATTACTGAGAGAATTGGACCAGTGACATATCAGTTGGCCTTACCGGCAGAGTTAGAAAGAATTCATAACGTGTTTCATGTATCAATGTTGCGACATTATCGTTCTGATCCTTCACATGTGATTTCTCCAGCAGAAATTGAGATTCGATCGGACTTGACCTATGATGAGGAACCGATTAAGATTTTGGCTCAAGAAGTAAAACAGTTAAGAAAGAAAAGTATAGCTTTAGTGAAAGTGTTATGGCAAAGACATGGAGTAGAAGAAGCTACGTGGGAACCGGAGGAAGCCATGAGAAAACAGTACCCAAATCTCTTTATCAGTAAGATTTTCAGAGACGAAAATCCCTAAAGGGGGGAGAGTTGTAACAGCCCGATTTAGGGCCAAAATGGAATAGTGGTTTTGAAACCACAAATCCGAGGTTGAAAGAAATTATTTTGATTAAGTTTTAATGTTTATATTATGATTTCATAATTGTGTTAAAATTTCGTTGCGAAATTTTATCGATTGGGTGTTTAATTTGACATTTAGGACTAAATTGAAATAGGTAAAAAAATGTCTGTTCTAGTTCATAAAGTACTTGATTGAAATGGGGGTTTTAAGTAGAGGTCCTTAAATGGAAATTAGACCATTATACTTTATATGGACAAAAATTAGGACATGGATGGAATTTTAAGAAAGTTTAGTAGTAAGGGCATTTTGGACATTTGTATATTAAATGAAATAAAATGGGAAGTATAACACAAAAATGTGTTCATCTTCATTCAAGCTTGGCTGAAACTTACATGTTTTCCATAGCTAGGGTTTTTCCCAAGCTTTCAAGCTCAATAGTAAGTGCATTCAAGCCCCGTTTTTAATGTTCTTTACATTTTTGAAATCCTCGTAGCTCGGTCTACCTATTTCTACCATTATTTCGAGCTAGGGTTTATGTTTAAGATTTTACCCATGAATGATATGCATGTATTTTGATGTTTTATGGTAGAATATGAATGTTTGAAGTTAGAAGAACGATCTTTTCTAAGCGATTTTTAGCGAAAACGAGCAAAACAGCATAATCGGTAAAAATACCTGTTGTTCATAACTATGTGTTAGAGTGAGAATTTGATGTTGTCATAGAAGGGAAAAATGATCAGCATGTCATAAAACATAATAATAAGGGCTGAAATTAAATTCTCGAGCCTAGGGGAAAAATCATAATTTTGTAAAAGTTAGAGGGCAAAATGTAATTTTTCCATAATGTGATTTTTGGATTGAAATAAATAGTATGAGTGTTAAATGAGCTAAATGTGTTGTTATAGATCAAGAAAGGCGTGGAATTGATCTCAAACGGGGGAAGGAAAAGGTTTTGGACTAAATTGCAAAATTTCTATATTTTGCACCAAGGTAACTTTGTATGTAAATAATACATTAACTTCATTTACATTTTTATATTTCAGCCTATTATATGTATTTTAGCTAATTTTGAAACATAAATCGACTATTAGAGGAATAGAAATAAGTAATAGAGAGAGAAATCCCGGTTGAACATTCGAAAAGATTGAATAATATAGATGGAGCGTAGCTAGGTCACATGTATGGTGCTGAGTGCACATCATGTGTACAAGAAAGCTACGAGATACTATGTAGTAGCTAGGTCACATGTGTGATACGGGATGTATCCCATGTAGACAAGAGAGCTACGGGAGAGATAAACGTAGCTAGGTCGCATGTGTGATTCCAAGTGAAGGACACCATGTAGATAAGAGAGCTACGAGATAAATTGGCTAGGTCACATGGGTGGTACTAAGTGTTCACCATGTGTACAAGAGAGCCAAATTATATGAAATATGATAGTGGGGTAGTGTGTTGAAACCATCAAATATCGAGGATTGATCCGAATTGTTCAACGGGATAATTTTACGGTGGCATTGTAATCATGGACTTATACTTGTGATGTATGAAATATGGTGAAAATGAATTGTGATATGTATGCTAAGTGAGGTTAATACAAAGAAAGTGTGAAAGAGTGAATTTGCAATAATACTGTTTTGGACAGTAGCAGTGACGTGACTATTAAAAATCACCAAAAATAGTATAAATTTAATTAGATGCTGAATGAGATATTAAATTAAAGCCCAATGAGTCTATTTTCATATAAAAGAAACAGAGCAAGCAAAGGAACTCTATATTTTGAGATATTTATATTTGTGTGTGACTTGTTTAGATTGACTATGTGATCCCCTGTTCTGACTTTGATAAATCATTAAAAATTATACAAAAATAATTAAGAAATATAGTTGATATGTATAGATTCCTTACTGAGTATAAGTTTAAATGAAACATGTTTCACGGCTATTTGAATTGTGTATTGGGAGAAATTCAACTCGTAGTGAACAGAGGTCAGATCAGTCGAGCTGTAAAACAGGGGAAACTTTAACTAATAAACTGTACTAATTAGCTGACCAAAAATTCTAGAAAAAAATTAGTAAGAAGTTATATGAGTATATTTTCAGGAAAATTTTACAAATTTGAATTTAGAGTTTTGTGACTCGAGTTATGATTTATTTAGTGAACATGACGCAGGAGAGATAGCTCAATCAAAGTGGAGTAAATATTGGAATTAAAAGTAGATACACTTGAGTTAATGTGTAAACATATTAGATTCTTTAATTATTATTTATATACTTACTTACTAAGCTATATAAGCTTACTTTCTTTTCTCTCTTTTGTCTTATAGTGTCGTCCGGCATTGCTCGGGAGTTAAGGATCGTTGAAGATCTACCACGCTATTAATACTTTTGGGTATTTAAACTAAACATTTCTTTTGAATTATGGCATGTATAGTAGGCTTCGTTATTTTGTTACGTGTCATAATTGTCTAGGTTTAAAATATTGGTTACATTATTTAACCAAATTATTTTGTATAAGCCATTGAAGTTGGCTAATAATGTTCAAGACATATGTTATAATGATACATTATCTATTTGGATGACATATTTCTATTTCAGTTTCGTTTAATGATATATATTATGAGCTAGTAATACCTCGTACCCTGTTTCGATGTGGAACACAGGTAAGGGGCATTACAATCGATCAGTGATAGTGTGATGTCTCTCGTCGTGTATGAGAGCCACTTTGTTTAGACAAAGGTACTCTTCAACCGAGCTACACCAACTTTGTTGAATGTGATGCTAAAATATTCGAGTAAAGTATAGTTATGACAAACTGAAACTTGGAAAGGTACAAATGAGGATTCATGAAATGTGTACATGGTGAAATGAGCTTATCTATGATTAATAGATAACTCCATGATGTATATGATCAATTTATTTGAACAAATGCATGTGTTTGAGTAACTTATCAAAAATATTGATAAGATTAATATTCATGTATATTGGTTGGGATGATTATGATTGGTAAGCTCGTATAACTTGAGTAAATGTATTAAATTGCTTGGACTGATATATATGATTGTAATGATATGTATATGATGATGTGTAAGATGAAAGTTTAGACTGTGATATATGGCCCTTATATGATATTATGTGCCTGACTTGTCTGATTTAATGAATGGATAAGTAAGATTATCTAGGAAACATGGAAATACATGTATAAGTACACTTGTTTAAATGAGATAACTGGAAAATGGGTGTAAAATCAATAAGAATGTTAGTTACTCAAAATGAATGACATGATTGAAATATGATTGCTATGATCAAAATTGTGTTACATGTATATGAGAGTTGAGCCAGAGGCTCTACGACCCCCTCCCCCTTACCAAAGTGGTGTTTTATAATGGAAATTCCTAAAATTTATGTTGAATGAGTTTCCAGGTGAGATTCAATGATGGAATGGTTATAAGCATGATTAGATATTGAGAATGAGTTGATAAGTACAGACATGAGCTAGAAAGATATCGGATTGACCGAAAGATTGTTTAATTTTCGAAACATCGCAGTTATCGAAAAAGGTTAATTTTGGTAAAACGATCTATCCTGGTATGATGTCGAGAAATGTATTGATTAAAATTCCCTCATGAATTGGTTTTCTTAGAAAAGGGAATATTATAGAATTTGGGATAGCAGAAATAGTTAAAGGAATAATGTTCGAAATATGAAATGTACAAGCATGGTAATTACAGTGAACAGTTTGTGATTGTCTCTATTAAGATATGGTATGAGACTACCTGACACCGGAAATATTATTAGGGCTATCTAATCCCTGATGAATTCTTATATTATGAAAATGTTCCCTGATCTTAACGTTAGACGAATATGTTGTTATTCTGATTGGATTATAATCTGGATGATTCTGTTTTTCTCTAGTATTTTGTTATATTCCACCTGTTAGGAATCGATGAGAAATTGTGTTTGGTGCCATGATTCTATTTTTACTAGTCATTGCTCTGATTGATTTTATATATTTGAGAAGCATATAGTTCTGGTCGTATTTGTTGTCAATGGTTTGGAATGATGTTATTCTGGATCTCTTTTCTTTGAAAAAAAAATAGGGGTCTTTCATATTTTTATGAGTCTGGTTCTCGGTCTTCTGATGCAGTGCTGTAAATGGGATTTCCTTATCATGGATTTCTTTATCTTGGATTTCCTTATTCTGGGTTTCTCCTTTTCAGATTTCTCTATCTAGGGTTTTCTGGATATTTTATCTTGTAACTTGTTTATCATGACTTGCACTTAGAGCATGACCTCCAACTTGTGATTGCTGTATTTAAAGAACAAGTATGACTATACCTCTGAATTGATCCTGATAATGTGGTGAAATTTCAAGTCCCGATGTGTATGGTGGATTTCCTTTCTTAAGTAAGTTAATCGGAGTTAATGTATTCAGTTGAGGTATTAGTATTACTTATGTTAATGCATTTGTTATGGTCTTCGATTGGCATGATGAGTGAATTTGGAATGATGCATGTTGAATCGTTCTGTTGACTAGAAGAGAGAATTTCTTGAAATATCAATTACGGATGAATAAGGTTGACTTGATTTGTCAATCTGTATGGAATATATGTCTAGAATTTAATGAGATATGCATGCTTGAGAATAAGATTTTATTTCTTCACGGGTAAAAAGACAAATAGTCTAATTAAGAAGTGTATGTTTCCTAGAAGAATCGTATGCAATAAGAAGATCTTATATTGATAATGTGAAGATAATCTGGGTATTAAAAAAATTCTGAAATGATCATTGTTTATCTTTGAGTACAAATTCTTGAAATGTTGAAAGTTTAAAGATGTATAGCAAGAATCATCAGAATTATTTTTGTCGTTTGGGAATTAGAATGGAAATAGAAAAGGTTAATATGGATTTTCTTGTCTGGATCATTCCTGTCCTTGAAAGAGGAAAGTGATATGTAGTGTTGCTAAACGTTATGAGATGTGTCAATTATGCTGGTATACCCGAATGTCTGCTCACCAGATCTATAGAATTTCATGTCTTTATGAATTTTGGATATCATGGAATTTTAATCTCCACTAATCGGATTGAGATCCAAGTTTCATATCATGATTTCTTTGGAAAGCCAGGAGAGGCTTGAAATAAAAGGTAGATGAGGGTTGAATTGACAAATAATTGGACTATGTGAAATTATAAAGAGTATGAGGTTGAGATGAACTGACTAGTTTTACTATTCGAATCCGAAAAGATTCGGGTGCGAATGTATATGTAACATGATGGTATGGATCAGACTTTTGAGTACATGAGCTTTCTGGTAGAGATTAAGTTTCAGTAAAAGTATTGTAAAGTGAATACCACTTATGATTTTTGTATGTAAAATTTCAAGAGATAGGTAGTAAAAGTTTAGCATGAGTGAAAGTTCTTTGACATCGATTATAGGATTAATGAATCCACCTGAAAAACCAAAACCACTTTTCTGGTGAGATTTTCAGGGACGAAAATCCCTAAAGGGGGGAGAAATGTAACATCTCGATTTTGGGCTTAGTCGAAACAGTGGTTTTATGACCACAAATTCGATGAGGAAAATTTCATTTTTATTATATTTTTACGGTCTACGATTTCACAGAATGATTTCGTGAAAATTTCGTTCGAAAATTTCGACGTTTGGGCACTCAATTTAGTAAAAAGGACTAAATTGTAAAAATTGCAAAAGTTGAGTTTTACATGTTAGAGGTGTCTAATTGTCATGAAATTTTAAATGGGATGTCCTTAAATGATAATTAAACCATTGTATAACTTGTTGAACAAAAATGGCTTTGGTTGGTTAAAATTTGAAAGAATAGTAAAAAGGGCATTTTGGTCATTTAGGGGTAAAATGCATTAAAAGACAAATTTTAAACCCCAAATGTGTCCCTTTCTTCTTTCTACAGCAGAATGTACCAAGAGCAGCCATGGTTAGGGTTCGGCCAAGCTTCCAAGCTTAATAGTAAGTGATTCCGAGCTCCGTTTTTAATGTTCTATGTATTTTTGAAATCCCAGTAACATGATCTGCTCATTTCTACCATTATTTTGAGCTAGGAGTTATGTTTAAAAATTTACCCATGAATAATATACATGTATTTTGATGTTTAATGGTAGAATATGAAGCTTGAAATTGTGTTAAACAACTTTTGTTAAGCGATTTTACGTGAAAACGAGTAAAAGGGTATAGATCAAGGAAATCAAGATTTCGGCTTAAATCGGGAAAATACAAGGTTATGGACTAGAATGGTAAATTGTCATTTTTGGATCCGAGGTAAATTCGCGTGATTTAATAGGCCTATTATTCATGTTATTATTGATATACATGAAATATGTTTTGTTATAATTGTATTGAATTTGATGTTAATAGAAATTTGATGGAATATGATATTTAAAAGAAATGGGTGATTACCGAGAATGTGAGATCTTGCATATGATTGTCCTATTTGTATGAGTGGTTGTGCTAAGAGATAGCACATGTACGTACTCGAAACTCATGAGTACATGTTTGACATGTGAAATGAATTGGACTTGTGTAGAGAGTGCAAGTGAAATAAGTTTTAGTATTGTTCAATTAATGGACACAAAACGGTGATATGTGGTTGATGAATTGAGATTAAATGAGGAAATCTCGGTTGAACATTTGGAATGAAAAAAATGTGCTTCTAAGTGGATATACCACGATTACACATATTGATACGTGTAACGTGGTGCTAAGTGGATATGCCACGGTTACATATATTGATTCATTAACATGGTGCTAAGTGGATATACCACGGTTAAACATGTAACGTGGTGCTAAGTGGATATACCACGGTTAAACATGTAACATGGTGCTAAGTGGATATACTACGGTTACATATATTGATTCATTAATGTGGTGCTAAGTGAATATACCACGGTTAAACATGTAACTTGGTGCTATGTGGATATGCTACGGTTACATATATTGATTCATTAACCTGGTACTAAGTGGATATACCACGGTTAAACATGTAATGTGGTGCTATGTGAATATGCCACGGTTATACATGTTAATTTGAAAACTGGCGCTAAGTGCGTATGCCACAATTACATGTTAACCCAATAGTGTGGAGATATGTGCTAAAACCACCGGATATTGTTACTTTCCGAAGTGTTCACCGGGAGAAACAAGTTTGCTAAATGAAATTTAACGTGAAAAAAAATGTAGGATAATACCAGAATATGAATATATAAGTTTTAAATTATGAGTTAGATATGTGATTGAATTTTTGATAAGATGAATATGGATAAGTATTATCTCGAAAGTTGATAATAAGAAATTTTAGTGAAGGAATGAAATTTGGGATAAACAGTCTAAAACAGCAGCAGGGGGTGACTTTGAAAAATCACCAAAAATAGTATAAGTTGAAATATAAGTGGAATGAGAGATGGAAATAAAGCTTATTGAATCTATTTTCATATAAAAGAAACAGAGAAAACAAAAGAATTCTTTATTTTGAGATATTTATATTTTTTTAAGACTGGTCCCGACTAATTTCGTGATCCCCTATTTTGAATTGTAAAAATCATTAAAAATTGTAAAAAAAGAATTAAGAAACATAATTTATATGATTGGATTCTTTATTTATTTATTTTCAGAAGAAAGAAACTAGAACCTCATTTGAATTTGGTAGCAAAAGATAATGAAATTTTAGTAAAGAGTGGCTGAAGTTGTCGAACAGCTAAACAGGGGAGAATTTAAATAATAAACTGTACTTATTTGCTGGACTAAAAATTCTGAAAATTTTATGGTAGAAATATATATGAGTCTAGTTTTTGATAAAATTTACAGATCTTAATTTGAAGTTTTGTAGCTCCAGATATAAATGATTTAGTGACTATGACTCAAGAAAATAGCTTAACCAGAACATGTGTAAATGTACAATTGGGATAGTTTTACTATAGAAAGCATCTTAGTAAATTGCTTATTATTTTCATGCGAGCTTACTAAGCATAAAGCTTACCCCCTCCTTTCCATTTCTTTTAGTGTTGTTAGGTTAACTCGAGGTTGGAGATCGTCGGAGGCAGCATCACACTATCAAGCCAACACCTTGATAGTATAAACACATATGCTAGAGTTATCAAGTGAGTGGCATGTATAGGGACCTAGTTTTATAACATGTGATAATATAATTTGGCCAAATATATTGGTCTTTAGTGAGCTAATGATTCTGACCTATAAATCTAGCTATTCATGTTATGTCTGATATTGGTGATGTGCATATGCTTGTTTGTCATGCATGGTTGGTAATATGTTATGTGTTGTTGTAAGAATGTCATGCTTGTGTCTTGACTGTGAATATATAATTACTCAAATATGCCATGTCAATTCCTATGAAAATGTATAAGTGTATGTAGGTAATTGAGGGTGACAATTGGCTTGGAAAATAGCCTTGAAATTGACCACACGGCCTAATCCACACGGGCGTGTGACTCTCCGAAGCAAGAAAATTAGTTAAGTTGCCCAAAGATTTTCAAAGTTCTTGGTTTAGTCCCGAACCACCCCAATGTATGTTATAGGTTTCGAAGACCTATATAAGGGATGATATGCATGTGTTCGAGATGTTTTAGTTTTTGGTGAAATTTTGTGGCCCGGTTTTGCATGTTGTGAACGTTTAAGTTCGGTAACGCCTAGAACCCTGTCCCAACGTTGGATAAGGGTGAGGGGTGTTATAGTTCAGTTCTAACAGAATTGAGAGCTAAACCGTTGTTCCTGCAACAGATTTGCGATGCTCAGAATAACAACAGTGAATTGCAAGCCAAAAGAACTCAGTGTGAGTCGGGTATCGAATCAGAGTTTAGTATTGGTACTAACGGTTGTATGATGTACCGAGGCAGAATTTGTGTACCCAAGGATAATGAGCTCACTCAGAAGATTATACAAGAGGCACATAGTGGTTGTTTGTCTGTCCACCCAGGTAGTGTGAAAATGTACAATGACTTGAAGAAAATGTTGTAATAGCCCAATTTAGACCTTAATCGGAACGGTGGTTTTGGAACCACAAATCTGAGTCAAAAAAATATTTAAAAATTATTTTTCTGTGTTTATTTTGTGTGAATTTATATCTGTGAAATTTTCGTGATTTAATTTTTTCGTTTAGGTATCCAATTAAATAAAAGGACTTAATCGCGTAAAATAAAAATTAGGTGGTAACTTGAATAAGGGCCGAATTGTTAGTAGCTTCTTAGGTTGAAGCATTTATGTTGTAAATAAACCAAATTTAAGTGATATGGACGGTAGTGCCCTAGCTTATAATGGCTTTATAATTTTATTATTAAGGTTCACTTAGTAAATTAGAAATCTAAGTTATTATATTAAAACATATGTTAAAAAAAATATCATTCATTCATTCTATTCTAAAGTGACCGAATATTACAAACTAGAAAGAAACAAACAGAAACTAGGTTCGGCCATCCTTTCAAGCTCAATCAAGGTTCGTTTTTTGTTCGGTTTTTTATAATTTCTACGTTTTCGAGATCATTACTTTGAGTACTACAAAACCCATGCTTGAATTTTTTATTTTGATGAATATTTTGATTTGTTCCATTGTTGAGAGCTTGTGATTTTTGTTGTTTGATGATGAAATATGAAAGATATGTTTTAGATTAACATGTTTTGTATTGGAGTTTTTGATGATTTTGAGTAATTAGGACTAAATTGCAAAAATAATAATTTGAGGGACTAAAATGTCAAATAAATGAATTATATGGGTTTGTATGGTTATGGGCAATATTCGGCCTAGCTTGGGTATGGAGAAATTTTGTGTATTTTGTGTTTTGTGCAATAGGCACTAAATTGTAAAAATTGTAAATGTCAAGGGTAAAATGGTAATTTTTCCATTTATGTGTTTTTCGACTAAATTGAATGAAAATATGTTTGAATGAGCTTAATTTTCATACGTTTAGATCAAGAACCAAAGAAATCAGATTTGGATCGGGGAAAAACGAAAAGTTGTCGACTAGCCGCTCCGTTCCGTTTTACATCGTCCAAGGTAAGTTTATAAGCAAATAAACGTGTTTAATTGTAGTTAAATGCTAGACATATATGTTGTTATGAAATGTATGAATTTATATTTATTATGGTAGAATATGAAAAGGCTTGACTACTACATTTTCGAATTCGTTTCGACCGAGTTACGACATCTGAAAGCCTCGTATGAACCTTAGGAATAGTTAGGATACATATGTCATGACATAGGATTCCAATTTTTGTGTGCGAGTAAGACCATGGCATCGATATGTGATTCCGATATATGTGTACGAGTAAGACCCTGTCAGGGACAGTGGCATCGATATGTGATTACATGTAAGACCACGTCTGGGATGTTGGCATTGTACGATATGTGTGTGATTATCCGAGTGTCCTACCCAATTCCTAATGGTTCATTGGGAAAAGGTAAATTGAGTTCGAATGTGTAAAACGAGCTATATGCCAGGTATGAATTAACTTGTGACCTACTTGAGGTAAGGTAAGTAAACACCTTGGCTATTTGTTACAAATCTTGTAAAATGCAAATAAAGAAAATATGTGTATGTGATATGTGTATTTGGCTTTGCGAATGAGTAGTAAGTATATTATGAATAGTCATTATGTGTGTATATATGGTGGGATATATTCGGTTATATGATTAGTATGTGTATATGAAATTATATTGTGACACATTGTGATATCCCGAATTAGGGCCTAAACAGAATAGTGGTTTCGAAACCATAATTCTGAAGTAGAAAAATTTATTCCGATTAATTTTTATAATTTATTGAGTGATTAGATGCATGTGTTAGAATATCGATAGAAAATTTCATGAATTGCATGTCTAATTTTCCTATTAGGACTTAATTGCAAAAGTTGATAAATATGAGTTTGAGATGTTAAAGGATTTAATTGAAGAGCATAATTGAAGTAGAGATCATTAAATGGTAATTATACCATTAGGTTTTGATGGACAAAAGTGGACATACATAGGTAGAAATAACCAAAGTTTTTAATGAAGGGTATTTTCGTCATTTGGTAATTAAAAGATTAAAAAAAGGAAAAAGATGGGAAAATATGTCCATCTTCTTCATTAGGACAAAATTTCAAGGGTTCTTCATAGCTAGGGTTTGTTTCAAGCTTCCAAGCTCCATAACCAAGAAAGACGTGGAATCGACCTTGATCTGGGAAAGGAAAAGATTGTGGACTAAATTGCAAAATTTCTTTATTTTGAACCGAGGTAAGTTCAGGTGTAAATGTAGTAACATAATTGTCATTTTAAGTAACTTAATGTTATTTATATGATATGATGATTAATACCATGAAATATTATGCTTTGTGGTTATTATTGAGTAATATGCAAATTATGTGTGCTACTTGTTAAAATGAATTGCTACCGAGTATCGGTTTTGATATTCCGTGGAAGATGGCAAAGATGTGTGATCGAGGAAAAATCCCATTTGAACCTTGGGAATAGATTAGAATACAAGTGACATGTCACTAAGATATTTAAGTTCTGAGCTCGTTGAGTTGAGTCCAAGTTCACTTATGGGCAGTTTACATGGTAGCTTGGCTACATAATTTCCGCAGGCTATTGAGTTTGTCTAGCTGCGGGTATGGCACTTATGTGCATGAAATCCATGTATTCGAATCATATTCCGATGTGTTCAACGGGTAAATCTTAAGTGGATAAGGTGAGTACCTAAAACGAAGGTGACATGTTGGTAAATATGGTGAATGAGAAAATTTATATTGGTATGTACTTAACCTTAGGGTTGAGACTTCAATATAACAATAATATGGTAGGATCATGAATGAGAAATATGATATGAATGCTTTGGTTATATTATGCAAATGTAGATTTTGTATTATTGCATGGTTATGTTACTTGCTATTTACATGTGAACTTACTAAGCAATTATGCTTACTCCCTCCTCTCTATTCTTTGTAGTTTTGTCAAGCCAGCTAGGATATCGAGAACGGTCGGAGGCGCGCTCAGACTATCAACAAACTATTTCGGTATAATGACTTGTATATTTTGGGAATATGGCATGTATAGCATTATAATCATTTTGTGTATATAATATTATGATATGGCTCATGGATGGCATGGAAATGTTTGAGAATGATTAGCTATTGGAGTGGCTAATCAAGATTATATTTGATAACACGTATGCTTTATGTGATAACTAATCAATGGAAATCCATAAAATGGTGAAATTGGCTATAAAACAGAATCACACAACAGCAGTGAATTGAGTTTGAAAAATCACTAAAAATAGTAGAGATAGAATTAGATGACGAATAAAATATGGAATTGAATCTTAATGAATCTATTTTCATGTGGAATAAACAAAATAGGTAAAAGAGTTGTATTTTATGAGATATTTACGTTTTGGTGAAATAGGGTCAGAGCAATTTCTGGATTCCCTATTCTAACTTTATAAACTCATCATAAATTTTGTAAAAATGACTCACACTTTATATTTATGGATTTCTTATTGAGTATATTTTTAATAGAAACAAATGACGTGGTCATTGGATCTCTGTACAGGAAGAAATTTGATTCGTAGTGCACAGCGGTCAGAGTAGCCGAACCTTGAAACAGGGGAGACTTTAACTAATAAACTCTACTAATTGACCCTACCAAAAATTCTAGAAAAAACTTAGTACGTAGATATATGAGTCTAGTTTTAGGGAAATTTTACGGAATTTTATTTCGAGTTTCTTAGCTCAAGATATGATTTTTTTAGCGACTGTGACGCAGATGGACAATTTACTACGAGAATTGTTTGAACTTGTTTAAATGCTAAAATAAGTTTAGTAATGTCTCATGCTCGACTCCGGCGACAGTCTCGGGTAAGGGGGCATTACACACATGAGCTTATGTGTTTATGGCATGTGAACTAGGTTTTTGATGATTATTTGGTTGTGAAAGTTAAATGGTAAAATGATAATTTAGTTACATGGGCATTCAGCCAAAGTGATATTTAAGAATGAATGTACATATAATATGAACTTTATATGTTTGGATTTAAATGTGTTATAGTATTATAAGTCGGCTTGGTTTATTTTGGCTGATAAGGTTATTGAGTTGTTTATTTGCTTATGACTTACTAAGCTTCAAAAGCTTACTCTGTGTTTTTGTGTGTGTTTCTATCTTATAGATTTTGGATTCAAGTTACAAGCTCGGGGATCGTCAGCAAAGTCAATCACACTATTGACCGTCTTCGGTATTTTTATAAGTTGCATTTTGGAACTATGGCATGTATAGGCTGGAATGTGTTTTGGGATGCTGTATTTTGGTTTATGTATAAAGGCCATGCGAAAATGGCTTAATCTCTATGCTAGAGTATGTTTTGGTTAAATAATGGTTAGTTATTATGCCTTATACCTTGGATGATTAGAATTTGTGTTGTGTGTATGCATAATGAGATTGGTTGATAAATGAAATGGTCATAATACATGCATAAATATGTTGGCTCAATTTGAACACGGTTTATAATAGGAAAAGTTATATGTGAAATTTAGGTTATTATGTTAGGTTAACGTGCTATAAATGAGTTGGTAATAGAGGATATATTGTAATGACCGAATATGATGTGAGATATATTGTATGTTTCTTTTAAATATGGTTCATGGAATTTGTGCCTTGAATATACATATGTATCTATAATCGATGATTGAATTTTCTTTTAGAAAAATATATTTTATATCATGTCTTGGTATTAAAATGTAATCGGCTATACTTTCATATGACTAGGACTTATTTTGATATATGTGTGTTATTTAATATGCTTGTTTTTGGAGAATGGTATACAACTTTCGGTTAGCATTGAAATGATTATGAAAATTATATAAATGTGAATAAGCATTAGCCGTTTAAATTCAGTTATAATAGCAATGTATGACTATATATATATATACATGTATAAGTCATGGATATTGGTGTATTGGATTAGTTAATAGGGTGGAATAAATTTGCATTTCATATGTGTTGGATTGTTTATTAAATTGAAAATGTGACTTGTTATAAAGCTTTATTTGAGTGCGTTTGGGTGTCTTTATATTTATATAACCGAATGAATTTTAGTTATTATGTTACCTTGTTTAAGATGATTAAGTTTATTTTGTAAGTGATGGTAATGATTTAAAATAAGTTGATATGTACATTTGAATAAAAGTTGGTATGAAATGCTCAATATATTTGATTATTAATTCGGTGATATATTTATATTTATATGAACTATGGGTGATTATAATATTAATGATTATATATATGTACGTGTAGTCTTGGTCTGAGTTTATATCGAAAATAAATCCTAGACTTATACTGACACGTAAATTGTGCTCTTAAATATTTTATATGTATGTGTATGTGTTTTTATTGTAGTTGATATGCATATGTGAAGGGCTATATAATTTCATTAGTTATTTGTAAATTCAAAATTGTGTTATGCTTAGTAATGCCTCGTAACCCCATACTAACGACGAAAATGAGTTAGGGGTGTTACAAATGTACTGGTGGCAGGGCATGAAAAGAGATACTTCAGAGTTCGTTTGTAAGTGTCTAATTTGTCAACAAGCGAAAGCCAAACACCAAGTACCTTCAGGTTTACTTCAGCCTATCATGGTTCTCAAGTGGAAGTGGATCGGATTATTATGGACTTTGTGACGGGTTTACCGGTTACCCCGAGGAAGAAAGATGCTGTAACACCCCTAACCCGTATCCGTCGCTAGATTGGGGTTACAAGGTATTACTTGAACAAAATATCATTTTGTTAAAAATAATACATGCACACACTTGGACTAACTTTTAAAAAAAAACAATTATTAATATCACATAGCCGATTGTAACATAGACAAATTCTAGTATAATATTAAAACATATAAACTTTATAAGTCAATATCTATAATCATATTACACATAGAGTTCACACCGAATATGCCTCATATAATAACATATATTTATTAGTGCATAACATTATATATCGCAAAGCACATCGTTATTTAATATATAACCGAAACACATTATCATAAACCATTTCCTCACGTACATAATTATTTATCAAAGTAAATATTGCATTGTAGATTTATCATATCCATTCCACATAGATTTATTTTATATCTGAATCTATAGTATATGCTTATATAACTTTCAAACAATCTCACATTACAATTTATACTTCATAAGGGTATGTCCTTAACTACAAACATAAATATATATATGTATTCGAAAACATGAATCACCCATACCAAGCCGTGAACATGTTAGAACAAACATATACATGTTCGGATATAACTAAACTACTTTCAATGCCATATCACATATAACACATTAACCAATACAACAATTGAAATTCAAATAATCCATTCAATATGCAAAGCAAAAATCAAATCAACCCACTTCACACATTCAAAGTCATTAAACAAATTTGACATTCATAATAAATATCAAAAATACTACTCCACCATAACACATTGCCAATTAACCACAAAGAGCTTAATCATAATCCAACAATATCGAATTTAAGCATGTAAGTTAAGCCGTTTTCTCATGGCCTTTATGTGCAATGCTATCAAAACAACAAAATCTCTCAAAATATTATCCTATACATGCCATAATGTTAACTTAGGATTAACTAAGAAGGGGTACCAAAACGTTGCTGGCAGGTGTGATGACTTCGAGGATGGTCCCGAGCATGAAACGGATCAAAAGAAATCTAAATAAGAGACAAGTAAACACACCAAATGAGTTTTCAACCCAGTAAGTCGTAAGCCATATAATGCAAACAATTAACTGAATATGTCGATCTAGAAACTAGAAAGGTCCATAGATTACCGAAATTATCAATTCAACTACTAGTCAAGTCTTACTATTAACTCAAAGTATCATATACCCGAATACGTTAATTCCTTCCTACAATATTGAACAACAATGAAATAGATACATTCATGTATCTATGTTTCAATTTTCATGTCTCCAATTTCTTATTCGGACAATAGTTTTTGCCCTTCATTTATTTCCTACATTTATTTTATCGACAACCAATTTCGCACACGTAGTGCTCAAGCAAGGAATTTCGCACCCAAAGTGCCATGTTTACCCGCACACAAAGTGCCTTAGTAATTTAGATACATATTGACATTCAAATCCACACACATAGTGCCGTACAAATTTGCACACATAATGCCATTCAAATTCGCACACATAGTGCCAAAGTCATTTCGTTTTAACAAAGTGATTTATTTAATTATCTAAGTATAATCGGTCACATGCCTTTCATTCAAAAAAATACATGAACGAGAGTAATTCCTTCACAATATGCATACACCCATTATGTATAGGATAACCAAGCTTAATTGCTTATAGACTTACTTTGTGTTGGATGAAACGGTTCCGATCGGCTACTCGATATTCTTTGCTTTGCCCTTGCTTGATTCCCCTCCTTTGGGTTCTTGAGCTAAAATAAATAAATTAACTAATTTAATTACATTGCTAGTTAGTTATATCCCATAATATTAATGATTTCATATCACAAGAATCACACGGCTAAAATTTGATTTTTCCACCTTAGGCTTTTAAGCCATTCGGCTATTGATCTCCTAAGACCACATTACTATCCATAACCCAATCAATATTTCAATAAAACACCAATATATATATGTGTGTATACGGTAACCACTCCTTGCTAATTACTCACATATATATAAATTTTATAGTTTCCACTTCATCTTACAACCATCACTGTTCAAGACATTGAAACTTCAACTAATGTTTATCCATTGTCTCAAGGTCAAATGCATTATCACTACCACGATCTTAATTTAAATTCAGTAACTCTCATACCAACTATTTTAACCGAATTCTCCACAACACCTAGACTAAAATATGCACCTTAAACTCAGTACAGTTTCATTGTATACCTTAAACTCAGTACAGTTTCATTATATCTTTCACTCCTAAAACATGAAAATATAAATCTTACCCCCCTCTCCCATGTTTCGGTAAATTACTCAAATTATCTCATAACATGAATTTTTACATTTCCACTTATCTATCATGACTCATTCGGCCTTAACAATGAACCATTTATCATACAAGGAAAATAACAATAAAAATGACATTCCATCTAAACTCCATATGGCCGAATGTACAAGGTGTTACCCAACTACTTATTCAACAAAATCCACCCCATTCTATCATCTACTTATTTAATTCAACATGAAAACAACCTCTAATTCTAACACTTTGGTACACGGCATAGTGCCCAAACCACCATAGAAGTTTCAAATTTTCTTGACATTGCCAAAAGTGCATTTAGAAATTAACTTAACATAAAAAAGAAGATTTAACCAACACTTCAAAACTTACCTCCTACTAGCAAAAGAAGGTGCCGAATTGCCTTAGGTAAAATTCCCTGTTTCTTTCCCTTTGTTTCGGCTTTAGAAGAAAAAGAAGATGAACACACTCTCTCTCCTTCCCTTTTCTTCTTTTATTCATTCATTTCTTATTAATTCATTTTTATTTGGATTATTTAATCATTTGTCAACATAAAAGTATATTTAATTAGACTTAGTGGAGGAACATCATTACTTGGTCGGCCACTTCATGCATTATGGGCATTTTGACATGCAAACCCATGCTTTCCCACTTTGTAATTATTTTATCCTTACAATTTACCCATCATATTTTTCTAAGTTTCTCAACTAAGTCCTTTCAAGTAAAAATTCACATTCATAAGACTAAATTAAAACATCAAATTTTTACACACGCACTATTACACATAGAAGATATTCAAATAAATTTTAAATAAATTTTATGACTCGATTTTGTGGTCCCAAAACCACATTCCGACTAGGGTCAAATTAGAGCTGTCACAACTCTCCCCCACTTAAAAATTTTCGTCCTCGAAAATCTTACCAGCAAATAAGTTTGAATAACGTTCTTTCATAGAGTCTTCGAGCTCCTAAGTAGCCTCTTCTACTCCATGTTTGACCCATAATACTTTTACTAAAGAAATCTTCTTATTCCGCAATTCTTTCACTTCTTGAGCTAAGATACGGATTGGTTCTTCTTCATAGCTCAAATCCGATTGAATCTCAACTTCAGATAATCCAACCACATGTGAAGGATCCGATCTATACCGTCTAAGCATCAATACGTGGAACACATTATGAATCTTTGTGAGTTCAGGTGGCAGAACCAATCTATAAGCAACCGGCCCTATCCGTTCTGCTATCTCGTAGGTCTAATAAATCCTCGGCTCAATTTGCCCTTACGGCCAAATCGGAGTAACTTTTTCCAGGGTGAGACTTTCAAAAATACTTTATCACCAATTTGATACTCAATATCTTTGCATTTCAAATCTGCATATGATTTCCGACTATCCGATGCTGCCATCAAACTATCACTAATCACTTTCACTTTTTCTTCAGCTTCTCTGATCAAATCAACCCCGTATATCTTATTTTCACTAAGTTCGGTCCAATACAATGGTGTGCGGCATTTGTGACCGTATAAAGCCTCGTATGGTGCCATCTTGATACTTGATTGGAAGTTATTGTTGTATGCGAATTCAATCAAAGGTAAATATCGTTCCCACGAACCACTGAACTCGAGAATGCAACATCTCAACATATCTTCGAGTATCTGAATAACTCGTTCAGATTGACCATCTGTCTAGGGATGGAAAGCAGTGCTAAAATGTAGCTTAGTACCCAACGCTTCATGCAATTTTCTCCAGAATCGGGATGTAAATCTGGGGTCTCTATCAGAAACAATAGAAGTAGGTACTCTATGTAGTCGAACAATTTGAGAAACATATAATTCTGCCAATCTATCGAGTGAAAAATCTATACGAACAGGGATAAAGTGAGCGGACTTCGTCAATCTATCAACAATAACCCTGATTGAGTCTTTCTTGCTCTGTGTCAACGGTAAACCAGATACAAAGTCCATCGTTACTCGATCCCATTTCCACTCAGGTATCATGATCGGCTGTAATAATCCCGAAGGCACTTGATGCTCCGCTTTCACTTGTTGACATATCAAACATTTAGAAACAAAGTCGAAAATGTCTCTTTTCATACCATGCCACCAATATTGTTTTTTTAGGTCGTTGTACATTTTCGTGCTACCAGGATGGACCGACATTCGTCTACAATGGGCCTCACTCAAAATCATCGAAGTAAGTTCTGAATTTCTTAGAACACAAAATCGACCTTTGAATCTTAAACAATCATTGTCCTCAATTTGAAACTCTGAACCCATATTAGAATCACATTGAGCTCGTTTAGCCACCAATTCTTCGTCAATTTTCTGTGCTTCACAAATTTGTCGTATTAACACTGGTTCTGCTTTTAATTCCGCTACCAGCACATCATCAATGGAAATAGACAAATGTACATTCATTGCTCGAAGAGCAAACAGAGATTTTCGACTTAAGGCATCAGCCACCACATTTGCCTTACCTGGATGATAATCAATGACAATTTCGTAATCCTTTAATAATTCAAGCCACCGCCGTTGCCTCAGATTCAAGTCTCTCTGAGTCATTAAATATTTTAGGCTTTTGTGATCAGTATAAACATGGCATTTCTCTCCAAACAGGTAATGACGCCCAATTTTAAGAGCAAACACAATCGCAGCTAGCTCGATATCATGAGTTGGATAATTTTTCTCGTGAGGCTTTAATTGTCTCGAAGCATATGCAACAACTCTACCTTCCTGCATTAGCACACAACCCAAACCGTTCAAAGAAGCATCACTGTAAACTACGAACTCTTTACCAGACTCTAGCTGAACTAACACAAGAGCCTTCGTCAAAAGGGTTTTCAGCTGGTCGAAACTTGTCTGACACTTCTCTGACCACTTAAACTTGATATCTTTTCGGAGTAGTTTCGTCAATGGTGTTGCGATCATCGAGAAACCCTTAATGAATCGTCGATAGTACCCTACGAGTCCTCAAAAGCTCCGAACTTCAGAAACATTCCTCAGAGGTTTCCAATCAAGAATGGCTGAAATTTTGTTCGGATCAACCCTAATACCCGAAGCGGATACAACATGCCCTAGAAAGCTGACTTCCTTTAACTAGAATTCACATTTACTGAGTTTTGCATACAACTGATTATCTCACAAAATCTGAAGTATTAACCTCAAGTGTTCGGCGTGCTCGGACTCATTGTGAGAGTAAATCAGAATATCATCTATGAACACCACTACAAATCAATCTAAATACTGTCTGAATATCCGATTCATCAGATCCATGAAAACTGTCGGGGCATTAGTGAGCCCAAATGGCATCACTAAAAACTCATAGTGTCCATATCTCGTTCTAAAAGCAATCTTAGGAATGTCAGAATCTCTAACTCGCAACTGATAATAGCCAGATCGCAAATCAATCTTCGAAAACACGGAAGCTCCTTTCAACTGGTCAAATAAGTCATCCATCCGTGGCAACGGATATTTATTCTTTATCTTCATTTTATTAAGCTGACGATAATCAATACACATTCGCATAGTTCCGTCTTTCTTTTTCACGAACAGAACTGGAGCACCCCAGGGTGAGAAGCTGGGTCGCGCAAAACCTCTGTCAGTCAACTCTTGTAATTAAGCTTTCAATTATTTTAACTCGGTCAGTGCCATATAATAAGGAGCGATAGAAATCGGTGTCGCAACCGGAACCAATTCTATCCCGAACTCTACTTCTCTAACAGGTGGCAATCCCGGTAATTCCTCAGGAAACATTTCTGAGTACTCACAAACTACAGGTACAGTCTCGAGCTTTCATTCCGATACCTTGCTATCCAGTACATATGCAAGATAAGCTTCATAACCCTTTCTCACATATTTCTGAGCTAACACAGAAGATATCACTGCTGGTAACCCACTCAGATCACTAGACTCAATTCAAATCATTTCACCACTCGAACATCGCAAGTCTATAGTCTTTCGCTTGCAATTTACCACAGCATCATGTTCGGTTAACCAGTCCATTCTGAGAATAGTATCGAATTCATCGAAGGGTAATAGCATCAAATCCACCGAAAAACAGAAATCTTTAATTATCAATGAACATCTCTTGCATACTTTATCAACTAACACATACCGACCCAAAGGGTTTGACACTCGTATCACAAATTCAGTAGACTCAACAGGTAGAGTCTTACTGAACGCTAATGTTTCACATACGTAAGAATGAGTTGAACCAGGATCAATTAAAGAAAGTACACTAGTATCATAGAGAGTGAATGTACCAGTGATAACATCAGGGGAAGATGCCTCCTCTCGTGCACGGATGGCATAAGCTCTGGCAGGAGCTCGAGTCTTAGATCGAACAGCCGTATCGAAAGTCCATCTCTGACTACCACCCCTGCCTCCTGTATTTCTCGGTGGTCTACCTCTAATCGTTGTACCACTCGATCTCACATCTTGCATCTTATTTTTCTCATCAGGTTCCGTGCAATCTCGAATGAAATGATCTTACGAACCGCATCTATAACAGGTTCTGTTCATAGACTTACCCCAATATTCACCTACATGTCGTCTTCCATACTGTGGACATTCGGGTTTTTCTTGCTGATTGTTGCCAACACTAGCAACCGAAGTAGCTCAAGAGTCCGTTGATGATCGCTCCTTAATAGAAATTCCTGCAGTCATCTTTGATCTGTTAGTATCATCTCTGAACTTCTTTGCAACCGAAAAAGAAGTTTTACCCGCCGATCTTTTACGAACGTCCCTAGCTTCATATTCAGCTTTCTTTTTCTCCTTTCCAAGCTCTTCAGCCTTGCAGGCTCGTTCAACCAGTGTTACAAATTCCTTTATTTCTAGAATACCCACCAGCAGCTTTAAATCTTCGTTTAATCCCTCTTCAAATCTTTTACACATGGCAATTTCATCAGTTACACACTCCTGAGCATAACGAATGAGTCTTACAAACTCACGTTCATATTTGGATACCGTCAACTGGCCTTGTTTAAGCTCCAAAAATTCTTTGCGCTTTTAATTGATGAATCGTTGACTAATATACTTCTTACAAAACTCCGTCTGAAAGAAGTCCCAAGTAACTCGTTCCTTTGGAACAATCGAAATCAGGGTTCTCCACCAATAGTAGGCTGAATCTCGTAATAATGATATTGCACACTTTAGACACTCATCAGATGTGCAAGACAGCTCATTGAAAACGCGGATGGTATTATCAAGCCAAAACTCAGCCCTTTCAGCGTCATCAGTAGCTGTGGCTCAAAATTCCTCGGCCCCGCGCTTCCTTATCAAATCAACAGGAGGTTTACTCAGCCTCATGGGATCAGTAGTTGCTGGTATTATAGGCACCGAAGGAGGATTATTTAAATTCAGAATTGGTTGAGCAGCCGGGTTTGTTCGGGCATATTGTGCAACCCACCCATTTATCATGGTAAAGAAGGCTTGCTTAGCCCTATTATCTTGATTACTCGTAGATGGTTAAGGTTCAACAGGCGCTATCCCCTGCGCGGGAGTAGGTGCCACACTCTCAACGTCATCCGCTAAGGCTCTCTCCGGAGTGGATTCCATTTACTAATCAAAACCACAATTTCAACCATCAGAAGTCATCACACTATCATATACTAGCATTATGGCATGTATAGCTAGACTCACGCGCTACGGTAGTCCTAGAATCGACTAAACTTGGCTCTGATACCAATTAAAATGTAACACCCCTAACCCGTATCCGTCACCGGATTGGGGTTACAAGGTATTACTTGAACAAAATATCATTTTGTTAAAAATAATACATGCACACACTTGGACTAACTTTAAAAAAAACAATTATTAATATCACATAGCCGATTGTAACTTAGACACATTCTAGTATAATATTAAAACATATAAACTTTTTAAGTCAATATCTATAATCATATTACACATAGAGTTAACACCGAATATGCCTCATATAATAACATGCATTTATATTTATTAGTGCATAACATTTTATATCGCAAAGCACATCATTATTTAATATATAACCGAAACACATTATCATAAACCATTTCCTCACGTACATAATTATTTATCGAAGTAAATATTGCATTGTAGATTTATCATATCCATTCCACATAGATTTATTTTATATCTGAATCTATAGTATATGCTTATATAACTTTCAAACAATCTCACATTACAATTTATACTTCATAAGGGTATGTCCTTAACTACAAACATAAATATATATATATGTATTCGAAAACATGAATCACCCATACCAAGCCGTGAACATGTTAAAACAAACATATACATGTTTGGATATAACTAAACTACTTTCAATGCCATATCACATATAACACATTAACCAATACAACAATTGAAATTCAAATAATCCATTCAATATGCAAAGCAAAAATCAAATCAACCCACTTCACACATTCAAAGTCATTAAACAAATTTGACATTCATAATAAATATCAAAAATACTACTCCACCATAACACATTGCCAATTAACCACAAAGAGCTTAATCATAATCCAACAATATCGAATTTAAGCATGTAAGTTAAGTCGTTTTCTCATGGCCTTTATGTACAATGCTATCAAAACAACAAAATCTCCCAAAATATTATCCTATACATGCCATAATGTTAACTTAGGATTAACTAAGAAGGGGTACCAAAACGTTGCTGGCAGGTGTGATGACTTCGAGGATGGTCCCGAGCATGAAACGGATCAAAAAGAAATCTAAATAAGAGACAAGTAAACACACCAAATGAGTTTTCAACCCAGTAAGTCGTAAGCCATATAATGCAAACAATTAACTGAATATGTCGATCTAGAAACTAGAAAGGTCCATAGATTACCGAAATTATCAATTCAACTACTAGTCAAGTCTTACTATTAACTCAAAGTATCATATACCCGAATACCTTAATTCCTTCCTACAATATTTAACAATGATGAAATAGATACATTCATGTATCTATGTTTCAATTTTCATGTCTCCAATTTCTTATTCGGACAATAGTTTTTGCCCTTCATTTATTTCCTACATTTATTTTATCGACAACCAATTTCGCACACGTAGTGCTCAAGCAAGGAATTTCGCACCCAAAGTGCCATGTTTACCCGCACACAAAGTGCCTTAGTAATTCAGATACATATTGACATTCAAATCCACACACATAGTGCCGTACAAATTTGCACACATAGTGCAATTCAAATTCGCACACATAGTGCCAAAGTCATTTCGTTTTAACAAAGTGATTTATTTAATTATCTAAGTATAATCGGTCACATGCCTTTCATTCAAAAAAATACATGAACGAGAGTAATTCCTTCACAATATGCATACACCCATTATGTATAGAATAACCAAGCTTAATTGCTTATAGACTTACTTTGTGTTGGATGAAACGGTTCCGATCGGCTACTCGATATTCTTTGCTTTGCCCTTGCTTGATTCCCCTCCTTTGGGTTCTTGAGCTAAAATAAATAAATTAACTAATTTAATTACATTGCTAGTTAGTTATATCCCATAATATTAATGATTTCATATCACAAGAATCACACGGCTAAAATTTGATTTTTCCACCTTAGGCTTTTAAGCCATTCGGCTATTGATCTCCTAAGACCACATTACTATCCATAACCCAATCAATATTTCAATAAAACACCAATATATATATGTGTGTATACGGTAACCACTCCTTGCTAATTACTCACATATATATAAATTTTATAGTTTCCACTTCATCTTACAACCATCACTGTTCAAGACATTGAAACTTCAACTAATGTTTATCCATTGTCTCAAGGTCAAATGCATTATCACTACCACGATCTTAATTTAAATTCAGTAACTCTCATACCAACTATTTTAACCGAATTCTCCACAACACCTAGACTAAAATATGCACCTTAAACTCAGTACAGTTTCATTATATCTTTCACTCCTAAAACATGAAAATATAAATCTTACCCCCCTCTCCCATGTTTCGGTAAATTGCTCAAATTATCTCATAACATGAATTTTTACATTTCCACTTATCTATCATGACTCATTCGGCCTTAACAATGAACCATTTATCATACAAGGAAAATAACAATAAAAATGACATTCCATCTAAACTCCATATGGCCGAATGTACAAGGTGTTACCCAACTACTTATTGAACAAAATCCACCCCATTCTATCATCTACTTATTTAATTCAACATGAAAACAACCTCTAATTCTAACACTTCGGTACACGGCATAGTGCCCAAACCACCATAGAAGTTTCAAATTTTCTTGACATTGCCAAAAGTGCATTTAGAAATTAACTTAACATAAAAAATAAGATTTAACCAACACTTCAAAACTTACCTCCTACTAGCAAAAGAAGGTGCCGAATTGCCTTAGGTAAAATTCCCTTTTTCTTTCCCTTTGTTTCGGCTTTGGAAGAAGAAGAAGATGAACACTTTCTCTCTCCTTCCTTTTTCTTCTTTTATTCATTCATTTCTTATTAATTCATTTTTATTTGGATTATTTAATCATTTGTCAACATAAAAGTATATTTAATTAGACTTAGTGGAGGAACATCATTACTTAGCCAGCCACTTTATGCATTATGGGCATTTTGACATGCAAACCCAGGCTTTCCCACTTTGTAATTATTTGATCCTTACAATTTACCTATCATATTTTTCTAAGTTTCTCAACTAAGTCCTTTCCAGTAAAAATTCACATTCATAAGACTAAATTAAAACATCAAATTTTCACACATGTACTATCACACATAGAAGATATGCAAATAAATTTTAAATAAATTTTATGACTCGATTTTGTGGTCCCAAAACCACATTCCGACTGGGGTCAAATTAGAGTTGTCACAGATGCTGTATGGGTTGTGGTTGATCGACTGATAAAATCGGCTCACTTTATCCCAATACGTGCAGACTTTTCACTTGATAAGCTAACTGACTTGTACATTTCTGAAATTGTGAGACTTCACGGAGTGCCCTTGACGATTGTTTCAGATAGAGACCCGAGTTTTACCTCGAGGTTTTGGAAGAAATTACAAGAGGCTTTGGGAACAAAACTGAATTTTAGTACAACATTTCATCCTCAAACTGACGGTCAGTCGGAGAGAGTCATTCAAATATTAGAGGACATGTTACGGTGTTGTGTTCTCGAGTTTCAAGGCAGTTGGAAAAGGTATTTACCACTGGTCGAATTCACCTACAACAACAGTTATCAATAAAGTCTGAAAATGGCGCCTTATGAGGCTTTGTATGGGCGTAAGTGCCGAACGCCTTTATATTTGACCGATTTGGGATAGAATTAGATTCATGGGGTCGATTTAGTTAGAGAAACTAAAGCAAAGGTTAAAATGATTCGCAATTGTATAAAGGCCGCATTGGGTAGATAGAAATCCTACGCAGATTTGAAACAGAAGGAGATCGAGTTTCAAATCCAGGATAGAGTGTTATTGAAAGTATCCCCATGGAAGAAAGTCCTTAGATTCGGAAGAAACGGCAAGCTGAGTCTGCAGTTTTTTTGACCTTATGAGGTGACCGAGAGAATTGGGCCGGTAGCATACCGATTAGCCTTATCTCGTGAGTTGGAGAAAATTCATGATGTATTCCATGTATTGATGTTGCGCCGCTACCGATCTGACCCGTCATACGTGATTTTATCGAAAGAAATTGAAATAAGGTTTGATATGACCTATGGTGAAGAACCGATTAAGATTTTGGATCGAGAGGTCAAGAAGTTGAGGAATAAAAGTGTAGCAATTGTAAAGGTTTTGTGGCATAGACACGAAGTTGAGGAAGCCATGTGGTAACCCGAAGAGACTATGAGAGATCAATACCCAAACTTATTCATCGATAAGATTTTTAGGGACGAAAATCCCTAAGGGGAGAGAATTGTAACAGCCCGATTTTGGGCCAAGTCTGAACAGTGGTTTCGGAACCACTAACCCGAGGTCGGAGAAATTATTTTTAGTATTATTTTATGTGTTGTGACATTATTATATGAATGCATGAAAATTTTGGTGAATTAATTTTAGCGTTTGAGAGCTTAATCGCGAAAAATGACTAAATCGCATAAAGTGCAAAAGTCCTATTTTGATAGTTAAGGGTGTTAAATTGCCTTGAAACTTAAATTGGGGGTCTTTAAATGGAAATTAGACCCTTTAGAGAGGCATGGCCTGCCATAGGAGACAAGGTGGTCAAAAAGTCAAAATTTTGGTGAAATTAGGTGATAAAATTGAATAAAATAAAACCTAAGAAAAAGGCTATCATCTTTTTTTTTTTGCTCCTTCTTGTCCACCGATTTTTATCCAAGAAAATGGACATGGAAGCTTGAAAATTTTCAGCAACTTAAAGCCTATACAAGTAAGTGATTTTGATGATTTTTCTTGATGATTTTTGCAATTTTAGAACCCTTGTAGCATGAGCTTTCAAATGAGGGGACTATTTTGCAAAATAGTTGAAAGTATAGGGTTTTAACATGAGATTTTTCATGTTGTTTTCTAAAATTTTATGGAAGAAAATGAATCATGGTTGTGAAATGAACAATTATTGTGATGAGATTTCTCATGAAAACCCTGAAAAGGACCATTTTGCATAAGTTGTAAAATAGGTGATAAATGTGTGAAATAATGAGAATTTTGGACTGCTTATAGTATAAAAAGAAATCGGCTAGGCTTGAGATATGATGAAATTCGATAAAAATCAATTTTTGGAGCCAGGGGTAAAATATTCATTTTGTGAAAGTCTAGGGGCAAAACGGTTATTTTGCCCAATTATGAATTTTCGAGTGTCTAGATTAATATGCTGATGAGATGAGTGAATTCCTATCATATTAGATCAAGAATTACAAAATCTAGGCCTAGACCGTGGAAAAGCAAAACAAGTGAACTAAGCCAAACTAGTCATCCACATTTTGTAATCCGAGGTAAGTTGTATGTAAATAATCCAATTATATTGTTATTATATGTATTTGAATTGATATAGCATAAATTTCTTGTTTGTGGAAATGATAATGTATGGTGAATCTTGGGATAGTAGAACTCCCATTTGATCTTTAGGAAATACATCGATATTCATGCCATGACATTCGGGTTATTTGTGTGCTAGTGTAAGACGTGTTTGAGATATGCATCGGCCACATTATGAGAGCCAGTGTAAGACCACATCTGGGACATGGCATCGGCATTGAGACGAGAGCTAGTGTAAGACATGTCTAGGACATGCATCGGCCTCGAGATGTAAGCCAATGTAAGACATGTCTAAGACATGCATCGGCTACAAGATGTGTCAGTGTAAGACCATGTCTGGGACATGGCATCGGCACAGATATGTGAGAGTTAGTGTAAGACCATGTCTGGGACATGGCATCGGCATTATACCCTATGTTTGAGGTTTAATGAATATTCGGTAGCATTCCGAATGGTTCGACGATGAGAAATTCAGTTTAAGTTTAACGAGAAAAGTATAACCATGTTATGAGTGGTACAGATGCCTATTTGAAATGTATGAGATGAGAGCCTAAAATATGCTATGTGAATTGTATTGGGTAGTGACTAGTAAGTTGTGCTTATGCCTACTTTTGTATTATGAGCATGATGATGGATGGTAAAGTTATTATTATATTTAATTGCATGCAACTTACTCAGCTTTATGCTTACCTTATTTGTTTCCATTTTCTTATAGTGTCGGCTAATTAGCTTGTGGATCAACGGTCGTCGGAGGCATCGATCACATATCAATCGAAGTACTTGGTATAGTTAGATCTCTTTATTTTGATTATGGCATGTATAGGACTCTTTGATTTTGTTTTAGTGTCACATTATTATGGGCCAAATGTGTTGGCTTGCTTTAATATTTGACTCATTTTGTACAAGGCCATGAAAAATGGTTAATATTGAAAGTTATTATATGAATGTAAAGTAGTCTTTCATGAATGAGGAATTGTTAGTATGGTTGTTTGGTTGTGAAATCACATTAATTTAGACTTCGATATGTTGGTTGTTGTTATTTTGTGTTTCAGGGTGGCAAAGGGCTTGGTAGATAGCCCTATATTGTCCATACAGGCGTGTGACACACGGCCATCCCCATGGGTGTGTTGTCCAGCCGTGTGTCCTCTACACGTAAAATTTTCATGTCAGTATGCATGGTAGTAAACGCACGGGAAGAGACATGGCCGTGTGTCTCAGCCGTGTGGAGGACACGGCCTCTGACCACGGGCGTGTGTCTCAGCCGTGTGCCCTAAATTGGATGTTGACGTCAGAAACAAAATGTGTATTTTGAAGTATGGCATGTATAGGCTAGAAATATATTAATATGTTTTTGAGTTGTGAATATTATCCATGTGATATGGCTTGGTTTATGGATGTGATTATGAATGAATTTTGATATATGTTTTGTGTTTTAAAATGGTATGTTTTAATGTACTGTTGAATGACCAAATGAATTGGTCAATTTGGTAAGTTTTGGTATTGCTTAATGAGAAATTGATAAGATTATGAACCATATGTTTTGGTATGATTTTGGCTTATAATTTAGTATGATTTGTTATGAATGTAAAGCATGAAATTGTTGTTAATGATATGGCATGAATAGTGTATGTTTTGGTTGTGAATTGGTTAGAAATTTAGTACTAAATGTGCTTTGTTTTATGTTTGTAGGGATGACCCTTTTTTGGTGGCAATTTGGCTTTACAAATAGCCTATTTTTGTCCACACGGGCAGAGACACGGGCGTGTGTCTCAGCCATGTGTGAAACACGGTTATGTTACACGGCTATGTGTCCCCTAGGGTACCCTACGATTTAAAGTCAGTATACCCTACAATTTTGACACGGCCTAGACACACGGGCATGTCTAGTGGCTGTATGTGGCACACAGCCTTAGCACATGGGCGTGTGTGGCCATTGCGAAGGGTACACAGGCATGTGGTCGACCGTGTGACCCAAGTCAGTAACCTCCCTAATTTTCACACGGCCTGGCACACGGGCGTGTCTTGTGGCCGTGTGGACAAGTCAGTATGTATGCCTTGATTTTTCATGGTCTAGACACGTGGGCGTGTCTAATGCTGTGTGAGGCACACGGCCTATTCACACGGGTGTGTGACCTTTTCAACTTTGAAAAATATTTAAGTTTCGAAAAATTTCATATGTGTTCGGTTTAGTCCCGACCTTTCTCTAATGTATGTTTAAGGTCTTGTTGACCTAAGAAAGGGGCTTTATGTTGATGTTTGACTATGATGCTATGTTGACTATGAAATGAATGTGAATTGTTCCGATATGACCGGTAATGCCTCTTAACCCTAGTCCGGTGACGGATACGGGTTAGGGGTGTTACAAATTATCTGTTATTTGGCATGTATATCATGCCCACAACACAACACAATTCACAATAGTTATCACACATGTCTCATATCACAATATCGCATCATAATAATCAATCCAGAATTATTAATATAATCACATAATTGCCAAAATAAAGCAAGGGAAATAGAAAGCTTACACTCGAAAATTAGGATAGGGGTTTATGCTATTCTTAAGCTTCCAATTAACACTATGAATTGTGTTTACAAGTAGCGATTCCAAACACTCACCGTTTACACTTTCACCTAAATGCCAAAAGTTTAAACTAACTTTTCCTTACCTTTTGCCTTACTCGAAGAAGGCTCCAATGGTTCCGCTGCTTCACACATAATAACCACACAATATACACAATCAATTAGCAGCCAAAGACTCACCTAAACCGACAAAAAATGCAAGCCTAAGTTATATCCCTCATAAAATTGAAATTTCGACTAACAAACTTGAAACTCAAATATATTTATCTTAACTCATTCCCATTACCTATAACCGATTCCAATCATCTAGTTATACATCTAAGAACAATTCCTAACCTTAAAACTGCTCAAAACTATGCAGATTCACGGATCCAAAATTTCGACATATAATGGCAATTTTCACAAAAACTCAATAAAAGGTTGGAAATCTTCAACAAAATTTTAACGTAAGTTTAGAAACCTTCTAATCATGTCAAAACTAATTGAAAAACACTTTGAAACCACGTTTTATCCAAAATCCCAAAATCCATCATTAACGACTCAATTTTTTATTTTTATTTAAAACATGCGATTTAATAGCTAAAAACTCAATTTAAAGGATCAAATAATATCAAAAAATAATAAGGAATTGAATCATTACCTTAGTTGACAAAAAATCAAACGTTTGATCGAAAACCTGAAAAAATTAAAAATTCAACAATGGAGAAATCTATGGTGTTCTTGGATGTTTTTCTTGAAATACTATGGAGATTTATGGCTAGGTGAATGATAGAAATCTAAGGAATTAAGTTTGGGAATCAAAGTTAAATAAGAGGAGCTTTGGAATGCAATGGACGGCAAAGCGAAAATATAAAGAGAAGAGACTAACTGAATTTTATAAGGATGAAAGGGGAAAATAGGGTGAAAATTAAAATTTGGTTTAATTACCTTTTAAAAACTTATAATTCAAAAATTTTTACAAATCAGTCCTTATTTCAAAATTGAAAGCATTTTGAACATTATTTTCAAAAATTGTTTTAATTTCCAAAATGAGATAGACAAAAACATTTCCAAATACCATGCTAACGAAATTCCTAAGCTCACTAGAGCTAAAATTCTCATTTTACCCTCAAAACTTTTAGGCCTAATTTTGGAGTGTGATATTAGGAATAAGTCATTACGCATGTGCTAATTGATAATATAAGATGGATGCAAGTTATGACGATTCACCAGATCTGTTTATTTGATTGAGATGAGTAGACTTTCTTTGTTAATCCGTAATATCGATTACGAATCTGCCGGTATGTTTCGTAGAGCATAAATCTGCATACAGCTACATTATCACCTATTGTGTGCTTGTAGGAATGTTTTTAGCCGACTATTTGTTTATCTTTTCTTTGAATTTTTGCACTATTTTATTTGTGTTATTTGAAAAGTAAACCTTGTTGTAAGTGAGTTATTTAAGGTGAGTGATAAAGACTTTAATTACCAGAGTTTTAAATCCATTATTAAATAGAATCATTCATTGAGCAAACTGCATTAAAATATAAGATTTCACTCCTTATTTTGTGCTCTTTAAATACTATTGTTGATTTACTTTGTTCTTTGTCGCAACATCAATTGGGGAGACATGACACATAGCAAACTGTGTGCCTGTGCAAAAATGCATGCAGCCAAACACCTATTTATGTTTATTTCACCCAAAATATAATTTTAGCCAAACGACCCTTTAGTTAATTTCATCTGATTCGTGACTATGTTGTGTGATATTACTTCAATATACAGACATACAAAGAATCCAAGAATTACAGATGACCGAAGATCATGACATAGCAACATGCGGATTCACATAACATAAATCCGCACTGCAAGCAACACATGCAGAAGCAGCCAATCCAGCGAGCTTTAATCATCAGCTGATTATTCTATGACTTACCCTTGAATATTTTTAAACGTGAACGTGGCCCTTTGGACCTTGCTTCAAGAAGCTTGGCCTTCAAAGTGTTCTCCTTCGTTCCTGGAGGTAGCTTTGTTGAAGACTCTGATTCATCTAAGTCAGGGGATGTGAATTTTGTCATCCATTGCCGCACTGGACTCAGCTGGTTCTTCCATGCCGGGAAACTACAGGAAGCCTCACCACAGTCATTTTCAGGATTTATATTCCCACCTTCCGACAGTGCCATGTGATTTCTTATTAAGTTATCCAGTACATAATTTGAGCTCAATCCATGTATCTCATCAAGCTTATTTTTTCTTCCCTCGCTGCCATATTGGGTGGCTTCATCGTTTTCAAACTTTTGTGACACTGTTATTTCAGTGGTGTTCCCTATAACAGTATCTTCCTGTGCTGAATCGGCCAATTGAGATTTTTTATTTCCGTTGCACATAGCTCTGGCCATCTTTTCTTCTAACTTCGCTTGTAAACTGGATGGGTGCCGAGTTTTACTCTTCTCGTGAGATGGAGGTTTTTTCTCTGCATGATTTGATTTTATTGTTTCTTCAAGATCACCATTTAGAGCTACATCTTTATCTGATTTGAGGTCAACATTGTTTGGCTTATTCAGCTCAAAACAATTCGAATCACTGCTGGCAGAATCTTCCTCATCACAAACATCTTTAGGTGCACTAACTGCTTCATTTAGAGGTACAGATTCAAGCGACTTCCTGCAATCCTTTCGTGATAAATAATTAGAACGCTTAGAAACAGAAGTACTGATCCGTTTAGCTTGAAGGAAAGTCTCTATCTCAAAGCCTAATTTGTCTATCATTGACTTCTGTTCATCGAAACCAGACTGAGCTTCTTCCAGCTTGATCTGCATTCGCTCATCAAGCCAAGATTCAGATATATGAAGAATCATACGATCACAGTCAGCTGCTCCAGCCCAATCTTCATCAGATTTCTGTCTAAGACCATGCACCTCACGTTCATAGCTTTTTATTCCCTTTGCAAACTCATCACAAAGATCTTCCAACAGCTTCCTTGATTTCCTTTCTCTTTCAAGGTCTTTCAAGGCATTAGACAGAGAAACTTTTATGTCAGATACTTCCCGAGCTAACTTCCTGTGTAGACTCTCTGAACGTTTTCTTAACTTTCTTTCATCTTCTAGTTCATCCCTCACAGACCGTACAGCAGCGTGAATCCGATCTTGCTCCTTACTCTTCCTAGCTAGTTTGTCTTCAGCAATCTGCTTCATCAAATCATCAATTTCATGTCGATCTGCTTGTTGATCTTGCAGTAACTCCTTAATCCTAACACGAGCATGATCTAGTTCCATCTTCAATGCTTTTATCAATGAGATATTCGACACATGTTGTTCTTCCAGGCTCCAAATCCGATTCAGTACTTTTAACAGCTCTGTAGACGTTTTGAGATTATAATGTGACTCACCAACCCTTCCCCTAAAATCGAACGAACTGCTAGGGGTGACTGCAGGATTATAAGGTGCCACCTGAAAAAGTGGGGCATCTCAAATCTCTGGATGGATCAGAAGTGAAAATTAAATGGGAAAGACCTAATAATCAAACCATGAAATTGATATTTAACATAATAACACAAAAAGCAAATCAGTGTGAAGTTGAAGATGGTCCGAATTTATTCATAAAGATTTTCATCTTAAACAAACTCTGAAATGCTTTTTTAAAACAAGCATGCTATGGCAAGAATAAAACATAAGTAATAATAATTATATCAGAAATGCCCAACCATGACATTTATCAACTTAGAACCTAACTCAAAAAGAGTTAAATTTGAGACAGAAACATAAATCAAAGTCAGGCTATAAGCCCATAACTGATATGAATCCACTTGGTCATGGCTTAAGCTAAGCAGGACTTGTAACAATCTTTCTTACCCGAACTCAAATTCCAGGAAGTTTCAGTTGAAGTACCAATTACAGAGAGGAAAAAATCATCTTTCCTATTCCATATTTATTCCCCAGATAGTACATCTTGCATTCCTTCCACCCCTGGTAACTCTATATCTTCATTCTTACAGAAGTGGCTGAAGACATTGTGTTGAAGCCAAAAAAAACTGAATTAAATCAACTAATACTTCATTCATTGTTGAGTTTTTTAAGTAATAATTATCAATTCAATGGCTTTTGGTCCTCATTAGGGTACAAGAAATACTCAATGGCCTATTCCTTCAAAAAGTTTCAAGCTTAAGACTAATTACAATCAAACATGAAGCAGCATCCAACTACCAAATAACTGCATCAAACACCAACGGATTTATGCTATTAATAGACAATTGTATGCTTTGTTTTTTCGATAATATTAATTTAGCAGACAGAACAAGTTAGTATATAACAAATTAAAATGCCAGCATTTAATGATGATTCTAAGATCCTGCTAAGAACTAAGTTGTAAACTGGATCAATCAGAATCACTAATGAAAAAACCAATTACAGAGATGAAAGTAGAAGACTAAGAGAAACTCTCCATTCTTTTCCAGGAAAACCTTGAACTTGTTCATGTTTAATCATATACAAAGCCCCACTAGGTTTTGAACTGAATAGAACGCTTGACAAAGCAATCTTTCCAATAATAAACGACTAAATAATAAACAAGAGGGCATTCAAAGCAAATAATCAAACTAAAAAACACACTCTATAAACGGGAAAACAAAGCAACAAATTATGCAGGAGAATAATCAAACAACCAAGACCAATAATATAAAAGCAAAAACGTAGCCCTATTAACATAAACTGTAAGCATCACAAAGCATGTGGTTAGATGGGAAAACAAGTCTCATTTACCACACCCAAAGTTCCAAACCAATCAAAACCCATCTCACCAACTAACAGATAAAATATCCTTCAAAGAAAATTAACATATAAGTAAAAAAAATACACTGACACTACTAGTGCATAAACAGAAATATAAAACAAAAAAAGGAAATACCTGGTCAGGAACAGAACTGGGGCAAGGATCAGCCAAGAAATGAGAAAAATCAATGCCCTTGTCCTTGAAAAGGTTGTTGTGATGGCGTTGATGGTAGCGGCCATTAGTGTTGTTAGCACCTCTATGCATTTTAGGTTGAGAAGGATGAAGAAATTGGTGAAACTCCCAGAGTGAAGCAGCTAGCTTTCTTGCAGAAACAGCGGCAGGAGGGGGAGGGGTGGTGGTGTTATGATGAAGTCTCCAAGAGAGGAGTGGAGTAGTGGGGCCCCTTCCTTTCCTATACCCTACCAATAATACCCTCCTACTCAACTTTTCACACAAATTTTGCTTCTTTTCTGCTCCCAATTCTCAACCTTTTTCTTCTCTTTTCATCTGTCCTTTTCTTTCTTTCTCCCAAGCCTTCAAAAGGGTTTTAAATAAGAATTAAATACAACTATTTTCTTTTCTTTTCTTCTATTCTTTTTCACTTCCCCCGGCCCCACATGGCCATGGGGTCTAGGTTCTAGTCTGAAATTTAATATGGCTCTTTGCTGTGGATATTCTGTCTTTTCTTATTTATATCTAAACTGCTTTTGGGTTCTGCCTCCACCTTGCAAGTGAATAACACACTGATTGATTATGAACAAGAAAATGTTGGAGGGTAGTGAATTGGATGTATTAAATCGTTTGGCAAAAAAATTCGATGTTTCAAGTTAAGGTTTTATGCGAAAAATTATTTTTAAATAAGAGATTTGATTTCCGCTATTTCAAAACAAATCCATCCCATATAAATTATGTGATCTCGAAGAATTTCATTAAAAAAAAAAAAAGGTGGATTACCTGTCAAGCAATACGCTTTGTGATTGCACCAAGCTAAGGGAGCTGTGAAAGTAATAAAAGAACCTTTGATTAGGGTGGTTACTTACTGAAATAGGTTTAGGAAAAAACAATGTCTACCATCCAATCTAACCATCAATCACGGTTTTTCTTACTAATATTTTCAATTATGAAGGGGATTGTTACAGTGACCAACTCTTATTAAACCAAGAAATGTCATTGTTGTTTACTCACAAGATCTTGGTCGCGTTTACAGTAGAATTATTATATTTACAGTAATAAAGTAGCATTTTAACCAAAAAAAGTCTATTATTATAGTGGAGTATTATGTGTGTTAAGAAAGATAACGAGGAGCGCAAGGTGGGGCTTAATGTGTTAATAATACTCTCGAATACAATGATCCGATGCATCCAACTAACCAAAACCAAAATAATACTCTAAATAAAAAAGTTGTCTTTATTCCCCTCCTACTTTTATAGGGAAATAGGATGTTTTTCTAGGACTGGCACGTCCGGCACTGGGGCAATAAGGAGCCAAAGCGAAGTGGTAGGTGGCGATTAGTGATTAGCTATTGAGCTTTGCTAAGGATACTTTACCTTCCTTGTCGTGTTGGGGTTTCTTACACTTATGAAAAGCATTGGAATTGGACACGATTTTGTTTGGAAATTCTAATATCTCATATTTATTTAAAACCTCTTACATTAGAAGGGCATTTCAGAACCCCGATTCTTTTGCATCTTATGATTTTAGATCTATTTCAATGTGTTTCATGCATATGCTAAAATAAATATTATATAACTATTTAAAAAATATTTAATAATTTATATTTATTCCAGTTTCGACAAAAAAAATATTTATTTCAGTTTGTATAAAATACAAAGTACGATACATATATATACATGTAAATAGATTTTTTAAACAAACATTACAATAGATCTGTTGAATCATTTATTTTTCATATACATGTAAACATGATACATATATACTTTTTGAGATTTTTTTAAGTATAATGATATAATTTGCCTCCAATTTTATAAAAATATTATTTTAATTTTTAATTTAAATTTTTATTTTTTAGTTCTTAAATTTTTTTGTCAAATCACTTTAAAATAATAACAAAATTTAATGTTTTTAATTTTGTTAATGTTACATACATATGAATAACATGTCAACATTTAGTTTATTTTTTAAAATTTATAATTCAAAAAAATTATAAAAAATATTTATAAAAATTAAAAATTATTATAATTATAAAAAATGTTTTTAAAATTTTAAAATTTTAAAATATTAATTAAATACTACATGTCATCTACAAAATATATATTTAGATTGTCACATTAGTTAAGTTAACAAATTTAATTTTTTTTATCTTAACTGATTTGAAAACAAATATAATTTTAATAACTAAAATAAATAAAAAATTAATGAAAAGTTAAAATACTTTTTCTTATAAAATTGAATGACAAAAATATTCATTAGTTGTGTTTTATCATGTAACAAACCAGAAAATTGCAAAGGAATTAATCTACTCCAGGCAACTCCACTATGATTACCACGCAGTGCCTTAAGAACATAAGGTGGACTAAGCGCTAACAAGAAATTTGGGGAAAAAAATATTTTTTTAAGATAAAAGTATTGTTAAATAAAATGTTTTTAAATTTTTTATAAGTGGTTTTAGTTGAAAAAATGCTTTTGTAATATATTTTTTATTTCAAAAATAAAAATAAAAAATTTTAATTTTTATTAAAAAATATCTTTTTAGATGAAAAACACTCTTAAAAAATAATTTTAAAACTAAGCCTAACAAAAATACGTAAAACCAGCGGTAAGCTTGTAGCATTTTTATTTGTTCACAGAAGGTTCATTAAAAGGAAGGCACAACTATTCGAATATTCTGAACATAAATTAAAAAAAAATTTCTAAATTTTTTAATGGAGAAAGCACGTGCAGTATGAAGTGGCTTGCATTTTTTTAAATGCAAAGACAGCAAAAAGACAGATCCTAATGCACGAGGGATTTCACGTGTTGGCTAAAACTATTGTAGCATCGAACTCTTTTTTAACGCTATGATTTTTTGTTGCCATTTCATATAGAAAGAATGATTGTAGCATGTTATAATATCTAAATAATGCATGAGTGTGGTTAACTGAGTTGTTAGGCAGTTACAGGGTTGGTATATTGTTAATAGCAGTTGAGGATCATTTGTATATAAGTTAGATTGAGCTGATTAAAAAAGGTGTGATAAATGTTCATCTTGTGAGTAACTCTCATTTTAGTTTTAAAAGAATCTATTCAAGAATTCTATCATGGTATCAGTCGCTAGGTGATTCTTGGCCATGACTACCACGCATTCTGCCGATTCTGAATCTGTTGACCCTACTGGTTCGGCTTTTATTGGTGAACGAGTGGTGACATCCTTCCCTCATCATGAGGTTATTAAGCTTGATGAAACGTCGTTCGTTCAATGGCAACAACAGATCCGGCTCATTCTTCGCGGCTACGGTCTGTTCGGTCTCCTTGATGGATCGTTGACGGCTCCAGCGAGATTCATTCAATCTCCTGATGACAGTCTTGTTGTTAATCCGTCGGCTTCGGTGTTTGATCAACAAGACAGCCTACTTACCTCCTGGCTTTTATCTACGATCAGTTCTCCATTCTTGTCCTCCTTCATGGATGTTCGCACTGCTCGTGACTTTTGGCTCGTGGCGAATAATCTCTTTGCGGCCGATTCAAGCACAAAGCAGTCTCAGCTGCGTCATGAACTTCATTCTCTCCGGAAAGGTAGCCTCTCTATCAGATCTTATGTTAATAAAATCACGAGCTTGTGCGCCCTTCTTGCAGCTTCTGGATCTCAGATCTTGGAGGCCGAACGGACGGCGGTCCTTCTTGCTGGCCTCTCCTCTGAGTTTGATGCCGTTGTCTCATCTGTATCTCTTTCGACGGGCCCGTTATCGTTCCAACGTATTGTCGATGCTTTGCTTGAATGTGAAGCTCGTCAACTTCAGTCTGCTCAAGATGTGTTGATGGCCGCGAATATTGTGGAAGGACCTCCGCTTCAGTCGGTGGATCAGATGTCGGCTGGTTCGTTTCGTGGAGGACGATCTACAGCTCGTGGTCGTGGACTCTCTTTTCACTCCCGCATTCAGTGTCAAATTTGCAGCCGTTATGGTCATCTTGCACAGCGTTGCTACTATAGATATAATCGCGATGAGTCGTCGCCCCTCGAGCCACCGGTAGCACGGCGAGGTAGTTTTATTCCTGGAACAAATGAGAACGACTGGGCGCGTGGTGATCGAATTGGAAACAATGGTTTTAGTCAAAATTGGGGTCTTCACGGTCAAAATTGGAGGCCTTATAGTTGGCCAAATTTTGAGATAGAAAATTATGCTCCACGTGGGCCCCATGCACCTAATCCATTTTTGTAAATGGAAATGGACAGCATGATAATGCTGCACCGAATATTAAATCTACGCCTTATGGGCATGAGGTTGAAGTTGGCCCACATGTTGGTGATGCTTCCTTGGGCCGACCGTTTGGTAATGTGGCATCTCGGTCACGTGGGCTTAGTGGGTCAGTTCGGTCTAGATCAACTGATAGCCAATACGTGCCTGGACCTTCTGCTAATTGTGTTGGTGTTGACAGATCTTGGCAGACTGTTCATGAAGCTCCGTGGCGAACGAAACCCCGTGCTCGTGTTTTCATTGTTGACTCGTGTCCGTATGATTCGTCTCAATTTGTTGGGTTTCCTCCCAGGCTTCCTGAGTTGCATGCGTCTGATTATTCTGATGCTACAGCGTATGACTCTAGTTTTCAGTCTAATGATTCCTTTGTTCCATTAGGAAGCACGTCCTGGTGCCCCGATTCGGGGGCTACTCATCACGTGTGCCGCAATGCTTCGGATTTACAAGGCTCCACTCCGTATACAGGTACTTCTTCTCTTTTGATGGGTAATGGGGTCTCTACTAAAATTTCGTCTATTGGGAGTACAACTATTCCTACGGAAAAAAATTATTACATCTATCAAATGTGTTATGTGTGCCAAGTATTCGGAAAATTTATTATCTGTCTCTAAGTTTGCTACGGATAACAATGTGTTTTTTGAGTTTCACCCCTCGTATTGTGTGATTAAGGACATCCAGACACAGGAAATCTTAATGCGGGGCCTAGTTCGTGATGGGCTATATCAATTCTCAGCGGATTCGAGTGATTTGCCCCCGTCTGTTCATAGTACAGTTGTTCAAGGTTCTTCTTCACCTGATGATGTTTTTACTCTGTGGCATAAGAGACTAGGACATCCTACTTCTAATATTGTAAAGGCTGTTCTAGATAAATGTCAGATTATTATAAATAAAAGTCATCTTGATAATGTGTGTGTGGCATGTCAACAAGGAAAATCTCATAAATTACCGTTTTCTCATTCTAATACTGAGTATGTTGATTCCTTTGAATTGGTTGTTTCTGATTTGTGGGGCCCAGCTGCTGTTCCGTGTGAAGGGAATTTGTATTATGTTTCTTTTATTGACATGAAGAGTCGCTTTACCTGGGTTTATCTGATAAGTCGTAAATCTCAAGCAGTAGAGTGTTTTGGTCAGTTTCAAAGGATGGTTCTCACTCAATTCGAGAAGAGCATTAAGAAGTTTCAAAGTGATTGGGGCGGTGAGTTTCGTGCCTTTTCATCTATTCTTGCTAGTCAGGGAATTCTTCATCGTGTTTCGTGCCCTCACACTTCTAAACAGAATGGTGTCGCTGAACGTAAACACCGACATATTGTGGAAATGGGTCTTACTCTTCTGGCTCAGGCTCATTTACCAATGCAGTACTGGGGTTATGCATTCTGTAGTGCAGTACATATTATTAATCGTTTGCCCACTCATGTGTTGAAAGGATGCTCCCGTATCAGAGTTTGTTTGGTCGCGACGCGGCTTATGATCATCTTAGAGTGTTTGGTTGCTGTTGTTTTCCATTCTTACGTCCATTTGTTAAACATAAGCTTGAATTTCGCTCTCAACCATCTACGTTTCTGGGATATAGTGCGCGTCATAAGGGTTATTTTTGTTTAACACCAGATGGAAAGATCGTCATTTCCAGGCATGTTGTGTTTGATGAAAGTCGATTTTTGTTTCCACTTGCGTCTTCTATGGATCCATCATCTCGGAGTACTCTGTCACGTGTTCCAGTTGTGCCGTCTTTTGTCACTAGGGATACTCATGTGTGTCCTTCGCCTGCAACTGGGGTATCAATTGATAGTCCTACTGGTGAATCTACTTCACCTGATTCCTCTGCTATGAGAAGTGATTCTCAACAGCATACTGGCAATTTGTTTGATGTCTCAGGGACTGTTGGTCGAGAGATGGATGTTCCTCCTATCACTAGTTCTCCTGCGTCTCTTGAGCCTGTTCCTGTTCCTGCTGTTCCTACCACTAATACTCATGCTATGGTGACTCGGTCTAAGGCTGGTGTTTTTAAACCCAAGGTTTTGTGTGTAGATAGTGTTGAGGTTGAACCCAGTTCTGTTGAGGAAGCTCTTATTCATCCAGACTGGCGTGTTGCTGTTCAAGCTGAGTTTGATGCGTTAATAGCTAACTCTACATGGGAGCTGTGTTCTCTTCCTCCTGGTAGGAAAGCAATTGGTTGCAAGTGGCTGTTGAAGATAAAGAAAAATCCTGACGGGACGATTAATCGTCGAAAGGCACGGTTAGTGGCCAAGGGCTGTTCACAGGTGCCTGGCTGTGATTTTAAAGAGACGTTCAATCCGGTTGTCAAACTTGCTACCATTCGAGTCATCCTATCCATTGCTGTAACCCAGGGTTGGCCTCTTCGACAAGTTAATGTCAATAATGCCTTTCTGAATGGTGATCTGACTGATGATGTGTATATGCAGCAACCTCTGGGGTTTGAACAACATGGTTCCAATGGTGAAAAGTTGGTGTGTCATTTGACTAAAGCTTTATATGTCCTACGACAAGCCCCTCGTGCCTGGTTTGACAAATTAAAATAGTTTCTTGTTTCCACTGGTTTTACGCTTTCGAAATCAGATGCTTCGTTGTTTGTTCAGACTTCTTCTAACCACACTCTGTATGTTCTTGTATATGTGGATGATATTGTTATCACTGGCAGTTCATCTGACGAAATCAATTGCTTTGTTCAGCAACTTCACAACAAGTTTGCTCTAAAAGATATGGGTGATCTCCATTATTTTCTAGGAATTGAATTTAGTCGTTGTTCCTCCGGCAGTATTCATTTATGTCAGCAAAAGTACATTCAGGACCTTCTTAAGCGGAGTTCTCTGTCTAATGCCAAAAGTGTTCACACCCCGATGGTAAGCTCTTCCATGCTATCTAAGGATGAGGGTGAATATCTTGCTGATCCAACTGAATATCGTAGTATTTCTGGTGCTCTTCAGTATATTGTTTTAACTCGACCTGATATTGCCTATGCTGTTAATCGAGTGTGTCAGTTTATGCATGCTCCCACTAATCTACACATGGTAGCATTGAAACGTATTCTTCGATATTTACGTAGTACTCTTTCTCATGGTTTGGTCTTTCATCGTTCTGAGCGTCTGTCTTTGGTTGGTTATGCCGATGCCAATTGGGGTCTTGATTTTGATGACCGTCGATCTACTACGGGATACTGTGTGTACTTTGGTCACACACCTATCTCTTGGTGCTCTAAGAAACAACAAGTTGTTTCTCGATCTACAGCAGAGGCTGAGTATCATAGTCTACCAGAGGCTGAGTATCGTAGTCTAGCAGCCGCCACCAGTGATGTTGCTTGGCTAGTCTCTTTGTTAACAGAATTAAAACTACGATCAGCTGATACTCCGACAATATGGTGTGATAATTCGAGTGCGGTAGCAGTTGCAGCTAACCCGGTTCTGCACTCCAAGTTTAAACATGTAGAACTTGATCTGTTTTTTGTCAGGAAAAAGGTGGCTAGTGGAGAGTTGGTTGTTGGTGAAGTGCCTGGTTGTGATCAAGTGGCCGATATTCTTACTAAATCGTTGTCTGCGTCGTTGTTTGTTCGTTTTCGTCAGTTGCTTCGGGTTGTCTCTCTTGAAGAAGCTAGGTGAATGTTATAATATCTAAATAATGCATGAGTGTGGTTAACTGAGTTGTTAGGCAGTTACAGGGTTGATATATTGTTAATAGCAGTTGAGGATCATTTGTATATAAGTTAGATTGAGCTGATTAAAAAAGGTGTGATAAATGTTCATCTTGTGAGTAACTCTCATTTTAGTTTTAAAAGAATCTATTCAAGAATTCTATCATAGCAGATGATGATCAACGTGTTTTACAAAGGTGAACGAGGGCATGAATTCAAAAAGTAGTCGAGATCTCAGTCGTGTACAAGATAATGCCTCAAAGGGCTAATAAACCTACATTGAACAAATGAATATTAGGGCTCACTCCGATTAGTGAGAGTGTTTGAGTTATGTGACACGAATTCTTATTAAATAAGAATGATTATACAAAAATATTCATTAGTTATGTGACGCGAGATCTGTGTAAGGCTTAAGGTCAAGGGCTGAAGGCTCGAGGCCGTAGCTCAACAAATCCCCGACCAGGGGTGCGAGGGATAGAGGCCTCCACGGTACGGACCATGCTGTACTAGTAGAATCCGTATAGAATTACACTTCTTCTATTTGTCATTGATTATAATAAGGTTTTTCAACCTTTAAATAGATGTAGTCAAAACTCCTCTTATATAATCACTCGATTTTTAACATTAGTGAATTTTCTTCTCATCTGCTTGTGGTTTTTCCCAAAAGAGTTTTCCATATAAAATCTTTGTGTTTTATTTTTCTTTTCTTATTGTTTCGCGATTGTTTCTATTGTCATTATCGAGGTTAGTTTTAACAGGGAGCAAGGTGAGACCTTGGTACAATACTTCGGCTTTTTAGGCATGAACAAGGTACATAAAAGAGTAAAACTTAATATGGCAAGTCTTTATACATATAATTACTGTTGTGGTAGTCGAAACATTTCTGACCTAAAATAATAGATCCAATGGACACCAAAAAACATGAATTCTTATGAACTTAAGAAACAAAGTCTTCAAGAACTCAAAGAAGCCACAGGTTGTTGAGATATTTTAATTAAAAAACCAAAATGTTTTGTATTTTATAAACTATTTGTCTTAAAGAAATTGTTGAGGCTAAATGAGCTAAGAGTTCCGAGTGACACTCGGTAGTGCTAACTGTAGACTATTAGTAAGGTGGTTTAAAACTTGTTTGATTTGGTTTGACAAATTAATGAAGAAAATCTTTGGACCTAGTTATATGTTTTAATATTAAAGATACTTTAGTACATCTTTGGAAATCAATCCTTGACATTTGAAGATTGGATTGGATTCATGTGAATCAATAAAGTCCTTGTAATATGGAGATTTGATCAAGAAAGTGTTGCTAATTTTGGAGAGCATATCTTTGATTGATTCTACTTTGGTTGTTATTAATGTAATAGTTATTTTCAAGAAGTTACTTTGTATTCACATAGACTCTATGTTAGCAAACTAAAATCAATATATGCTTAGAGGCTTGTATAGGTTTTGTATGAGAGATTATTCAGTACATTCTAATATGTTTATTAAGGAATTTTTTTGTGAGAGGGTGTAAACTTATTGTAAACATTATTGAGTGTTTACTACCCAGGGGAGGATTTAGAGGTAAGTATTCTAGTTTTAAGTACAAAGGTGAGATCTTTATACTTAGGGAGTTAGAGAGTGTGAATCACTTATTGTATTTGCGATAAAAATAGTGGAATTACTCACTAAGCTACGCTTCGTAGACACAGGGAAATCAAATGACATAAACAAACCTTGGTGTTATTTCTATTTTGTTTGCACAAATTTTAGCAGTGCCAAGCCGTAGTTGCCACTGCAGTCTAGCACTTCCATTACATTTGTTATTTTAAGCAAACAAGCAACTTAAGGTAGCAACAATTAGTATCAAAGCATGCACTTAACGTACCTAGTGGTGAATCCCGGTGTTGCTTTTTTTTTTTTAAATGGAAGGTTCTTCAATTACTTGCCCATTATGCTTGAGAATGGTAACTATCTCTATTGGAATGCTAGAATAGAAGCCTAAATTAAGTTTGTCGATGAAAAGGGATGGAGATATTATCTCACTAGTTGGCAAGCTCTTATTGTTGGTTTAGATATTGGAAAGGTTCCTAAGCCTGAAATAGAATGGACAACTAAAAAAGAAAAAGTTGCAAATGCAAACGCTAAGGCCCTGCATGCCATATTCTATGGTATTGTAACACCCCAAACCCGGCCCAGACATTACGGCCAAACCCAGCATGTCACATTGAAGCGTTGCCATAAAATTCATGTTTTATCTAAAATCTTTCTTAGTGTTTAAAGAGTATTTTTCATTATAGATTAAAGTGAATGGAAGCTGTGCATCAGGTAGGATGCCGGAAAAGAGGAGGTGAGTCTATTGGACTGCTTAAGTACCAAGCTCTCCACGGATCCATTCCTAGACATGCACACAACCATTGCCACACTTTAACTGAGTGATTGTTCAGGGAAAACCATTTCATTTAAAACCATTTGGAAAAGTTATTAATTTTGAAAACGTTTTCATTGCGGAAGCCTTGCTTTGTTATCGCGATATTTTGAAATCAAGTAACCTTTTTAAAACGCGCCCTAGAGCTATTCAATTTCAAATAGTTAAAACAATATCATATCTAAGCTAACAAAACATACTAAAAACAATTAAAAATAATTAAAGCGGCCTTAGTACAAATAAAAACCCGAAAACATAAAGGAAATAATCTAGAATAAAAGTGAAGGCATAAACACTTATTTTAAACAGTCCATATGGCCACTCTGAATCCCTTCAGCTCCAAGTCCACAGATCTAAGGCTCACCTACAAAGATGGCAAAAAGGGGGTGAGTTTGGAGAACTCAATGTGTAAAGTATCCCAACTAGAGCCCAAATCAGTTCAAGCTTTACTGGGCCTAAGCCCTATTCAGAAATCAGAGTTTACTGGGCCTTAGCCCATATCAATATTAATCCGGGCCATAGCCCCTTAAGTATCAGAGTATACTGGGCCTAGCCCATATCAGTATCAATCTGGGCCGTAACCCATATCAGTATCAATCTGGGCCGTAGCCCTATTACAAGTCGAGATATATTGGGCCTTGCACATATTAACACAGTTGGGCCCATTTCAATACAGTTGGCCCATAACAAAACAGTATCATATGATTAATGCATGATAATCCCATCCAACCCTGCACTTGCCTCCGTCCATCTCTACACTTCCTGTGGGGAATAAATCACCCACTGCATCCCTACACTTACAGTGTTAGCACCAGTTGCGGCACTAACTATAATTCGCAGCAAAGCTGCTTATATCAGAATATGTGGCAGAGCCACCAGAACGGGTTCTTCCTTCATAACAAAACCTAACCCCATGCAGTATGACATGTATGCAGAATATATATATAATTAACAAGGCATGCTTCAGAAAGACAGTCAGATTATAGTGTAGGAACAATTATTTACCCTCGAGGGGCGTAATCGTAAACTTACCTTTTAGAGGTATTACGATAATTCTACCTTACAGAGGTATTTCAGTAATTTTATTAGTCTTTTTAGGGTTTCATGCTCATTACAGCTATTAACGTATTAATAGAAACACTTACCGAGTGTTTTTACCGAATTGGGCCCGTTGGCCCGTTAACCTGATTTCGGCCCATTAAGCCCAAATATACCGAAGTGCACGAAATTGCGCACTCTACAATCTTACCGCTTGTGATTACCAAAATTAACAACCAAACCATCTCACGAGCACTCACACGCTCGCAAGTTCAAATAATGGCGGTTTTTCGGCATTTCGGCTTTTTTGCTTTTGCCGATCTAGTCTATGAGTGGGTGTCGTTTACACACCTGATTTGCGACAACTGCTACCGAAATCTTCCACGATATCCTACAATCATCACTAGACATATCAGTTCCAAAAACAATGGCAACCATCATAAACTTACTTACCATAATCGGCCATCAATACGTATGGCCCTTGAGATCCTACCTTTGCCAAAACTAGAGACTAGATCTAGATCTAGTCGTTCCATTTGTCCAAGCCTTCGATTAGCAGCCTCTAGATCACACTAACACCAAAACAAATCAATTGTTACAACCCTTAGAGCCTTAAGCTCCATTCGACAGCCTCCCTATGCCTTTAGGGATTTCGGCTTTTCTAAAACTTGAAATAAAAATAGATCTGAATACTTACCACAGGTTCTTTCAACCAAAATGATTCCACTTCAGTTTCTACTCAGATCTGGTGTAGATCCAGCCCTTAAACACTTGCAGAAATTGAATCTTAGAGATCTAAAGATTCGGCTATATGTCCCTAAAAACTATGGTGTTTTCGGCTTTTGGAACTGTGAAAAGGAAGATGATTTGGTATGGTGGTTTTTGCAGTGGTATTGCTGACAGGGGTTCAGGTTTAGAGGATGTGAAAATTGACCAAAAGAGATGAAGAAAATAGGAGGATTTTGGCTAGAAGAAATCAGTACAAGAAACAACTTTTGGGATTTTAGCTTTTATGGCAATCGGCTATAGAGGTTTAGAAAAGAATGGGAATGAAAGAGGATATGAGTAGAATGGTAGGAATGTTTCGGCTAGAGAAAAAAAGAAGGAGAAAAAGAAAATAGAAGAAGAGAGGAGAAGAGAAGGAAGAATTCGGCACTCAGGAGATCTAACTTTGCATTTTTCAGCTTTTTGAGATACTGAGAAGAGAATAGAATGAAAGGGAAGGCTCTAGGTGGCTAACCCTAATTCGGCAAAACAAAAAGAAAATAAAGCTTGCCCTAATGGCCATTCAGACCCACGGCCCAACCTTCCTAAAGCCCTAACCGAGTTTCTACTTAAGCTCTATCACATGCCCGACACATGCACACAAAAAAATAATAATAAAAGTAACAATACGCTTACCTTGTGACTTGAACTCTGGCTCCCCCTAAACATCCACACGTCACTCCCCCAAACACCTAGGTGGCGCCACATGCCACTTTACCACAGATCTTTTTGTATCCTATTTTGCCACCTCAATTTTAAAAGCCTATATCGCCAGAACCCCCTCTCTCCAAAAATTAAAATTCAGGAATTGCCTCGAATTAAATTTACTCTTGGGCCTTTTAAAGACCCACCAACATACTCAGACCCACACCAGACAGTCGAAACACAGTATTTCTAAAATTCATTAAAAATTACATAAATTCTAAAAATCCCGAAAATTAGGGCGTTACAGGTATTGATATGCAAGAGTTCAAACAGATTTTCAAGTGCACTGTGGCAAAGGATCTTGGGAAGTTCTCCAAATTGTTCTTGGGGAAACTGATTGTCAATCAATCCAAGATGAAAATGTTGACCACCAAATTTGATACATTGAGAATGTAAGATTTTGAGACAATTAGTAAGTTTTATGTCAAGCTATGCGACCTGTCTAATCAGGCTTTCACTCTTGGAGAAGAGCATTCAAACTTTAAATTGGTGAGAAAGGTCTTACAGTCATTGCTTGAAAAATTCTCTATCAAAAGTGACTGCTATTGAAGAGGCCAAAGATTTGGAGAGATTGAAGATTGATGAGTTAATAGTGTAACACTCCTCACCCATATCTGACGCCGAGATAAGGTTCGAGGCATTACCGGGATTTCACGTTCATAAACATATTAAATCGAGTCACCAAGTTACTCTCAAATTAAAAAAATTTCAAATATGTACATCTTGTCCCTTAAACAGGTCTTCGAGACCTAAAACATACCCAGAGGCAGTGCGGGACAAAACTGAGAACATTTGATAAACTTTGGGCACCTTGGAAAATTTCCCTTACTTTGAAGTGTCACTATAATATCCCGAATTAGGGCCTAATTGGAATAGTGGTTTCATGACCATAAAACTGAGATAGAAATAATTATTTTATAATTGCTTTGAGGTTATGATATGATTACATGATTGTGTGAAAATTTCGTGACGAAATTGTATGCATAAAGTGCTTAAGTTAAGATTAGGGACTAAATCGAATAATTTGCAAAACTTGTATTCTAGAAGTTTTTAGTATGAAATTGCTTTGGAATATTAATGAGGAGGTCTTAAATAGCAATTTGACCAATTTCTAAAATTTTGAACAAAAATGGGCTTGTACATGAAAATTTTCAAAGAAAGGTATTAAAGGTATTTTAGTCATTTTGAAATTAAAATTAATTAAAAGGGAAATTAAGGCCAAAATGTGATCATCTTCATCAAGCCTTAGCCGAATCTTACCTCTCTCCATAGCTAGGGTTTCTTCAATTTCCAAGCTTCATAGTAAGTGATTTCAAGCCCCGTTTTTAATGATTTTCATGTTTTTTGAATCCCGATAGCTCGATTTAGCTTATGCTAGCAATAAGTCAACCTAGGGTTCATATTTGGAAAAATACCCATAGGTGAAATTTGTGTATTTTTTGTGTTTTATGATAGAATATGAGATTATAAATTATGTTAGACAACTTGTGCTACTCGGTTTTAAGTGAAAACGAGTAAAAGGGCTTAATCGATAAAAATACCTAATATTCATAAGTACATGTTAGAGTGTGAATTTGCTGTTGCCATAGAAGGGAAAAATGATCAGCATGTCATAAAACATAAGAAAATAGGATGAGGTTTAATTTACAAGCCTTGGGGCAAAAGTGTAAATATGTGAAAGTTTAGGGGCAAAATGGTAATTTTTTCAAACTTTGTATTAGGGGCTGTTTTGATGAATGTATGTATTAAATAAAATTAATTTGGTATTATAGATCAAGAGAAACAAGATTCAAGTCGTGATCAAGGGAAAAACAAAGTTTACGAGGAATAGGCTCGATTGCTAATATTTTGTTTCGAGGTAAGTTCATGTGTAAATAAGGTAATATAATTTTTATTTTAAGTGATTTAATGATATTTATATGATATTATACTTATTATAATGAAATATTATGCTTTGTGAATTAGTATTTGGTAATATGCAAATTGTGTGAACAACTTGATAAATATGAGATGTTAGCAATTATCGGTTTCTATTTTTCGAAGAAGACAATTAAAATGTGTAATTGAGAAGAATCCCGTTTGAACCTTGGGAATAGATTAGGGTACAAGTGACATGTCACTAGGATGGTTGAGTTCCGAACTCGTTGAGTTGAGTTCGAGTTCGTGAGATGTAACTAGGCATCTGAGGTCGTTGAGTTGAGTCTGAGTTCACTTATGGATGCGAACGCTCGAGCTCGTTGAGTTGAGTCCGAGTTCGTTTATGGGCAGGTTACATGGTAGCTTGGCTACATAGATTCAAAAGCTATTGAGCTTGTTCAGTTATGAGTACAGCACTTATGTGCACATTATCCGCGTATCCGAAATTTTATTCCTATGTGTTCAACGGGAGAATCCTAAGAGAATATTGAGGATGCTTAAAACGGAAGTGATTCGATGATGAATGTGTTGAAGAAGTGAAAATGGACAGGTATGAGTTTAATTCTTGGTTGAGAACTTGGTGAGACAAAGTTGTGGTAAGATAGTAAGTATTCTTATGTTATGTGTGTCTTAATGATGTTTATATTGGATTGCATGATCATGTTACTTATTATTTGCATGTGAACTTATTAAGCATTTATGCTTACTCCCTCCTTTTCATTCATTGTAGCTTTGACAAGCCGGCTTGAGAATCAAGATAGGTCGAAGGCTCGTTCACACTATCTGGAGACCTAAATTGGTAAAATGGCTTGTATATTTTAAATGTGGCATGTATAGCACTATACTCACTTTGTGTAAATGATCATATGATATGGTTATGTTTTGGTAAGTAAAGGGTTTGTAAATGATTATCTATTGGAATGGCTATTAAAGTTTATATATGATAACATGTATGCTTTATGTCTTAACTAAGCCATGAAAATCCTTGGAAAAGTAAAATTGGTTACAAAACAGAATCAGACAGCAGCAGTGACGTGAATTTGAAAAATCACTAAAAATAGTAAGAAATGGAATTAAAAGATGAATAAGTTATTAAATCGAATCTTGATGAGTCTATTTTCATATGGATGAAACAAAAAGGTAAATAAGTTATATTTTATGAGATATTTAAGTTTTGGTGGAACAGGGTCAGAGTGGTCTCTGAATCCCCTGTTTTGAATTTGAAAATCTACCATAAAATTTTAAAAAATAATTAGGAGTTTTAATTTATATGTACAGATTGTTTGTTGAGTCTAGTTTTATGAGAAGCAAACAGAATAATCATTGAAACTCTGTACAAGGAGATATCTGATTCGTAATACACAGGGTCAGAGCAGTCGAACCCTGAAACAGGGGAGACTTTAACTAATAAACTGTACTAATTGGTCCAACCAAAAATTCTAGAAAAAAATTAGTAGATATATATATGAATCTAGTTTCAGGAAAAAATTACAGATCTTAATTTTGAGTTTCAGAACTCGAGCTATAAATTTTTAAGCTACTGTGACGCAGTTAGCCAGCTTGTCTAGAGCTTTTAAAAATAAAATTGTTTGAGCTGTTTAATTAATGAAATAAGTTTAGTAACACCTCAAGCTTGACTCTGGCGACGGTCTCGGGCGTGAGGGCGTCAAATTTAGTGGTATCAGGGCAAGTTTAGTCGATTCTCAGACTAACGTGTTGTATGTACGAGTTTTGCTATACATGCCATATATATATTGTGATAGTGTGACGACTTCTGACTTTTTAAATGATTTTTTTTATAGTAAATGGATCCCGATCCAGCTATGGCTGATGATGTAGAGAGTAATGCACCAGCTCTGGCTGAAGGAGCGGTGCCAACTGAAAATCCACCTCCTACTGTTGGTTAAGGAGGAGGGGAAGGGGCTCGAGAAGCCTTTCTCTAGATGATGAATGCCTAGTATACTGAGTTTGTTCGTACGAACCAGAATGCACAACCTCCCCCACCTCCCCCGATTCCTCAACCTGTACCCCCGATGCCTCAAGGTGTAGATCTGATGAAATTTCACAGAACTCCAGTTGATAGAATCCATAAGCAAGGGGCCGAAGTATTTAGGGCAAATGTTGATGATGATGCCGTGAAAGCAGAGTTTTGGCTTGAGAATTCTATTCGGGTATTTGATGAATTGTCTTGTACACCTGAGGAATGCTTGAAATGTGCTATATCATTGTTGAGGGATTCAGCCTATCATTGGTGGAAGACATTGATTTCAGTAGTACCGAAAGAGAAAGTAACTTGGGAGTTCTTTTAAGAAGAATTTCGGAAGAAATACATTAGTGAAAGATTTGTTGATCAGAAGCGTGAAGAGTTTCTTTAGTTGAAGTAGGGCAACATGACAATTACTGAATATGAAAGGAAGTTCGTCAGGTTGAGTAAGTATGCTAGAGATATGTTCCTACAGAGGCTAAAATGTGCAGACGATTTGAAGACGGACTCAATGAAGACATTAAAGTATTTGTCAGGATTCTTGAATTAAAATAAATGGTAGTACTTGTTGATCGGGCTTGCAAGGCTGAAGAACTACTTAAAGACAAGCAAAAAGTAGAGGCTGAGACTAGAAATTGGAAGAAAAGATCGACGAGCAGTTCATTGTCACAGCAATCTAGAAAATCTAGAAATATGAATCCTCATTCTCAGATTTCGACCGGACAATCATAAGGAAATTTTAAGAAGCAAAATGTGGGTCTTAAATCTCAGACTACTTCCGTGGCTAGTGTGGGGAATTCGAGATTTGTTAAGCCCGAGTGCCAGCTCTTGTAGGCCAATTTCGACCCATTTACAAAACATACCCCAAGCCCAATACCTAAACAGAAACCCAAACAAATCAAGACCCAAATACCCCAAGCCCAAAAGAGCCCTAGCCCAATACAAAAAAAAAATCAGAAAAAGAAACCCTAGCCGTTCGGCCAACTCCTCTTTGTCCCCCCACTTGCCTCTGACGACCTTGCAACACCGGCCACCAACTCCGGTCAAATCCACCGCCACTGGTACCTGCAAACATTAACGAGACAAGACAGAAAGCAAGTAGCATGTAAACGACTATTTAAAGCCGAATCCAAAACCATTGATGTCTCTTCTTTTTTTCTTTTCTTTTTTCGGCATTTTGGTGATAAATAAAAAAGTGATATTTGACTTTAAACACAAAAACAAGAACTGAGACCACAACAATATCAAAAGCAGAAAATAGTCCAAACAGAGAATCAAGATCTAATAGCCGAAGGTGATTTTTCATCGTTATTTATTTTCTTTTCTTTTTTTTAACCTATTTACCCACGTACACACATATATTATAAATAGGCTTTAAAATAAAAAAATATAAAATTTTTACCATTTTCTGAAATTTCGGCCAACGTGTACGGTGGTCTGCGACGGCAGCGCACGGCGGAGCCACGGTGGGGGGTGGCCGGATCCCTTGGCCGGTTCTAGGTCTTCCCTAGAGAGAAAATCCCCCCTTCCCCCCTTTTTTTTCTCGAACGCAGAAAGAATGAAATTTTCAAAAAAAATTTGGCTTTTATAAGCCTTTGAAACGGCAGCGTTTTGGGGTACCCTCCCCAGACGCAAAACGACGTCGTTTTTGGGAGGGAACCCTTGACCCGACCCGCCTGGAAAGAGATCCGCGTGTTTTTTCGATGGAAGGGCTATTTGCGCGTTTAGCCCTTCAGCATTTTTTTGCTTCTAAATTTCGTTTTTTTGACTTTTAATTTATGCCTAGAAATTTTATTTCTTTTCCAATTTAGTCCCCATGATACCACGCGTTTTGGGACAGATGGGCTTATTATGCTTTTAGTCCTTCCCCTATTTTTCGCGCATTTAAACTGGTCCCCTTTTCTTCTTTTTATTTCAATTTCGCCCCAAGCCTTTTATTCTTAATTCGATTCGATCCCTTTTTTTTAAAATTACTTTATTATTAAAATTAATTATTCTAGTATTATTATTATTATTAGTACTATTCATGTACATATATATTATCATTATTGTTACTATTACTATTATTAATCTTCGTATTATTACTATTATTTCTTTATTTTTATTTTATATATTATATTTTACTATTGTTAGTATTAGTTTTAGCTTTAATTAATATTTTTAATATGCATATATATATACTTTTATGTAATGTTATTAATAATTATTTTTTAAACATTATTATTATTTTTAATACGTGCATATATATATATATATACTATGTGTATATAGTTGTTTTTAATATTATGATTATTTCTAATATGTATATATTATGTATTTACCCCTAATACTATATATTGTATATTTCTAATACTATTATGCTATTACCATTACTATTATTACTATTATCTATTATTATTATTATTATATTTTGATTTATATTTATTTTATCTAGTTCTACTTATTTATTAATGTTTATGTTATTATTATATTTCATGTATTACCTATATTTATATTTACGTATGAATGCTACTATTTTACTATTGCTTTTCCTATATTATTTTATTTTTATTAACATTATTATTATTATTATTTATATTATTTTCACCGTTAGTATTACCTTTTAGCTATGTTACTATTATTTTTATATTTATTCTTACTATTATCATTATTACCACCACTATTATTTATATTATCATATTATTGTTATTTTTTTTACCATATTATTATTTCCTATCCTTTATATATTATTATTGTTATTAACATACATTATTATTATCAATTTACTATTAATTTCACTTTTATTATTATGACTATATTATCATTGTTATTATTATTTTCCAGTATTATTAATATTAATATTAATTTTCTTATTATTACTATTATTAGAATCATAAGTATTATATTATTATTATTATATTGTTATTATTATTATTGTCTTTTATATTATCCTTTTACCACTATTTTTATCATCAATATTATTAATATTATCGTTTTCATTATCATTGCCATTTTTATTTTGTCATTGTTTTATATTTATTCATTTATTTATTTATGTATTTGCTTATTTCATTTTCCCTAACGCGTTTGTTTTATATTTTACTAACCTTGTTTTTATTTCATATTTTTTGCTCATAATATTGTATTCGGCACTATCGCACCTATCGTTATGTTATTATACGTGTTAATATCATAATTTGTTTTTATATTTTACTATAAATCGCATTATATTTTTTGTTCGATACCTCAAAATAATCCTTTCATAAAAGTAATATTCCGTATTTGGTAATTCTAGACAATCGTGCCCTAACTTACTGGGTTTCGATTTTTCTCATTTAACTTAAATAACAGAATACTCTTTTAAATCACAATACGAGTTTTGAAAAATGCTTATTCTTGGAGGTACGAGGTGTTGTGTCCTAACTTACCGGGTATGACATTTTGTTACTTCGAAATAAGATTTTTGCAAGTAAAGGAAATATTCGGTATTTGGAAGTTCGGGAGATCGTGCCCTAACTTATTGGGTTTCGATTTTCCTCTTTTACCCTAAATAATCGAATATCCTTTTAAAAGGAGTTAAAATACACAAATTTTACATAAAAGGCAAACTCACTCTCAAAAGCTCGAGATGTCGTGTCCTAAGTTACTAGATGTGACATTTTATCACTTCGAGTTGAGAAGGTCTTTAATATTTGAGTTTTTTACAAAGAGAGGGATCGTATTTCAAAGTATTTTAAGTTTTCAATTTTCGAAACTAAGACACTAATTAATCAACTAGGTACCAATTTTTGGGCGTATCGAGGGTGCTAATCCTTCCTCGTGCGTAACCGACTCTCGAACCCATTTTCTGATTTTCGTAGACCAAAAATTATCGTTTTAGTAAATCTTAAATTTTATTAAAATGATTAATTCGAGGTGACCCGATCACACTTCATCAAAAAGGATTGGTGGCGAATCCTCTATTCATTTTCATTTTCAAAATCCAAGTCGATCCCCGTTTTTCAAAAAATGGTTACGATAGCTTGGCGACTCCACTAGGGACACCAAATAAGAGAGTCAAGCCACAAGTTGATTAACTTTTGTCTTTTTTGTCGAAAATTGAGAATTTGATTTTGATATACGATCCCTTCATTGCATTTCACCCATTTTTCGTACGATTTTCATCATTTTATTCCCATTTTCTTTAATCGCTTCAAGTTTTTATGCATATATCCTCGCACATTGCATTGCATAACCGTTGTGGTCACACCCTTTAAGCGAGAGTGAGAAAGTATTCCTTCGTGAGGTTTTCACCTCCTTGCAAGATAACAGATTGCTTTCGGGATACATCCGTACCTATGTCTTCGTGAGATTTTCATCTCCATGCAGCCATAGGGAAATGTATTCCCCTAAACTGAACTCGGTCCATATGAACATATAATGGGTGAGGATCGAGAAATCTGCTGGTTTAGGTACCCTTACTCTAGAACCAAACCACATATAGAGAGACCTAGGAGCCCACCCTAGGTAGAGCCACTCTGAACCCCTAGTGGTCACCCGAATTGCTTTATTTGTTATTTATTTATCCTACACCAACGTGTTTTTGTTTTTGTTTTGTTTATAATTGCATTGCGTTACATCATCATAGGAAGGAGGTGTTGATTCATATTTGATTGCTAAATAGAACAGTTTGTTATAAGAAAATGAATTTTTTGATAAAGTGGATTATAACAAGGTTGACTAAATATGGTCCAAGTAAACACAATGAAAGAAGGCTGATAGTCCGTGAAGAAATACAAGACTTTGCTTCATTGCCTGAGGATGCAAGCCGACAAAGATTATTCGAGAGTCGTTAAGTCTTGACTTTCTTAAAGGAGCTGATGAGTATCGTAGGGACAAGTGATCAATGAGTCGCGGCCTGGATCAAGCAAAAAGGAGTTAACATAGACATCTTTTGGAGAATTTGCAAGACTCGACCATAAGATCCGGATAAGAAGAGGAAGATAGGTGTCTTCACTTGGAATATGAGAGAAAGGCCGTATATGTAGTCCGTTTTATGTAAAGGAATTTGTTTTCTAGAAAAGTTTTTCTAATGAAATTGAATTCAAAATCAATTCCTTCCTTTCTTTTGCATCCATTTCATGCATTTGTATTGCATTGCATTGCATTATTTGCATTAGACTTTCCCTAAAAGAACCCTAATTAGGTAAAATTATTTTAGTTAACCTGGGAACCGACAAAAGTCAAACGACTAGGCATCTTTACGGTACACGAAAAAGGATAAAAGATATGGATCAAAGATTGGAAAGACTTGAACAACTTCAAAAAGAGATGCAAGACTTACTACAAATGAAAATGCAAGAGCAACTGGCGAAGATCCAGCAAGATATGAGGGACCAAGTGTTAGAGTCCCAAAGGGATATGATGAATCTGTTGTTCCAATTACTAACTAAGGGGCTAGGAAAAGGAAAAGGAAAAAACTCCATGATCAATGCTGGGGAGGACAATGGGGAGCCTCTATACCCTTTGGGTTTCACCCCGATAAACGATCAGACATGTCCGCAAGATGTACCTATTGTTTTCAGATCACAACAACATCAGGCCGGTAACTTGGCACCCATGAACTACCCGACGGGCTCAGGTTCCAATCCAAGGAACAGTCCAACCAATCATGAAGTTCCTGATCTAAACAAAATGGCAGGAATAGAAAAAAGCAAAGGTTGAACTGCCAAGACAACTCGAAGATTGATACAAGTGGTTGGAAGAAAAACTCAGAGCGATGGAGAATGCTGATTACCATCGCGGGGTTGACACCAAAGATCTCAACTTGGTCCCAGATTGAGTACTCCCGCTGAAATTCAAGACTCCAAAATTTGAAAAATATAATGGCACTAGTTGTCCTAAAGCTCACATCACGATGTTCTGCCAAAAATGACAGGTTACGTTGATAACAATCAACTGTTAATTCATTGCTTCCAAAATAGTCTGATTGGGTCAGCGGCCAAATGGTACAACCAACTGAGCCGTGCCAAAATTCATTCATGGAAGGACTTGGCACAAGCTTTCATAAAGCAATATGGCCATGTGACAGACATGGCGCCCAACAGAATTACACTACAGAATATGGAAAAGAAGTGAAGTGAGAGCTTCAGGCAATATGCCCAAAGATGGAGAGAGATAGCGACACAAGTCCAGCCGCCTCTTCTGGAAAAGGAGACCACGATACTTTTCATCAATACTTTGAAAGCTCCATTCATTACCCATATGTTGGGAAGCGTTAGCCTGAGCTCCTCAGACATAGTAATGTCCGGCGAGATGATTGAAAACGCAATCAGGAGCAGGAAGATAGATGTAGGAGAAAGCACTAAAAGGTCAACCCCGAGAAACAGCAAAAATGAAGTGAACATTGTGAGCATGCCTTCCAAATTGCTCAACATAGGCCAACCGAGAACTGTAACCACTAGCTATCAAGGCTCTTCGAGGCAGGAATCTAACTCAAGGTCTAATATAGAAAGGCTCCGGTTTACACCCATCCCAATGTCATATAAGGAGTTGTATCAAAATCTCTTTTATGTGCATGTTGTGTCTCCGTTTTACTCGGAACCTGTACAACTTCCGTTCCTGAAATGGTATAATGAGAATGCTCAATGCGAGTACCACGCGGGAATAATGGGACACTCAATCGCAAACTGCACAACATTTTAAAAGTTGGTCGAAAAATTCATTGAAATGGGAGTTGTGAAGTTTGACAATTCCTCAGAACCAAGTCGCTCCGACAATGCAGTAAATGCGATTTGAAAGTGGGGGCAAAAGAGTTGCAATGCCTTGAACAGGTCAAAAGCCTAAAAGGAATATCGGGGAATCTAAATGACATATTCAAAGAGGGAACTAAGGAATAAAAGTCTCCAAACTTTTGCATACTTGGGAGTGTTTTGAACAATGGGACTGTGGAAGAGATCCCTTTATTTTTAGAGCTAATCTAGAGTAATATTCAAAACACGCTTGTTACTTTAAGCCTAGAAGCAATAAAAATCCTTTTGTGAAATAGGCTTGTGTCCTAAGTCTTTATTTCAATAAAATGCATCTGTTTTGAGTAAATATTCTTTTATTTCATTTCATACTATACAAATAATTGTTCATAGATTCTTTTGTTCTTTGGACTTTCTTTCAAATATTCATTTATTCTCCACTCATTGTCATACCATACAAATAATCATCCTTAGAATCATTTATTCTTTGGAATCTGCCTTCGTGCCTGCAATAGGTCCCTAGATATCATGACGTGAGCAACGTTGCTATTGACCCGGAATTTACTTTCGAGCGAGATATGGGTCTTGAGGGATCTCAGAACTTGGAAGATGACAGAGATAGTAACATATCTCCTGATGTGTTAAGGATGGTGGAGTAAGATGAAAACAGATCCTACCTTACAAAAGTCGGTGGATTGTAAGCCTAGGATAAGAGAAAGAGGCAAAACATTGGAGTCTGCATCACTACAAAGACAAAGTGAGACATCATTGAATCGTTCCAAGAATTCAAAGATGTTTTCACATGATCCCATTAAGATATGCCTGGGCTACTAAGGCCTATGGATGCTAAAAAGGGTCCATACGAGCGTCAGAAGGACACATGTTTATGGTCTTACATTAGCCAGACTAATCATAAGGTTCGGGTACTGCTGATCCACTATGGAAGGGGATTGTATCAGTCAAGCCATGAATGCCAAATGGAGGAAGACAAGACTTTTATGCCTCCTCAATTTCTTCACAAAATTTTCTATATGTAGGGCACAGATATTATGGGGCTGATCTCGTCAATAGCTTTTAACTGGTACTGATTCATCTTTGGGGTCGTCGATTACTTTGTGAAAAGGGTGAAAGTCATTTCATATGCCAATGTTACTAAGCCGACAGTCATAAAAAAAGGGGTGCCGACAAAAAATATCAGAAAAGATCATGTCTAACACAACTGTACAATGTCAAAAGCTTGCAGTCTGTGCAAAGATCAGGCGCTATACTGCATGCAGTAAAGGGAGCCTTGAAAAATCATGAAAGATAACCGAAACTTGTAAAGATTGGCATAAGAAAGTGACATTTTTACCCTTTATCCTTATCGAATGTTGGCCAGGACCTTAGTTGGGGCAACACATTGCTCATTGGTTTATGGGATAGAATCGGTTTTGAAGATGAGATTCCTTTTCTCCGAGTCTCATCAGAGCTGAAGTTGGATAAGGCAGAATGGACCCAATCCTGATAGGATCAATTGAATTTGAAGAGAGAGGGTCGAAAGCTATCTGTCGAAGTCCAATGCACAAAAAATGACTGATGCGAGCTTACGATAAAGAAGTTCATCCTAGAAAATCCCACGAAGGGAACTTGATGTTAAAGATATCCCTCCTATACAAAAAGACTTTAGAGAAAAGAGGATGTCAAACTAGGAAAGACCTTATATAGTAAAGAAGGCCTGTTCTGGAGGAGCATTGATTCTAGTCGAAATGAATGCCAAAGATTTGCCTAGTCCGGTGAATTCAAATCCAATCAAGGAGCATTCTACCAAAAAGGAAAGAGGCCAAGGTGAAAACCCGCCAAGGGCACCTTGAAACAAAAAAAAAAAGAAAGAAAAGGAGAGGCCATGGCGAAAACCCGCAAAGGGCGCCTTGAGACCAAAGGGGATTTGAGTTGAAAACCCGAAAGGGGCGGCTCAAATTTGGATCAAAGTGGGGCATACATTAGTCTTACTATGCCCGAATTAACAACGAAGAAGTATGCTACATCTTGGGGCATCGACAAAGTACTCCGGATCCTCTAAACACATATTGAGCTCGAAAGGGTCCTCAAGAAGTTGGTACAAAGAAGCTCAAGCTGCGATATCTAGGGCATCTAGCTTCCATTTTGCCCATTTTGAATTTGTTATCTTTGATTCTTTTCAAGATATGTCCGAATAAATTTTATTCTTATTGCATTGCTATCTTTGATTAACTTATTCATTTTGAGTTAATTTCCTTCTTATTGCATTTGCAATCTTTGATTAATTTATTCATTTCGAGCTATGCTCCCAAATCAATTTCCTTATTGTCCATCGTTTTGATATTTTTCAAGCATTTTGTATTGAAATAACGATTAATGGACCAATAATACTTTCACAAAAGAAGTTCTACATATTACTTTGGGAGCTTCTAAATAGTACAGGAGCCTGAAACAGGACCATTATTCAGAACTCACCAAGCCTAAGGGTTGGAAATATTTGAGCCCAAATTGAAATTATCTCATTGGGTTTTCTGTCAAAGATATTGGTTGAGAAGAAAAATTACATTGGTGTTATAATCCCGGCAAAGAACGAGCAATGGGATTATTCTCGGGAAAAGAAAAATGATACTTTGCATTTATGAAAATATCAAGCATATACATCTGGTCATTACACCCAGGGAATAGTGTAACAGATCAAATTGATTGAAGATGATACAAATCCTATACCTTTGAGTTGAAGTAGGATGGATGGAAGAAACCAAATGTTATTCCTCTGAAATTGCAGTGGGAGGCACAAACTTTATGTCCTAGAAGGTACAGTGGAAGGGACTCTGAAATTACAGCGGGGCAAGCTTGCTGAACAAAATGTGATTGTTTTTCTGACTTTTTCTGTCAAGAATACCAGCCGAACAAGATGGCAGCATAATACGTCAGTGATAATGTCCTAATGAACAACGAGCAATGATTCCTTAAGCCTTTTAAAAAGGATCATTTCATTTCTGCATTCATAACACATCTAATTAGGAGCATTTGATTCGTTTCAATCATAGCATCCTAATTATTTGACATAAGCATCACATTTAGTTAGGAGCATTTGATTCATTTCAATCATAGCATCCTAATTATTTGGCATAAACATAGATACATGAAACTGATTTTACAGATCATGTTCCTCAGAGGACAGTACAGTAGAATCAGTGAAGCCACAGGCCTTAAACCCCTAAGCAGCAAAGTAACAGGCTGAATTTACAGATCTTAACCCCCTAAGCAGTAGGGAATCAAATCAAAGGCGATAAGGCTTAACCCCCTAAGCAATAGGGTAACAGGCTGAATTTACAGCTCTTAACCCACTAAGCAGTAGGGAATCAGATCAAAGGCGATGGGCCTTAAACCCCTAAGCAGTAGGGTAACATGTAACGCCCCAATTTTCGCGAATTCTATGAATGTTGGCATAGGTTTAATTATGTTAGTGGGCCTCTAAAAGGCCCAAGCTTAAGATAGAACCCGAGAATTTTAGTTAATTTTTGTTCCATAAAAAAAGGGAGTGAAATTATGAAATAGGACCTATGTGAAAATGTTTGAAAATGCTATAGGCTAATTTGTAGTGGCCAAATAAATAGTAGTGCAAAATAGGAGGATTTGCATGTCAAATTCCCCACTTTTAATGTAGTGGCTGGCCAAGGTGATGGATAGTTGATAATGTATGCATTTTAGCATTTTAATAGTTAATGGATGATGGGCATTAGCATTTTAATAGTTAATGGATGATGGGCATGGTAAGCATTATGGGCATATTTTTATTGGAATTATGGCACGAGTATGGCACAAATATTAGTATATCATTTATGTGTCATAAAATGTTGAGTGATAAGAATAACAAAAGGAAGTAAAGGAAGGTTTTTGTTCATTCTTTGTTCTTCATAGCCGAATTTGAGAGAGAGCAAATAGGGGAGGAAACCCTTGAATATTCGGTCACTAGGAGGGGGAAAAATTGAAGGTAAGTTCTTGGTACTTTGCTTCTATCTTGATGTTCATGAGTTCTTCTTGATTCTATCCTAACTCATGAAGCATATTTTGGTTTTTGGTTGTTGTTTCATGTTCTTTTGATGAAAAATGGAAGATAGGTGAAGTTGAGCCAAACAAATGAGCATGCATGTGCCTTAGATGCTAAGGGGAAAAATCGGCTAACATGTTGTGCTTTAAAATGGTGAAATGGAGATTATACTTAAGTAAAATCATAGATATGTGATGATTGATTGGTAATATACATGTTTAAATAACAAGCATGCAAGTTAGGTGTGAAAGAGTGATTTTGTAATAAATCTGCTTGGGACAGCAGCAGTAACGTGAATTTGGAAAATCACCATAAATTTTGGGAGATGAATTATAAGCTGAATAAATTATGTAATTAAAGCTTAATGAGTCTAGTTTCAAATGAAATAAACGAGAACATATTTTGAATTCTGTACAATGAGAAATTTGATTTGTAATGAAGAGTGGTCAGATTAGTCAAATAGTGAAACATGGGAAACTTTAAGAAAAATCTGATATTGATTGGCCATACCAAAAATTCTGAAAATTTTATGGATAGAAGATATATGAGTCTATTTTCAGGGAAAATTAACGGCACTTGATTTGGAGTTTCATAGCTCCAGTTATAAATAATTTAGTGACTATTGCTCAGGAAGATAGCTTGTAGTGAAATTATGATTATGTGGTAAACATTGACAAAAATTTGTTAATGAGTTGCTTATTGATTTCTTATAAGCTTACTATGATCTGTAGGTGTGGTTGGCCGAATATTGTAAGGGGTTAATACGTAGTTTGTATTTGAATAGTTAGATTAACGTGTTAGTAATCCAATTGTAGGCGGTTCATGTGTGGATCTCGTCAGCATATCGTCGCAAACAGGTGTGTAACTAACACCCTCTTTCTTAGTCTAGATCGGCAAAAGTCGAAAAGCCGAAATGCCGAAAACTGGTATTTTGTAGATTTGCGAGTGTGCGAATGCTCGTGAGGTAAATTGATTAATGTTTTTGGTAAGCTGCAATGTTTTGACTGCAAAGTGCATGATTTCTGTGCCCTCGATATTTTTGGGCTTAATGGGCCAAAATTGGAATGATGGGCCAACGGGCCCAATTCGGTAAGAACCCTCGGTAGTGATTCTGTTAGTACGTGAAAGGTAGGAATATGCATGAAAAACCCTAAAATAGATAAATTACTGAAATACCTTTAAAAGTTGAAAATTTATAGTTTTACCCCTAGGAGATAAATTACCGAAATACCCCTAGGGTTAAATTGACCTAAATGCATGTTTGATTGTTGTTATTTACTGCATGCCATGTTGTTATTATCTGATGCATGGGACTGGGATATTGACGGAGAAAGTACTGAAAGTGGCTTGTCCACGTACTGGAGGCTTTGCTTCAATTTACTGTTAACTGAGCAGCAAGGCTGCAACTGTGGAGTGTTGGACTGGGTGGGTTGAGCTATTCCCCACATAGAGTGTATGGCTGGTACGGGTGGAGTGTAGTGGTTGGTGGGTTGAGTAGTCTCCCCAAATGGGCTTACATATGTTTACTGATGTTGCATGTATTTTGAAATGGGCCTGTGGGCCATACTGTTATCTGAATAAGGGGCTAAGGCCCAGTTTATTGTAATCTGAAAAGGGCTCTGGCCCAGTACCACTGTTACCTGAATGGGCTTAGGCCCAATGGGCTTGAGCTGACTTGGGCTTTGAATGGGTTTTCCTTACACACTGAGTTTCCCCAAACTCACCCCTTCTTTAACTTTGCAGGTGAGCCTTGATATGGGTGACTTGGAGCCGGAGGGGATTCAAAGTGGCCATGGTGAATACTTTTGGGTTTGAAAAAAAAAAGACTGGTTTTCTTAAGTTATTTTTAATTACTATTTAATTTTTGGGTTGTAATAAGGTCATTTTAACTTTATTTTCTTATTTGATTTTTCTGGGATTTATTATTAAAAACAACTTTAAATTGATGGATACTAATTCAAATGGGCTAGACTTAGGGCGTGATTTCAAAACGATACTTGTTTTTTTTTAAATAACACGACGTCACGAATATTTGATTTACCAAAGAAATTTCAACTTGTTATAACCAAGTGTGGCAATGGATGTGGACATGTCTAGGATTGGATCCAATCGGAGAGCTTAGTACTTAAGCAGCCTTCATGGCTCACCTCCTCTGTTATGGATACCTACTTGGTGCCTAGCTTCTATTCACTTGGTTAGTTTGACAAAAGTCGGCTTTTTAAAACACTAAAAAGGGAACACGGGTTTTTGACTTCAAAGTGGCACGTCGGATTCGGCCTTAACATCTGGGCCGAGTTTAGGGGTGTTACATAACAGGCTGAATTTACAGATCTTAACCCCCTAAGCAGTAGGGAAACAGATCGAAAGTGATGGGCCTTAAACCCCTAAGCAATAGGGTAACAGGCTGAATTTTCAGATCTTATCTCCCTAAGCAGTAGTGGAGCAGATCAAAGACGGTGAGCCTTGACCCCTAAGCAGTAGGGTAACAGGCTGAATTTACAGATCTTATCACCATAAGTAGTAGGGAAACAGATCGAAGACGATGGACCTTAACCCCTAAGCAGTAGGTTAACAGGTTGAATTTACAGATCTTAAGCCCTAAGCAGTAGGGAAACAGATCGAAGGCGATGAGCCTTAAACCCCTAAGTAGTAGGGTAATAGGCTGAATTTACAGATCTTAACCCCCTAAGTAGTAGGGACTTAGATCAAAGGCGATGGGCCTTAAACCCCTAAGCAGTAGGGTAACAGGCTGAATTTACAGATCTTAACCCGCTAAGCAATAGGGAAACAGATCGAAGGCGATGGGCCCTAACCCTCTAGGCAGTAGGGTAACAGGCTGAAGATGTACAGATCTTAACCCCCTAAGTAGTAGGGAAACAGATCGAAGATGATGGGCCCTAACCCCCTAAGCAGTAGGGTAGCAGGAAATTTACAGATCTTAACCCCTTAAGCAGTAGGGAAACAGATCGAAGGCGATGAGCCTTAACCCCCTAAGCAGTAGGGTAGCAGGCTGAAGATTATAGGTCTTGTCTCCCTAAGCAGTAGTGGAGCAGATCGACAACGCATGGGCCTTAAACCCTAAACAGTAGGGTAGCAGGCTAGAAATTTGCAGATCTTAACCCCCTAAACAGTAGGGAAACAGATTGAAGGAGATGGGCCTTAAACCCCTAAGCAGTAGGGTAACAGGTTGGAAAGTATAAATCTTTTCTCCCTAAAGTGGCACTGGAGAGGTTAGAAGCCACAACAAATCTCCTCGAAGTTTCAACGGAGTAGATTGAAGTCACATGTCTTATCTCCTTGAAGTTGTAGTAGAGCAGATCAAAACAAACCTTATCACTAAAGCTGCAGTGGAGCAGATTAAACAAACAAGATGCACTAGACTGGATGAGGCTACCTAAAAAAGAGAAGCACTAGAGAATTCGAGACTCAGCGAGATCGGGCAAAATTGGCCTTTCTTTAAGTCTTTGCTCTATTCTCGTTACACGACAATAAGCAAAGAGGGGCAGTTGTTGTAGGCCAATTTCGGCCCATTTACAAAACATACCCCAAGCCCAATACCTAAATAGAAACCCAAACAAATCAAGACCCAAATACCCCAAGCCAAAAAGAGCCCTAGCCCTATACAAAAAAATCAGAAAAAGAAACCCTAGCCGTTCGGCCAACTCCTCTTTGTCCCCCCACTTGCCTCTAACGACCCTGCAACACCGGCCACCAACTCGGGTCAAATCCACCGCCACTGGTACCTGCAAACATTAACGAGACAAGACAGAAAGCAAGTAGTATGTAAACTGCTATTTAAAGCCGAATCCAAAACCATTGATGTCTATTTTTTTTTCTTTTTTCGGCATTTTGGTGATAAATAAAAAAGCAATATTTGACTTTAAACACAAAAACAAGAATTGAGACCACAGCAATATCAAAAGCAGAAAATCATCCAAACAGAGAATCAAGATCTAATAGCCGAAGGTGATTTTTCATCGTTATTTACTTTCTTTTTTTTAACCTATTTACCCACGTACACACATATATTACAAATAGGCTTTAAAAATTTTTTTTTACCATTTTCTGAAATTCTGGCCACCGTATACGGTGGTCGGCAACGACAGCGCACGGTGGAGCCACGGTGGGGGGTGGCCGGATCCCTTGGCCGGTTTTGGGTCTTCCCCAAAGAGAAAATCCCCCCTTTCCCCCTTTTTTTTTCTCGAACGCAGAAAGAATGAAATTTTCAAAAAAATTTTGGCTTTTATAAGCCTTTGAAACGGCAGCGTTTTGGGGTACCCTCCCTAGATGCAAAACGACGTCGTTTTGGGGAGGGAACCCGTGACCCGACCCGCCTCGGAAGAGATCCGCGTGTTTTTTCGACGGAAGGGCTATTTGCGCGTTTAGCCCTTCCGCATTTTTTGGCTTTTAAATTTCGTTTTTTAGCTTTTAATTTATGCCCAGAAATTTTATTTCTTTTCCAATTTAGTCCCCATGATATCGCGCGTTTTGGGACAGATGGGGTTATTGTGCTTTTGGTCCTTCCCCTATTTTTTGCGCGTTTAAATTGGTCCCCTTTTCTTCTTTTTATTTCAATTTCGCCCCAAGCCTTTTATTCTTCATTCGATTCGATCCTTTTTTTTAAATTACTTTATTATTAAAATTAATTATTCTAGTATTATTATTATTATTAATACTATTCATGTACATATATATTATCATTATTGTTACTATTACTATTATTAATCTTCGTATTATTACTATTATTTCTTTATTTTTATTTTATATATTATATTTTACTATTGTTAGTATTAGTTTTAGCTTTAATTAATATTTTTAATATGCATATATATATACTTTTATGTAATGTTATTAATAATTATTTTTTAAACATTATTATTATTATTTTTAATACGTGCATATATATATTATGTGTATATAGTTGTTTTTAATATTATGATTATTTCTAATATGTATATATTATGTATTTACCCCTAATATTATATATTGTATATTTCTAATACTATTATGCTATTACCATTACTATTATTACTATTATCTATTATTATTATTATATTTTGATTTATATTTATTTTATCTAGTTCTACTTATTTATTAATGTTTATGTTATTATTATATTTCATGTATTACCTATATTTATATTTACGTATGAATGCTACTATTTTACTATTGCTTTTCCTATATTATTTTCATTGACATTTTTCTTTCATCATTTTGTATTTTTATTAACATTATTATTATTATTATTTATATTATTATCACCGTTAGTATTATCTTTTAGCTATGTTACTATTATTTTTATATTTATTCTTACTATTATCATTATTACCATCACTATTATTTATATTATCATATTATTGTTATTTTTTTTACCATATTATTATTTCCTATCCTTTATATATTATTATTGTTATTAACATACATTATTATTATCAATTTACTATTAATTTCACTTTTATTATTATTACTATATTATCATTGTTATTATTATTTTCCAGTATTATTAATATTAATATTAATTTTCTTATTATTACTATTATTAGTATCATAAGTATTATATTATTATTATCATTGTTATTATTATTATTGTCTTTTATATTATCCTTTTACCACTATTTTTATTATCAATATTATTAATATTATCGTTTTCATTATCATTGCCATTTTTATTTTGTCATTGTTTTATATTTATTCATTTATTTATTTATGTATTTGCTTATTTCATTTTCCCTAACGCGTTTGTTTTATATTTTACTAACCTTGTTTTTATTTCATCTTTTTTGCTCATAATATTGTATTTGGCACTATCGCACCTATCATTATGTTATTATACGTGTTAATATCATAATTTGCTTTTATATTTTACTATAAATCGCATTATATTTTTTGCTCGATACCTCAAAATAATCCTTTCATAAAAGTAATATTCCGTATTTGGTAATTCGAGACAATCGTGCCCTAACTTACTGGGTTTCGATTTTTCTCATTTAACCTAAATAACAAAATACTCTTTTAAATCACAATACGAGTTTTGAAAAATGCTTATTCTCGGAGGTACGAGGTGTTGTGCCCTAACTTACCGGGTATGACATTTTGTTACCTCGAAATAAGATTTTTGCAAGTAAAGGCAATATTCGGTATTTGAAAGTTTGGGAGATCGTGCCCTAACTTATTGGGCTTCGATTTTCCTCTTTTACCCTAAATAATCGAATATCCTTTTAAAAGGAGTTAAAATACACAAATTTTACATTAAAGGCAAACTCACTCTCAAAAGCTCGAGATGTCGTGTCCTAACTTACTAGATGTGACATTTTATCACTTCGAGATGAGAAGGTCTTTAATATTCGAGTTTTTTACAAAGAGAGGGATCGTATTTCAAAGTATTTTAAGTTTTCAATTTTCGAAACTAAGACACTAATTAATCAACTAGGTACCAATTTTTGGGTGTATCGAGGGTGCTAATCCTTCCTCGTGCGTAACCGACTCTCGAACCCATTTTCTGATTTTCGTAGACCAAAAATTATCGTTTTAGTAAATCTTAACTTTTATTAAAATGATTAATTCGAGGTGACCTGATCACAATTCATCAAAAATGATTGGTGGCGAATCCTCTATTCATTTTCATTTTCAAAATTCAAGTCGATCCCCGTTTTTCAAAAAATGGTTACGACACCAGCAGTGTGGCAAAAATCATTTTGGCCCATGTAGAGCGAATGAATGTTTTCAGTGTGGTTCTCTGGATCATTTTATTAGAGACTGCCCAGAGAGAGTTGAGAATGAAAAATTTCAGAGTGTAAAAGCTAGTGGTGCAGACTCGAGGGGAAGATATTCTAGAAAAGTTGGAAATGAAGCAAGCAACAAGAATGTAGTCAGAGATTCAGCAGCTAAACCTGAAGCAAGGGCTCCAGCTAGAACTTATGCCATAAAGGCACGTGAAGATGCTTCATCACCCGACGTGATTACTGGTATATTTTCTCTTTATGATGTTAATGTTATTGCTTTAATTGATCCCGGTTCTACTCATTCATATGTGTGCATGAAATTGGTGTCTAGTATGAATATACCTGTTGAGTACACAGAATTTATGATCAGAGTGTCGAATCCATTAGGAAAATGTGTGATAATTGATAAAGTATGCAAGAAATGCCCTTTAATGATTCGGGGTCATTACTTTCCGGCCGACTTGATGTTGTTGTCGTTTGATGAATTTGATGTTATTTTGGGTATGGATTGGTTGGCATTGCATGATGCTATAGTAAATTGCAAAGAAAAGGTTATAGAATTAAAGTGTAAAAGTAGTAAAATTTTACGGGTGGAACCAAGTAAATCAGAGGCATTATCTAGTGTGATTTCTTTGATGTCGGCTCAGAGATATTTGAGGAAGGGTTATGAAGCTTATTTGGCGTATGTAATTAATACAAAAGAAATTGAAAAGAAAGTTGAATCAGTTTCGATTGTGTGCGAATTTACAGATATATTTCTAGAAGAGTTACCGGGTTTGCCTCCAGTCAGGGAAGTAGAATTTGGTATTGAGTTGATACCAGGAACAGCTCCGATCTCGATTGCTCCGTATAGAATGGCACCAGCAGAGTTGAAAGAACTAAAGTCGCAATTGCAAGAGTTGACTGATAAAGGCTTTGTGAGACCAAGGTTTTCACCTTGGGTTGCTCCCGTGTTATTTGTGAAAAAGAAGGATGGTTCTATGTTGACTATCGGCAATTAAACAAGGTGACAATCAAGAACAAGTATCCGTTGCCAAGAATTGATGATTTGTTTTATCAGCTGAAAGGAGCAACATGGTTTTCAAAGATTAACTTGAGATCTGGGTACTACCAGTTGCGAGTAAAAGAGTCGGATGTGCCTAAAATTGCTGTTAGAACAAGGTACGATCATTATGAATTTTTAGTTATGCCATTTGAGTTAACAAATGCTCCTGCTGTGTTTATGGATTTGATGAATCGTATATTTCAGCCACATTTGGATAAATTTGTTGTGGTATTTATAGATAACATCTTAATTTATTCGAAAGATGAGACAGCGCATGCCGAGCACTTGAAAATAGTTTTGCAAACTTTGAGAAATAAGCAGTTATATACCAAGTTTAGTAAAAGTGAACTTTGGCTTCGGGAAGTTGGATTTTTAGGTCACATTGTTTCAGGTGATGGTATACGGGTTGATCATAGTAAAATTTTGGCCATTGTTGATTGGAAACCACCGAAAAATGTAACAGAGGTTAGAAGTTTCTTGGGGCTAGCTGGGTATTATCGGCAGTTTGTAAATGGATTTTCTATAATTGCTGCTTCTATGACTAGACTACTCCGAAAGGATGTTAAATTTGAGTGGACGGAAGAATGTCAACAAAGTTTTGAAGAATTGAAAAAGTTATTAACTGAAGCACCAGTGTTGGTACAACCCGAATCAGGTAAAGAATTTGTGGTGTATAGTGATGCTTCTCGAAATGGCTTAGGATGTGTACTTATGCAAGAAGGAAAAATGGTGGCTTATGCTTCGAGGCAGTTAAAATCTCACGAGAGGAATTATCTGAGTCATGATTTGGAGTTGGCTGCTAAAGTGTTTGCTTTGAAGATTTGGCGACATTATCTATATGGTGAAAAGTGTTGAGTATATATCGACCACAAAAGTCTTAAGTACTTGATGTCACAAAAAGACTTGAATTTGAGACAGCGAAGATGGTTGGAGTTATTGAAAGATTACGAGCTTGTTATTGACTACCATCCGGGAAAAGCGAATCTGGTTGCCGATGCTTTAAGTAGAAAGTTGCTATTTGCTTTGAGAGCTATGAATACTCAGTTAAAGGTATCAGATGATGGTTTGATTCTAGCAGAGTGAAGAGCAAGACCGATGTTTTTACAAGAGATTTGTGAAGCTTAGAAAAGCGGTGAAGAATTGCAAGCCAAAAGAAAGCAATGTAAGGTTGATACGAGGTTAGATTTCAGAATCGGTTTTGATGGTTGCTTGATGTTTAAAAACCGGATTTGTGTACCGAAAAATGATTAGTTGATTCTAAAGATTTTGCATGAAGCACATAATGGTTGTTTGGCAGTTCACCCGGGCAGTACAAAAATGTATAATGACTTGAAGAAAATGTATTGGTGGAGTGGAATGAAAAGAGATATCTTCGAGTTTGTATCAAAGTGCTTAATTTGTCAACAAGTGAAAGCTGAACACCAAGTACCTTCGGGACTACTCCAGCCTATCATGGTTCCTAAATGGAAGTGGGATTGGATTACTATGGATTTTGTATCAGGGTTGTCGTTAACTTCGAGGAAGAAAGATGCCATCTGGGTAATAGTTGATAGACTGACTAAATCGGCTCATTTTATTCCAGTACGTATGGATTATTCTCTTAATAAGTTGGCTGAATTGTATATCAATGAGATTGTTAGACTTCACGGAATACCTTTGTCAATCATTTCGGATAGAGATCCAAGATTTACTTCGCGGTTTTGGCAAAAGTTGCAAGATGCATTAGGTACGAAGTTAAATTTCAGCACTGCCTTTCATCCACAAACT